>NC_090438.1:76128507-76431537 GCF_031143425.1 Pleurodeles waltl
GCGCGGGAGTTCCCAACTGGATTCACGCCAGTCACACAAAGAAAGTGTTGTGTCCCACAGATGAGGAAGTTGAAGCGCTGAAACTGCCAGTGCCTGATAAAACAGTGCTGAGTGCTGAGACAGAGTAAAACCGAACTAAAAGCGAACAAGCAGGAACAGAAGAGAGGGAAACATTCTCTGAGGACGAAGCAACAGACTCACCTGGGGAAGACCAAGGAGAAACCTCAGACAGCGACGAAGCAGCTGAAGGTGACAAAGAACCTGAAGCAGCTGAGGGTAGTAAAGAGCCTGAAGCAGCTGAAGGTGACAAAGAACCTGAAGCAGCTGAAAGTGATAAAGAGCCTGACGAAAGTAACAGTGACGAAGGGCTCGAAAAAGGTGAAAAAGCAGGAGAGCCTGATCAGAGGAGGGCTTTCCCAGAAGCAGACGATACAGAAAAAGAAAAAGAGAACGTGATTGATTCCCCAGAAGGAGGGGACAAGGTAGAACAGAACGAAACAGTTCAAGCTTCCACAGAAAAGATCGCAGGTCCATCAAATGGACATGGTGCAAAGAGAAGACTAAGTATATCACCAATAAAACAAAGAACTAAAGAAAGTTTGAACGACGGAGAAAGGCCAAAAGTGAAAGAGAAAAGAAAGGAAGTGTCTGTCGTGGTACCATCCTCGAGTGAAGAAAAAGACTTGACAAAAGTGGAAAGTACCAGTGAGGCAGAGTCAAAAAGGGATGCAAAATTGAAAAGGAAAAGGATACCGAACAGAAGATATTCCGGTCCTGAATGGGCATATGTAGTTCATGACGATTGGACTGACGAGTTTGTATCTCTAAGCCTCGAGAACGAAGAAGAAGAGATACCAACCGAAAAGAAAAGTTTTATGGACTCTGTTGATTGAAAGGGTAATAAATGATATTGCTTGCTACAATCCAACGTGATACAAACAACCAGATGAGACATTGCTAAACCGGATGAGACTTTTGCTGAACTGATAAAAGACTGAGTATTGCCGAATTGAGACAAATGCTGCTAACCGATAAGTGACTGGCCTCCTGAAGAAGACGGTGTGAACATTGCGCTCGTTCAGCTTTGTAACTGAATTGCCAAATAGTTTCTTATAGGTGCTTCTAGCTCTCTGATTCTATACACATCATGACGCAAAACAGTAGAAAGAAATATTGTAAATACGTGTGTATAGGCTTGGTAATTGCATGTGTACTAATAATAATGGCAATCGTACTTGGAATGCATGGTAAGGGTGAGAATGAGAAAATTGACGCTTCTACCTTTGCTCCTGTTACTGTCACTGAACTAACTGCACTGAAAAGACTAGAATTAGATGAGAGACACTTGCATGATAAGAAAGAACTTTCGTATAATGTTTTCTATCGCTTGCTAACAGAATACGTTGAGACTATGGATGCGAAAGATTGTTATGTGTGTACACAGATACCGACATCAGTAAAGGAAGGGGTGACTTATCACCACATGCCTCTTACATACGGGATCACATGTAGTATAGTAATGTCTAGATTTTATGGTCAAACTAACATACAGTATTTTTACTCGAATTATGATGTTACCTTTGCATATGTTCCTATAATAGCGCAGCTAAGCCAGATTGCTAAAGATTGGGATGCTAAAATAATGAGAGAATTTTTTGAGCCAATGCAACCTTTTGAAACGGCTCACGCTCATAGGGAAAACCTTACCTGCTCGCTCTCTGCAGTAGAAATAAGCTTTTTAGATCGCACAGATGATAGAAGGGCACAAATGAATGCGAAATTAGAAAAAGAGCTACATAAGAGGACTTCAGTAGATAATTATGATTTTGCTGCAATAAAAACACAAGGGAGAATAGCTTTAGATGCTTGGCATGTAGGGAACTTTTGTATATATCGAGGTGAATCTTATTATGACAACATTTTTGTAGGAGCGAGTGAGTGTAAACATACGTTTATCTTTAAGGCCAAATGGACATTCATGATGAACGGACTTGACCCTGTCATACCAGGTGTATATTACATTTGTGGGTATAATGCCTATTATCGTCTTCCAAAGGGATGGTGGGGGAGATGTTATTTGGGTATAGTGTTCCCAAAGGTTTATCAACTGGACGACCTATTGATGATTCCAAAGACATCTGGATCCCATCGTATCCAGAAAAGAGAGACCGCAGCTGCTGTGGTTGGAGATATATTTGGAGCCATGATCCCTTCATTTGGAGTCGTGCTGAATTCCATCAAAATAAGAAAGTTGTCTACTATAGTGGATAACATGTTGACAAAGTTTTCAGGTGCTATAATCCTGATAGATGCTGAACTCGCAGCGGAAAGAGCTATGACTCTTCAAAACCGGCTTGCTTTAGACATTCTTTTAGCAAAGGATGGTGGCGTTTGCAAAATGCTTGGTGCACGACACTGTTGCACGTATATTCCAGATAATAGTGTGAAAATTAAAACTATGCTTGCTAATCTAACAAAAGAGAGTGCAGATTTGAAGGAACTGAAAGAACCAGGAGTGTGGGAGAAGGTTGGAAAAGGACTTGCTTCAGTGGGAAATTGGATTGGGGGAATTTGGAATGGAATATTACTAAAAATAATACAGGGAATATTAATAGTACTGATTTGCATTTTTGGAATTTGGGGAATAAAAAGGGGAATAATAATGATAATGGAAAGAATTAAAAGAAGGAAGGAAGAGAAAATGATGAAAAGAATGGCAGAAGAATACAAAGCAAAAACTAGGGGAATTAAAAGGAAAAGAGAACTGACAGAATTTTAATGGAATAAAATTTGTGGGCATGGTTTGGTGTGATGACAAGTAGTCATCAGAGGAGGGATTGATGAAGCAGAAAGGAAGGTTTTACATTTATTAGCGCATAAACATAGAGTGAAATAATCATGTGTGACTTTAACCGAACTAATAAAGATTGTACGGGGACAAAATGTGCCCTCAGAGTAGTTTGCCAACAGTTATAAGCGTGCTTTATATAACGTGGTGTATTAGAATTGCACTAATCCGACATAATCATAAACATGTGCTACGAATTGCTTGTTTTGAAATGTTTTAGCTTAGCATAACTTTAGCGGAGGCTTCGGCCTAGTTGCCCGGTCTCACGGATTAGATGCTCATATTTTTTTTCCAATGTGCTATTAAACGTGTATTTCTGCTTGAAGCTGTACTTTTCCACTGAGATCGTTCACATGCTTATCTTAAGGTTTCGTGCCAGCCTGGCATTTTTCTCTTTGCTCCAAGGTCAATCTGCAGGTGCGGACAATGGAAGCTCTGAAAGTGAGTTAATTGGTATAAAATGTTGCAACTTGCGTACCCGTCTCCAAGGATAATGTATGCTTAAGTAAAAGCTTGAGAACTGTTGTTTTTGATTGGACAATTTGAAGCCAACCTATGAACCCTCCAATGGAAGACCCTACTGGATTTGAACTGTTGTCTATTTAAACCAGGTGTACGAGAAGAAATTAGCCATTACCAGCTATTACCCGACATTGCGCCATTCCGTAGCTAATATGGCCCACTTCGCTGCGACGCCATTTTGAAAGCGACTTTGATGCTTTCTCTAATCGAGAGAAAGAGACTTTAAATGATTCTTGCCCTAGAGACTTTAACTTTGATCCCTTGCATGAAGTAGTAGTTTTATCTTGCCGCCGTGAGGCAATTGCCCCGTCCACCTTGCCCCCTTGCCCCGTCCCATGCTGATCGAGAAACGGTACCTGTGAGACAAAGACTTCCTTGAATGCTGATTGTAATTGGTAAATATGAAAGGAAATTGTAAAATTGCATTGTGTTTCTTTTAGGTAACCAACCGCTGATTTTTGATAAGAGCCCTAGCTAGGAGTTTTTCTAAATTAATGTTGCTAAATTGTTTTTGCATGAAGTCCCACATGCCGATGCTAATTTGAGGTTAGATGAGGATTCCTTTTGTTGCACGATGCAATTTGAGACCTTGTTATGCTGACTAAATGTATGCAATTAGTTCATTACAGATTATAGTATTAGTGATTTGCATTGCTATTATCGAATGCCTCGTTATTCAAATGCTGCATAGATTACACCTGTTTCGCCGTTATGGACAGCTATTAATGTTCATTTACGTATATCATTTGGTGTTGAGACACATCTATATTGTGCTAGCTTTGTTAATATAGGGAAATAAATTCACTAATTTTGAATAAACTGGTGTGGTTATTCCTGACTGAAAGGTCAGGGTTCCCCGAAATGTATTCTGGATTAATTGTTAAGTGTTACGTTGATCAGGGTATTGCTTATGTTCGTTATTGATTATTGGTTTAATTAAATTGACTGATTCCGGGTGGAGAGGGTCCCACTTAGCCAAAAGATTCATCGGCCAAAAGAGCGTCCAAAGTATAGGTAAATTACTAGTACGGAACGCTCTATCAAGTGTTTGTTGAGGGAGGCCAGTTATGGATGCCTTAGACTGTTGCTTGAAGAGCAGAGTTCCTTTTGCTGGGGCAACTTCTCACTGTCTTGTGACAGCACACCAAGAGGGAGGAGTATGGTGATCACAGTGCTTACTTTGTGCTAATTGTTTCCGGTGCTGAGCACCAGCACTTATTTTTTAGGGCCGGGCCTTATTCTTCTGCCTAAAGGATTTGCTGCGAGCAAAACACATCTGGGAAAGCCGGAGGAAGAGAATAAGGAAAAAGCGTCATTATGGTAGAAAGCAGAAAGCTGCCAAAGTCAGGTGAAGGGTCAGGGAGTGGCTTTTAATAGATTGAAGAGGCCCGAGATGGCTTCAGGATTACGCTGCCTCAGTATTCCACGCTCGCACACTTAAATGCAGCAGCTGTGTGTTTAAGAGGAGAGTTTTGGGCACCGGCACGTTTTTATTTACAAATTAAGCACTGGGTGATCATCTGTGCTGCATCATTCCATGACAGTGAAACATGCATTCACATCAGGAAGCGTGCTGAGGCACATCGTGTCAGCTGTACAGACGGAGTCCTTCCTTGAGCGTCAATGTGAAACTGTCATTGGCGTGTTTCCCAAGTGCAATTTGGAGCTTTCCTGTGTGGGTCAGCGATTCAGGAAACATCCTCGGTGATGCACACACTATTTTAATCCAACTCAATTTTAAAAGAATAAATTATTGTTTCATTTAGCTTCCGAGAAACTCTGGTGAATGCATTCTACCTTCAAAACGATGGCAGCAAATATTAGACTCTTATTTACTCGCAATTAGAGGAGAAACATTTTCTGCTGTACGCAAACAAGCTACATTGTTGCATAATCTGGGGATTAAGGTCAGAAATGTGCATGAACGTCTGGATGAGATTGCTTTGGGATAGGGTGAAGGTGAACAAAATCATCTGTTTGATATGCCTGTGATAATGTTGTAAAATGATTTTGGCTCACAGATCAACATAGCACTAGAGAGACACAATTCTTTTTAAAAGAGTGCAAGAAAAACAGGGAAAAGTGGGTAGTTATGTTGCAGCCTTGAAAACTCTTGCACACATGTGATTTTGTGCAACCCACAGACTCTTTGGTTGGAGACCAGATTGTTAGGTGTACTAACAATATCAAATTTCAGGAGAAGCTTCTCACTAAGAATCCAGATTTGAAAGATGCTCTTGCTGTTATCGAGGGTATGGAAAATACTACTATGTGGGTGTGGGAGATGCGTGAAGAAAAAGAAAGAGATGTTCCTAGAGTAGGCGAAGCAGTTAATGAAATCAAATAATCAGACAAGAATGTGAGAAAGCTCAGATACCGGGATAAAGAGATAGACAGAAAATTACAAGGAGACCGTAAAAAAAAACTAGGTAATTACATTTTCCGTTGTGGGAGTGAAGGTCTTCTTTCTAATAGTCTGGAATGTTTTATGAGATTCACCACGTGCAAGGTCATTATGCCTTTGTGTGTAGAGTCACAGGGTGTGAACTGTGTGGAGTTGGAGGAAAAGTTTGTGTTCAGTGTGCAAAATTATGGAATAGTGGATGTTGATCCCATTGAAATGCTACAATGTGAAATTACAGTTGGAGGAAAAATATTTTGGTGCTTCTGATTCAGGTACACTATATACCATGATTGGAGATAAAAAGTGGGAGATATCATTTGGAAATGAAAAAATCACAATAATGGCACCAGATATAATTCCTGTTGGATATGGCAGCATAAAAATAGATGTGTTCGGATATACGGTGATGAAAGTTCAATTCTCAGATCCTGAGACTGTGAGAAACGTTTACATGGCAAAGAGGGGGTAAAATCTCTTAGGATGGAGGCATCAAAAATATGGGCATAACCTTGAATCCTAGTACACAACAAAAAGTACAATTGTTGACATTACAGGATTTGCCTGATGATAGTCAATCAACATTTCCAGATGTGTTTGGTAATCAATTGAGTTTACTTAAAAACTTTGAACGTAAAATTGTGTTAAAGAATGGTGCTTTGCCACATGTGTCAAAGGTAAGGAAAGTTCCCCATCAAATGTTGGTCCTTTGAAACAGGAACTCAATAGGTTGAAAGAGAATGGAGTCATTGAAGAAATAAAGGTGCTCAGAGTGGAGGGCACCTATAGTTGGCACCAAAAGATGGTGGCAAACAATTCAGGATGTGTGTTCATTTGAAGGACTTGAATAAACACATTTGGGTTGACAGATGCAACTCTAGCCCAGCTAAAGGATGCTAAGGTGTTTAGTGACATGGTTTTGTCCTCTGCTTACTACCAGGTATTGCTCCATTTGGAGTCCAGACACTTGACATAGTTTGTGACTCCTTTGGGTGCATTTAGATTCATTAGGATGCCTTTTGAACTGACCTCAGCAGTGGTGTGTTTCCAAAGTGTAACAAAAAATTCTTGAAGTGTTGGACAAAGTGCTATTCTTCCAAGATGATATTTTAAATTATGGCAAAGATGTTCAGGAACATGATGAGATTTTCTTCAAGGTTTTGGGAAGATTGAAAGAGGCAGGATTGGTTATGAAGAAGGTGAAGTGCAAGTTCCGAGTGACATCAGTAATTTATTTGGGCCATACTATTACGGCGGAAGGGATGAGCCCAAAAATTAGTTAGGCCAACAGCATAATAGAGGCTCCAATACCAAAGAACAAATATCAAGGGTCCTATTTAAGTGCCCCTTGCGCCACCTTAGCGCCACCATAGCGTCATTGTTTTTACGCTAAGGCAGTGCTAACGTGGAATTTTCCCTGTGCCATATTTACAATGTGGCATAATGCATGCATTGCACCACTTTGTAAACACTTGCGCCACATTAGGACTGCTCCAGGCATAATGTATGCAAGGGGGGTGTTCCCCCCGTTATAGGGGCCGAAAAAATGGCACATGGCAATCTAAGAGATTTCCTTGCACCATTTTTTGGCACTTTTAACGCCTGCTCAGCGCAGGAGTTAGAAGGGGGCATACCATTATTTATAATGGGCCCCTATGTACTCTGCAGGAGTAGCACCAATATTTTGGCGCTACTCCTGCAGAGTAAATCAATAGCGTAAAAAAATGACGCTATTGCCACCTACCCTGCGCCATGGTGCACTGTATTTTAATTACGGTGCACACATGGTGGCGGCAGTGGGGCTCTAAGAGGTGCAAGGAAAGTGTGGCTGCATTAGGTGCCATGCCATTTTTATTAAATCAAGTGTGCTCTTTTTTGGGATTAGAAGAATTCTGTTCCAAGTTCATTCAGAATTCTGTGAGTGTACCCTTGCCATTAAGGCTAATATTGAGGAATTGTTCCCAATTCAACTGGACCATTGATCGTGAAGCTTTTATTCACATAAAGGCCACTATTGGTAAGTTGCCACATTTGGGTCATTTCGATGCTTGCATAAAGAGAGTGTTGATGACTGATGCCAGCATCAAAGGCCATGGTGCTGTGTTAACACAAATGGTAGATGGAGAATTGAAGGTAATAGCTTTTGCATCTCTGTCATTAAAGGGTGATGAGGAATGGTATTCAGTCATAGAACGGGAAGCGTTGGCTGTCTATTGGGCTATCCTTCATTTAAAAAATTTTAAATGGGGTTTACCATTTACGGTTAAATCTGATCATTGACCTCTTTCAAGGATTTTCAAGTGCAGAAAAATTAAGAATTTGTCTCCCAGAATCAAACAGTGGACAGAAGGGTTGTCCAGTTTCAATTGTCACAGTTGAGTATGTAACTGGATCTATCAGTAGTATTGCAAGTTTGCCTGTTGGTCACAATGGTGATGAGAATTATTATGCTCTAGTAAGTTGGGTGTGTTAAGAAGAATTAGATGACAAGAATTATTGGTTATGAAAGATTTCAGTGTTAAAGGATGGCTGGTTAACAAGGAGATTCCAACAATGAAAGGTTATTTTAATGTTGCAGATTAACTTTGCATGGAAGGTGAGAAGGTGTTCTGAGGAAACGGTGTTATACCTTCAAGGAACTTAAGAAGTAAATTAATCAATTTAGCTCACAAGGGTCATTTGGGTAGAAATGTGACCAAGGCCAGGTTTTGTGAATGTTATTGGTGCCCACAAATGGATTACCAAGTGGAAGATGTGGTGAACGAGTGTTGGCAATGTGCCAACAATGACAAAAGTAAGAAAATACACACTGCACCTTTATCTCCAGTTGGGGTTCCCATAGAACCCTAGATCAAATTAGTTTTAGATGTCGCTGGACCACTTGAGTTGATGTCTCATGATGAATGTTATGCTATGTTATTGGTGGATGTTAGAAATGGGGTCTTTGGTTGACAGTCAGGTTACCCCCTGTCCAAGCAAGGACCTTCACCCTAGTCAGGGTAAAAGAGAATCACCCTCAGCTAACCCCTGCTTACAATCTTGGTAGCTTGGCATGAGCAATAGGCTTAACTTCAGCCCGCTAGGTGTAAAGTATTTGTACCAACACACACAGTAACTTAATGGAAACACCACAAAATTACACAACACAGGTTTAGAAAAATAGGAAATATTTATCTAAACAAAAAAAGACCAAAACGACAAAAATCCACAATACAGAAGTCAAGTTATCAATTAAAAATCAAAAAGAGTCTTTATGTAGTTTTAAACACACAATAACACTGTTAGCGTGAAAATGTACCTTGGGTGTGTCAAAAATAACCGCGCACAGGCGAGTGTGCGTCAAAAAGGGCTTGCAATGTGTCGATTTCACTCACGAGCGAGACTTTGCGTGGTTTCTCCTTTCGTCGGGTCGGGCCGCATCGTTTCTTCTCTCCCCAGGAGAGCGATGTGTCGATCCAGTCAGCACTCTCGGGTCCTGGCAGGCCTTGCGTTGTTTTTACGCGCCCAGTGGTATTTGCGTCGGAAATCCAGCCGCACGCAGCGCGGGTTGCAATCTCACCATTCTCCGTCAGCGATGCTGCGCGTCATTTCTACAGCTCAGTGTGTCGATTATTCGGTTGCGTTGCGGGCGAGCGCTGATTTTCAGTCGCGAACCCGGCGGCGCGTTGATTTTTCAGCCACAGATCGGAGTCACGTCGATCTTTTCCCCACACGGCGTTCTGTGTGTGAATTTCTTCCTCTTACGCTGCCAGCTTCTCCTTTCAGGGTCCCAGGAACTGGATGGGCATCACAGGGCAGAGTAGGAGTCTCTCCAGAGACTCCAGGTGCTGGCACAAAGAAGTCTTTGCTGTCCCTGAGACTTCAAACAACAGGAGGCAAGCTCTAAATCAAGCCCTTGGAGAGTTCTTCTCAAGATGGAAGGCAAACAAAGTCCACTCTTTGCCCTCTTACTCTGGCAGACGCAGCAACTGCAGGATAGCTCCACAAAGCACAGTCACAGGCAGGGCAGCTCTTCTTCCTCAGCTCTTCTCCAGACAGAGGTTCCTCTTTGTTTCCAGAAGTGTTCTAAAGTCTGTGGTTTTGGGTGCCCTTCTCATACCGATTTTCTCCTTTGAAGTAGGCCTACTTCAAAGCAAAGTCTCTCTTGCTAGTGAAATCCTGCCTTGCCCAGGCCAGGCCCCAGACACTCACCAGGGGGTTGGAGACTGCATTTTGTGAGGGCAGGCACAACCCTTTCAGGTATGAGTGACCACTCCTCCCCTCCCTCTTAGCACAGATGGCTCATCAGGAAATGCAGACTACACCCCAGCTCCCTTTGTGTCACTGTCTAGTGAGAGATGCAACCAGCCCAACTGTCAAACTGACCCAGGCAGGGAATCCACGAACAGGCAGTCACAGAAATGGTATAAGCAAGATAATGCTCTCTTTCTTAAAGTGGCATTTCAAACACACAATCTTAAAATCAACTTTACTAAAAGATGTATTTTTAAATTGTGAGCTCAGAGACCCCAAACTACACATGTCTATCCACTCCCAAAGGGAATCTACACTTTAATCAGATTTAAAGGTAGCCCCCATGTTAACCCATGAGAGGGACAGGGAAAAACGAATTTAGTAATATTTCACTGCCAGGACATGTAAAACACATTACTATGGCCCTCATTCTGACCCTGGCGGTCGGCGGAGAGACGGCGGTCGGACCGCGAACAGACCGGCGGTATTAAAAATGGCATTCTGACCGCGGCGGTCCCCGCCGCGACCGACCGCTACTTCTCCACTCCGACCGCCACGGCGGTCATGACCGCGGGGCTGGAGTTTGCGCACTCCGGCCCGGCGGTCGTCCCAAGACCGCCAAGGGTATTATGACCCTGCCTACCGCCGCGGTTTCTTGCGGGCGGGAACCGCCGTGCGAACCATGGCGGTAAGCACTATCGGGGCCAGGGAATTCCTTCCCTGGCACTGATAGGGGTCTCCCCCACCCCCCACTACCCACCCGAGTCCTCCCCCCACACCCTCCACCCCCCTGCCACCCCCCAGAGGTGGTACGAACCCCCTCCCCACCCCCACCCCGACATGCACATACATGTACCCCGACATGCACACACCCCCAACATGCACATATACACGCCCCCTACACACACATACACAACGGGGACACATACCCGCACACATACATGCCGACATGCGCACCTGCCGAACAGCACACATTACCCATAGACACAGCAGCACCCCCCGCCCGCATACACGCACTCACACACCCACTCTACACACTCACACGCACACCCCCATGCACGCCCACATCACACAACACCCCCCCACCCCCTCCCCTCACGGACGATCAACTTACCTTGTGCGTTGGTCCTCCGGGAGGCGACGGGAGCCATAGGGACGTGACCGCCAACAGAAGACCGCCAACAGAAGACCGCCACACAGAAATGTGGGTCGTAATTCTGTGGGCGGTGTTCTGCTGGCGTGGCGGTGGAGGTTGACCAGTCTCCACTTTCCCGCCGACCGCCAGTGTGGCTGCTGGCGGTTTTCCGGCGGAACGCTCCCAGCGGTCAGAATGCGCACAGCGGCACACCGCCGCGGTCGGCGGTCTTCACCGCGGCGGTAACTCAGCGGTCTTGCGAAAAGACCGCCAAGGTCAGAATGAGGGCCTATATGTCCTACCTTAACCATACAATGCACCCTGCCCTTGGGGCTACCAAGGGCCTACCTTAGGGGTGCCTTACATGTAAGAAAAGGGAAGGTTTAGGCCTGGCAAGTGGGTACACTTGCCAAGTCGAATTTACAGTTAAAACTGCATACACAGACACTTCAATGGCAGGTCAGAGACATGATTACAGAGCTACTTATGTGGGTGGCACAACCAGTGCTGCAGGCCCACTAGTAGCATTTGATTTACAGGCCCTGGGCACCTCTATACTTCAAAAGGGTAAGCACCATATGTGTGAGTGCAGTTTATACCGAAACTGTCACTGAATTTCTTAAAGAAGAGTTTTCTAGCGAAGGTATACCAAAATATCTAATTACTGACAATATGGTGCAGTTTGTTTCTCAAGAAATGTGTGAATAATTATTGTGCATTTTAAAACAGCTCTCTATTCACCTCAAGCAAATGATTTGGCGGAAAGCATGAACAAATTGGTGAAAAACTGTGCACAATGTGCGCTCATCACAAAAACCTCTTATAAGCAATAGTGAGAGAAACCTGCTGGGCACATTGTAACACTCCCATCAGTGTAACATTAATGTCGCCTTTTGCTTTGCTAAGAGCTAGAAAATCTCATAGCAAAATTAACCCAGCTTGGTTTTATTTAAACTAAAAAAACATTGTGCGATTGTCAGATTAAGATCTTGCTTCTCAGAGATCCATGCATTAAGAAGAATGTAAAGCTCACTTTGATGTCAAGAAGAGTGTAAAGGAAGGAAGATGGGAGGTATGGGACAAAGTGTTGGTCAAGAGGCCTGGATGGTGCATAAAAGACGTTCAAACTTCATGGGTCCTTTCATTATGGTAAATGTAAAAAAATGTTGTAATATTAGACTCAGATGATGTATGGAGTAAGTCACATTTGGCAAAAGCAAATTTTAAAGCAGGCTTATTGAGCACTGAGCATCATAATGAAATTGATTCAGGTGGTGTCAAGGAGCATACAACCAAAAGACAAAAAGTTACTGGGTTGCGTCAAAGATTATGTGACATAAGAAGATTGTTCTATAAGGGTATTGCTTCATATAGGCCAAGCTATGCAATTCATTTATCAGTATGAACTACTTGGGATTGTTTAAAAAAAAAACAGTAATGGGGGAAGATATGTTGCGGTCTGGTTTTATACTCTTATAGTTGTAAGTAGAATGTTGTCTAGGTCATAGATGGACTAATAGAATTCCATACCATTTGGATTCAAATAGTTGTATTGACAGTTATGCCCTGACGGAGCCGATTCTTCTATTTTTTGCATACACTTAAATATTATTGCAAGATTATTTGTTTGACTAACTTTAAGGTTTGCATTTTATTTTACATGGTTGTTATAGAAAATACTTTGGTGTTTCAGTTGTATTCTGTATGTTCAGCACTGTCAGGAATTGGAAACAAGCTGTTATGGGATATGGAAACATTTGTATGCCACTACTGAAACAAAACTATTGAAAAACACACTCAAAAGAAAGTTATGGGGAAGGCAAGATCTACATTCATTTTTTCACCAAAGGAGGTTTGATTGGAAAAAGATGTGTTGAGAGATAAACTAGGACCCTCAAACACCAGAAATGGTACAGCAGGCCACATTCATGAAGACACAATGGAAACTGTGGCTCTTCTGAAAATGAGCAGGCGAGGCTGAAGGTGTGAGACCAAATTGTGTGAGACTAATAGCACAACAAAAGTCAAAGTTGTGGACTGAAATCATCCAAACAAGCATCAGATTATTCCTGAGGACCATGAAACAAAGTCCCCACATACTGATGAAGCTGAAACTCAACTACTAGGTCCTGCCAACCATAAAATATTATGCACACATTTGTTCAAACAAATTATTTATTTGCAAGATTCCAAAAGAATCAATAATACCGTTCTATTTCTCAGAGCTCAATTTCTTTCAGCGCCATTATGTTTTATGCAGTTTGCTCTTAAGTGTGTTCATTTTCTGCTGTATTAATGAAGAATGTATTAGGCGAACTTAAGCCCCGTTACGATTTCCCTCAAAGAGTCATGGACGCGTGGAGATTACATTCGGTACGACTTTATTTATCTTCAGATCATTGTGTGAAACCACCGCTGTGTCCTCTGCCAGATGCGCTCCAACTGGAACCCTCCAGGCAGAACACGCTGTGACAGAACACCCACAAATAAATTCTACTGTAATAGAATGTGCAAACACAACATATTATCTGTTTTTTTCTTTTTTTTTTTTTCACAAAATCCCACTACAATACCCATTAAAAAAAAATAGCGAATAAGACAGACACACCCTAATGACTAAAAATTAAATAGTAAAGAAGTAATGTTAACACATTGAGGCTGAAGAAGAATAACATACACATGTGAAACCATGAGCACTATACAATAAACCATATAATTTTATCACAACACATTTCGTACAAATATCACAAATGTAAATGTACACCAATATCTGTAACCTTCCTTGAGTTTTCATGGTACACGTTTTTCATGGGTGGACCTCCCTGGATTGTTTTGTTCCATATTTTTAAACATAGGCTTGTTGTTCTCATTTATCACTTGACAGGATAACAAATTTTCTCTGGTTCCAAACCCATTGGAAATGTAATCTCTAACTTTAAAAATGTTCCCAACATTCCACAAATAGCCACCCTCCACCATAACAGCATTGCCACACACCTTCTTCACAGTGATCAGTTCGCCATAACTGGCATCCCCTTTTTTTTAAACAAATATTTGACGTTTAATGTGTACAACATCCCCAGATTGAATTTTTTTTATTCTGGTAGATTCTTTTTAGATCATACCTGTTTTTTATTTTACTCTGTGCTTCCTTTACTCCGCCCAAGATTTTTCTTTGGTCCAACTTATCTGTGAACATACCCTCTACTGCTTTGGCTAACCAAAGTTCAAACGGGATATTTTAGTGAGCGAATGTGGAGTTGTACAATACAACCACAGCATAGACTTCACCACCTTTCCCACAACATGCCTTAGCCCACTTAATACATTCCACCACCACTCTATTCATCCTTTCTACCAAACCATTGGTTTGTGGATGGTAGAGTGAGCTTTTCAGATGCTTCACACCAGATTCCTCCAAGAAAGCTTCCAAACTGGACTCCATTAACAGAGACTGTGGACTCCAGGAACCCTTCCCTCATAAACATTCATCCAAGGTTTCTCAGGCACTGGTATAGGTTGTAAGGGTGGTGTGGTGGTGTCAGCACCTTAAACCCCTTTTCTGCTCTGCTACACACCACAAACCTGCTCATCACCTTTTCCACATCTCTGTCCATAGAAAGCCACCAATAATGAGCTCTCACTCGTCTCTTCGTCATGGTTGACCCTAAATGGCCTTCATGTGCATAGTTAACCAACATAGGATGAATGATATTTGGGGGGACAAATTTATCATTCCTCAATACCACACCATCTTCGATAGATAGTTCTCCACAAATTTTGGAGTAAGGTTGAATCTCGGTACATAAACTCCTTTCCTTGGGCCATCCATTTACAATATACTGCTTATGTCTTCCCAAAACAACATAATTGCTTTCTGTCATTTTCCACACTGATTCAGTGCAAATGTTGCTCTCATCAAGATCCACTGACGCTATAAAACAATCTTTCTCATCCTTTTCCAAATCTGTTGCTTCCTGTTCACAGATAGGTAATCTAGACAAAATGCCTGCTGTGATATTTTCCTTTCCTGGAATATGTTTCACTTGGAAATTATATTGTAACAATTTTGTAGTGAGACGTGCAGTGCGTGACGTGGTGTAATTGACCTTGTCCACAATCAAAATGTACACCAGAGGTTTATGATATGTTTGTATTACATATTTCCTGCCCCACACATAACTGCTGAATTTCTCACTTGCCCAGTAACAAGCTAGAAGTTCCTTTTCAATTACTGAGTAATTCAGCTCAAGTTCACATAGTACTCTTAAAGCATAACTGATGGCAGTTTCATCCTCTCTGGAACTTTGAGTCGGAACTGTACCCAGCCCATACTTACTGACATCCACCGTGATGGTGCAAATTTCCTGGGGTCATATGGACTTAATATTCTAGCATTTATCAATTCCTTTTTAACACTGTCAAGTGTTTTGACACTCTATCCCACACAAAAGAAACCTTGTTTTTTAGCATATTTGACAAAACGTTCATCTTGGTGGCATAATCTGGAATGAATCTAAAATAATATTTGCACATCCCAATAAACAAGCATAATTCCTCCTTGTTTCTGGGATTAGGAGAGTCTATCACTGCCTTAACCAACTGCGGCCTAGGTGCTATTCCGTTGCTTGACACACAGTGTCCCAAAAACTAAATTTCTGTTTTCCAGAATTCACACTTCTCATATTTGACATTCACACCATTCACTCGAAAAATATTGAAAACTGATCTAATAATCTTGTTGTGGTCCTCTAAACACTTAGCATAAAACAGAACATCATCATGAAATTCTAAAACACCTTTAACATTTTCCAACAACTTATGCATTATGCGCTGGAAAACTGAAGCAGCACATGGCAAGCCGAACGGCATCCTGCAAAACTGGAAAGTGCCAAACAGTGAATTGAATGCTGTAAAGTGCCGTGATTCTTCTTCCAAAACCACCTGGTGGTAAACTGATGCCAGATCAATTTTAGAAACCACTCTCCACCTTTGAGTTCCTCTAAAAGATTACTAATCTTGGGTAGAGGATGAGAGTCCACCCAAATTTCTTTGTTTAGACTCCTCAAATCCACACACAAGCACACGTTCCCATTTTGTTTCTGAGCAACAACTAAGGGCGAAAGCCACAAAGTGGATTCAATGGGTTTTATTACACCATTCTTTTGAAGCTTATTCAGTTCACATTTGAGATCATCTCTCAAACTGAACGGAACTGACCTGATTTCTGTTTCACAGGAATGGCACCTTGCTTAATTTTTATCCTATGTTTGAAACCTACAATTTTCTCTAGTCCTTCGGTGAAGACACTGGAGAATGCATCTTCAAACTGAACCAAATTTGTGGAATCCTTAACCATGAGAACTTGTTCTCTATTTCCGGGTTTCAGTATCATACCAAACAGACCTTGGTGGAACCACCCCAAGATATTCAAACCCTTAAATGCTACATATATTTTGTTTTGGATCTTGCACCCTTTGAACTTTAAAATGTCTCCAATAAAACCTTCCAGTTCTATTTTCCTTCCTTCATACGTGCCCTGTCTGGGGAGTACAATTTCCTATCACTCCAGATGTTATGAATTAGTTCTGTTGTAATCATTGTAATATGTACTCCTGAGTCAACCAATAAGTGTAAGATTTTATCTCCCACAGCAATTTCTACATTGGGATCCACACATTCATTTTGGTCTTCACAAACAATCTCACCTTCTATGACTACTACAGTCATGTCCTGAAAAGCTTTTGCCATGAATTGTTCTCTATTTTCATTGTCTTATTCCACTACACTATTTATTTTCATTTGCCTATGTTGTGAAGCCTGGCACACCTTAGCAATGTGACCAATTTTCCACACTTTTTACATGATACATTCTTTGCTGGAAAATCTCTTCCTTCCCTGTTGTGTGGTGCCTTGCCACACCTAAAATATATGTTAGTGCACTTGTTGGAAAATGGGTTATTGGTAAGGGCAGGTAGGTACCTACACCTAGCAACAAGCCACTAACCTCCACTTAGGTCCAGTTAGGTCTCAGTAAATTAACCCCAGCTCAACCCTTGGTAGCTTGGCAACGAGCGTCAAGGCTTAACTTAGGAGACAGTGTGTAAAGCATTCAAATATCACAAAACAGTAATTAAATAAAACACAGGAAACAGTTTAAAAATCCAAAACCAATTTATAAAAATAGTTTATATTTTTATCTTTAAAATGACACAAAAACGAATAAAATCGGATAAAGGGAACCGGAGATATGAATTTTTAAAGAATTATTATTTTTCTAGCGCTTAGAAACAAAAAGCGCCAATCGGGTCATCTGGTTGCACCTCGACCGGGGCAAAGTCAAAGTTTCAGGCCGACCGCGATGGAGCCCTGCTCGGCTACAGGTCGCGGGAGGCCTCGGTTAAAAAGTTACCTTCTGACTTAGTCTTTATTTTGAAGATTTTCTTCACCGGGACGAACCTGCCAGTCCAATCCGACCTCCTGGAGCCCTTCTCGGGATACGCGATGCTGGATTCCTCGGTGGAGATTTTTACCTTCGGACTTAGTCGTTTTTTCGAGGTGAAAATCTTTCGACCGGGGTAAACCTGGATCTTGATCCGACGTCCATGGAGCCCTTCTCGGATACGATGGCTGGAAGGTCCCGGTCAACTTTTTACCTTCGGACTTAGTCTCTTTTTTGGAGATTTTTCTATACCGGGACGAACCACCAAATCAGGCCGGGTCGCGTTGAGGCAAGCCGGCTAGAGTTGCCGCGGCGGGTCGGTCCCTCTATGGAGCTTTTTTACAAAAATTCTCCATACTTCTCCAAACTTCTGGGGCTTCACCCAGATGTGCTTTTAAGGTTCTTTTGGGGTCCACAGCTCACCCCAAGGGTCAAGAAGTTCTGAGATGGTCCTTGGGGGGTGCGGACTACAACTCCCAGAATGCACCTGGTGCAAACTCCTTTTTGACCACTGGGCAGTGGTCAGCTGGTCGCTTTCTTCAGGAGTTGGTGCAGGGGACTCTGGTTAGCAATTTTTCACCTGTAGCAAACAGGGAGTCCCTCCTTGAACCAGTTGAAGCCAGGCAAAGTCCTTCTTGTGGTGAAGCCCAAGTGTGCAGCTGGTGCAGTCCTTCTGAGTGCAGGTTCCAGGTGCAGGCCAGGGGTCCAGCAGGGCAGTCCTTCTTCTCCTTTAGTTCTTTCTTGTTGAAATCTTGTGGGGATCTGAGGTGTGGGTGCAGGTCTGCCAGTTTTATCCTTGCTCCTGGGTGAAAAGCAGGGGGGTCCTGGTTCTCCAATCAGGGGCAGGGTCCTTCCCCCTGCGATGACCACTTCCTGGGAAGTGTGGCAAAAATCCATCCCAGTGGGCAACATTCTCTAAAAATCCAACATGGCTGAATCAGATTTTTGGAGGTTACATCTGGCTGAGCCCACCCACTGGTGTGGCTAAAAATCATAAACACACCCCTCTCCTGCCCTCTCCTAATCTAATCAAGGTGGCACCTAGTTGTCTGGGGTTGCAGGATGTGGGGGTGTTGCTGGGTGCTCCAAATGTCCTTCTCTGCCTTTGAAGACCAGTTTGGCAGCCCTCCCCCTTCCTGCCTCACCATCTGCTGAGGGGAGATTCTCTCCCACAGGCACATTCCTTTGTGTGAAGCCAGGCCACTTCACACCTCATCAAGGCAGCTTGGCTAAGCTGCTGCAGGCTGGCCAATCAGAGCACAGCAGCAAAAACAATGCAGGGCTGAAATTGGCAACTTTTTAGGTAAAGTCTAAAACTTTTTACCTGAACAAGTTATATTAAATCCAACAACTGGAAGTTGTGGGATTTATTACAACAATTAATTTGATACCAAATTCTTGGTATGCAACATTTAAGGAGACTTTAAAATTTAAAATAAAGTCTCCCCATTCTAGCCTATGAAGGCCATTTACTACAATGAGGGAAAAACGAATTTGGCTGTTTTTACCTCACCAGGGCTTATAAAAGTATTTTTATAAAGTCCCTGCTTGTAGTTACATGGCACCCAGCCCTGGGGGCACATAGGGCACACCTTAGGGGTGACCTATATGTAAAAATAAGGTAGTTTAAGACTTTGGAACTACTTTTAATTCCAAAGTCGAATTTGCATATAACTTTAATTTAAAAGCAGCCAGCAAGGCAGGCCTGCCTTTAAAATGACACTTGGCACCTCAGCAGTGCACCAATGTGTGCACCACCTATGCTGTGGTCCCTAAACCTACATGCCCTACCATATACTAGGGACTTATAGGTAGGTTAACTTAGCCAATTATAATTAGCCTAATTTGCATATCCATTTTATACAGAGCACAGGCCCTGGGACTGGTTAGCAGTACCCAGGGCACCATCAGAGTCAGGAAAACACCAGCAAAAAGTGGAAAATGGGGGCAAAAAGTTAGGGGGCCTCTGCAATCAGCCCTGTTTTCTCCCAGCACTTAAAGAAACTTTTCTCAGATTTCTTTTGCTCATTTCTGTTTGTGCCTCCTGACTTTACTACGTTTATATTGAAATAACCATTCTCTTTTACAGCAGGACTTGCACTGAGTTCCGTCAGTGATATTTGTGACAATTCAATACTTTTAGCAACTTTAGTGGCCTCTTCCAATGATGGATTACCCATGCTCAAAAGTTTTTGTTGAATGTGTTTGTCTGAGCAATGAACAGTAAACTGATCCCTTATCAATTGGTCATGGAACTCCCTGAAATCACACTGCGAAGACAACTTCCTAAGTGCACTAATATACACATCGACATCCTTATTTTGTGTTTGTGCACGTTTGAAGAATGTGTGCCTCACTACCACTAGACTGGGTTGCATATCAAACCTCGTAGCTAATTCCTTAGTGGCAAATTGATGGTCATCCAATTCTTCTTCATTTTGTACTAGACCAGGTAGGTGTCTAAAACATGTCTATACCTTCATAGCCCAAAGAATGCATTAGCAGATATGTTTCCTTTCTGGTCTGTGATGTGATGCACCAATAGCACCAAGATATGTTTTAAATCCATCAAACCATTGTTTCCATGGGATGGAGGGTGTTCCAGGTGTCCCTAAAAATGGTGGTTGTGGATTTACCACTGGCATGTCTCACAACGTGGTTCACACTACCATCTACAATCAATGTAATCAGTTGACTGTTCAAATAGTTTTGATGTTACAAACTGTGTGCCTTAAAATGAACAATTTGTCTCAAAATAGATTTATATGTAGAAGATGTGCGTATCACCACTGTGACACACATCTGGACTATCGTTCCATGTCTATCCTGGGTGTTCTTCGTTTGTTTTATGCGTGAAAGAGTTTGCGGTAAACCTGAAATAAACAACACAAAATATAAATCAAGGTGTGCACATCACTGTTGAACTGTAACCTGTGGTGCGCAGGGCATCCCTAATGTACACAGATAGCCAGACTCATCTTATTTTATTTTTGAATCTTTTTAAGTTGTCTTCCGAAATGTAAAATATGTTTCCTTATTTTTATTTTATTAATAGTGTGCACATCACTGTAGTAGTGCACAAGCCTAGCACGTTTTACTCTTTAATCCAGAGATCTGAAGGTTCCCTCAACATGTCCTCACAATAGATGGTAAGCGCGTCTAATGTTGTACGCGTTACAGCTTGTTAGCCAGTTTCAAATGCAATCTCCTCCAAATGGCTGCCGTGCGAGTGTACTGCTGTAAGCGTTTACAACAATCTCAAGATGGTGTCTGTAAACACTCACTCAGTGAGTGTCTGTCGTTGCAACAATGATTGCTGCAACCACGCATGTATTCAACGACCTGTGACATGAGATCCTCCCAAAAAACTGTTAATACTGTCACAATGGCTTCCTTGCCCAACGCGATGTAGCTTTGACCTTTTGGCAGACGTACTGACAACAGTCGCTCTCACCTTATGCACGTCAACGTGTGCAGCTTACTGTGTGGATATCGGACGGTGGTTTCAGCTTGTTGCCAAAAATCTGATGTTACACTCTCCCTCAAAGAGTCATGGAAGTGTGGAGATTACATTCGGTAAGACTTTATTTATCTTCAGATCAATGTATGAAACCACCGCTGTGCCTTCTGCCACACATGCTCCAACTGACATCATTGGAACCCTCCAGGCAAAACACACAGCGACAGAACACCCACAAATGCATTCTACTGTAATGGATCATATGAACATAATACCCCCCTTTTAAGTGGTATGTTTATGCTAGTGAACTAATGTTGCTTTAAAACGAACAACATTCTGTAAATTACCAGTAAATTCTACCACGTCTTCACCAATGTATAGTCACTACATTAGTGCCTTCTATTGCTACATTTGAACTAATGGACACAACTAAGAAAAGTGGCGTTGCACCTAGTGCAGCACCACTTTCCTTGCGCCCTTTAGCGCCCCCCCACCACCACCATGTGTGAGCTATATTTAAAATACAGCTCACCATGGCGCAGGGTAGGGGGCAATAGCATCAGAATTCCTGATGCTATTGTTGTACTCTGCAGGAGTAGTGCCAAAATTTGGCGCTACTCCTGCAGAGTACATATGGGCCCATTGTATTCAATGACATGCCCACTTTTAATGCCTGCTCTGAACAGGGGTTAAAAGTGTAGAAATATGGCACAAGGAAATCTCTTACATTTCTCTTAAACACCCTCTTTGCATACATTACGCCTGGCTCAGGCCTGATGTAGCACAGAGGGTTATAAAGTGGCCCAATGCATTGGTGCCTCGCTGACAATGTTTTGGTACAGGGCAGTGCCACAAGCCTTCTTGCTTTGCTGCCCTGCATCAAAAGAAAAGGGCAGGGATGCATGGTATCTATAAAATATGGCGCATTCCTTTCCTCTTCCACTGCACTGGCGCACAATTGGCTACCAAGCACCAACGCAGGCATCCTTGTACCGTGGCGCAAGGGTGCCTGCATTGTAGGGATGATTGTTTTCATGTAGGTAGGGACACCTTACTGCACAAAAGCAATCAATGGAGGTGATTTCCTCCTACTCTGTGTGACTCAAAATGCAGCACACATAGTAAAAGGGAAAAAATGAGAAGAAATAATGTAATTTCTCCTTGTTGCACCTCCCTTACGCCTGCCTTGGGGAGGCATAGGCTTTTGCCGCATTACCAGGTTTACAGCATGTCGTAGTTCTGGGAATGTGTCAAATGCCATGGGTGTTACATAGGAACACCCACTGTAACGCCCATGTCATTCCTCCCTTGCACAGTGGGAGGCAACACGGAAACTTGCGCTGCGAATATGTCTGTAGTGTACACTGCAGGACTGTTATTAAAAGTGATGTTCCAGCAGGGCAAGGGACTTGTAAATAAGCCCGTAAGTGCTTCTGAAAATGCCCCCCGGGCACCTGGACCACCAAGGACCCAATAGCGCCCACACCGAGCACCCTCACTCTAGCATTGCTGGCTACATCTCTGCCTGCGAGGCTGTGACATATGACTGGCCTCATCAAGGAGCTGCCACTGGAAAAAACGCCATGTCAGGGAATACTGACATAAACAGTGATTGTATTATTCATGGTTGCAAGAAACTTTAGTAAGACATCTACATCTTGCCTGTGGAAAGGGAAGATGTATCCCCAACATTACCGCAGGGCGCGAAGGCCTTGGAGGTTAATTCTGAACTCTCTCATCTGCTGACAGAAAACTCCATTATTGTTTGCTAGCCGGAAACACAAAGACTCAAAGTGAGTCTCTCAAGGGACAGCTAAAAAGAAAAGAACGCATTCTGTTAGGAGCTCCCCAGTGCATGTGCACATATTTTTTAAAGGCACATTGCTGTAGCCTTAAGTGTCCTGCACAATAAAGGGACTGCAGATTTCATATTACCTTTTAAAGTTTATTACTTCCCAGAGTTATTGCATTCAGTTATCTTCTATTTGTGTGCGTTGCAAGACTCCGTTTAGGCTTCCAAAGCCCCTTATGTTACATAACACTGAAACAGAGTTCTGAATTACATGTGTAAACTTTACAGCACTGGCGGCCCTCAACAATTTGCACAGATGCAGCAACGAGGAAGGGTTGACATACCGCTTGAACGCCTGTCTAAAGCATAGCGATTTGGAATGTGTCTCAGCTCCTGGGTGCCTTTCTAAAGCTCAGCTAGTTGGAATGTGGCATAGCACCTGGGTGCTACTTAAAGCATAGTTACTTACAATGTGGCATAGCGCCTGGGTGCCTGCTTAAAGCATATATACTTAGAATAGAATGTGGCATAGCACCTGAGTGCCTGTTTAAAGCATAGGTAGTTGGACTGTGGCATAGCTCCTGAGTGTCTGTCTAAAGAATAGCTACTTAGAATGTGGCGTGGCACCTGGGTGCTGCATAAAGCATAGTTACGTAGAATGTGGCATAGCTCCTGGGTGCCTATCTAAAGCATAGCTAGTTACAATGTGGCATAGCACCTGGGTGCCTGCTTAAAGCATAGTTACTTAAAATGTGGCAGAGCTCTTGTGTGCCTGTCTAAAGCATAGCTAGTTGGAATGTGGCATAACTACAGAGTGCCTTTCTAAAGCATAGGTACTTAGAATGTGGGATAGTGCCTAGGTGCCTCCCTAAAGTATAGCTACTTATAATGTGAGGTAGTACTTAAGTGCCTGTCTGAAGCATAGCTTCTTAAAATGTGACATAGTGCCTGAGTGCCTACCTAAAACATAGCTGCTTAAAATGTGGCATAGCACCTGGGTGCCTGCTTAAAGCATAGTTACTTAAAATGTGGCAGAGCTCTTGTGTGCCTGTCTAAAGCATAGCTAGTTGGAATGTGGCATAACTACAGAGTGCCTTTCTAAAGAATAGGTACTTAGAATGTGGGATAGTGCCTAGGTGCCTGCCTAAAGTATAGCTACTTATAATGTGAGGTAGTACTTAAGTGCCTGTCTGAAACATAGCTTCTTAAAATGTGACATAGTGCCTGGGTGCCTGTCTAAAGCATAGCTACTTAAAATGTGGCATAGCACCTGCTTGCCTGCTTAAAGCACAGTTACTTAGAATGTAAGATAGCTCCTGAGTGGCTGCCTAAAGCATAGCTACTTAGAAAGTGGCATAGCACCTAGGGGCCTGCTTAAAGCATCGATACTTAGAATGTGGCATAGTGCCTGAGTGCCTGTCTAAAGCATAGGTAGTTGGAATGTGACATAGCTCCTGAGCGCCTGTCTAAAGAATAGCTACTTAGAATGTGGCATAGCACCTGGGTGCCTGCTTAAAGCATAGTTACTTAGAATGTGGCATAGCACCTGGGTGCCTGTCTAAAGCATAGCTACTTAGAATGTGGCATAGATCTCAGTGCCAGTCTAAAACATAGCTACTTAGATTGTGGAATAGCACCTGGGTGCCTGCTTAAAGCATAGTTACTTAAAATGTGGCATAGCGCCTGAGTGCCTGTCGAAAGCATAGCCAGCTGAAATGTGGCATAACTCCTGAGTGCCTTTATAAATAATAGCTACTTAGGATGTGGCATAGCGCCTGAGTGCCATTCTTAAAGCACAGCTATTTAGAATGTGGGATAGTGCTTAAGTGCCTGTCTGAAGCATAGCTAATTAGAATTTGACATAGTGCCTGAGTGCCTGCCTAAAGCAAAGCTACTTAGAATGTGGCATAGCACCAGAGCGCCTGTCTAAAGCAAGCTACTTACAATGAGGCATAGCGCCTCAGCGGCTGTCTAAAGCATATCTACTTAGAATGTTGCTGGGCTGCTCCAAATAATGATGACATACCAGATAATGGCTACTTCTAAAAATGTAGAATACCAGAAAATCCACACAAACAGCAGGATTCTGAGTGACAGCAGCCATACCATCATGGTGCATGTTGGACCTGGCCCTTTTCACAGGGTCTCCCCTAAATTTCTGCCTCCTGTTGCTGAAGCCATTTTTGTTGGCATTAGGACTCTGTGCACTTCACCAATGCTAACCATTGGTAAAGTCTTGTGCTCGCTCCGAAAACATGGAATAATTGGCATATAACTGATTGGCACATTTAATTGACTTGTAAATCCTTAGTAAATGGTACTACATGTATGCAGGGCCTATAAATTAAATTATACAAATGGGACTGCGGGCACTCATTGTATTGTGTCATCCAGTAAAGTAGCATTTAAAACATGCCTCAGGCCTGCCACTGCAGCCTGCGTGTGCAGTTTTAAACTGCCATTCCGATATGGCAAAATAAACCTTTTCCCAGGCCTATAATTTTCTTTTTTAATGCATATGTCATGCCTAACGTGAGCCCCAAGGATTCACAGGCCAAGGTGTCTTGTACTTAAAAAGTGGGATCTATGGGTTTAATTCTTACATTTCCTGATAGTGAAAATCTCCTAAAGGCATGTTTCACTACATTTAACGTCATAACCTTTGATTGGGAGCAGATAAAGTCATGCTGTTTAGACTCAAATGAATTGTAACTTAAAATCCTCCTAAATGGCAAAGTTCGATTTTACATCACAATTCTGAAAATGCCAATTTTAGAAAGTTGGCCTTTTGTTGCCCTAACCATTTGTACCTTCTGCCAGCATCCTGGGCACATGGATGTGAATGGCTCTGCTTTTGGGTTTGCGCATTCCTACGAGACAGTGACACAATATGTTGCTAAACAATGGATAACATAACGTAAATTACCACAAAATTCTAACAGGTTCTGACCAATGTATAGTGACTACATTTATGCCTTTTGTCATTACTCTTAAACCAAGTACTTCAGAATATTCTTGCCAGGCTCCCCGACCACCTACAAGCCCAAAAGAGCCAGAATAATTGATAAAATGTGCTTCTCCCCAACCCCATTCTGGCATTGTTGGCTACATCCCTTCCTGGGAAAATGTGACATATGACTGGCCTGATCAAAGATCTGCCACTGGTAAAACCACTATGTCAGGGAGGACTGAGATAAGCAGTATTTGCATTATGCAAGTTTCCAAGAAACGTTAATTAGACATCTACATCATTCATGTGGAAACGGAAGACATACCCCCAACATTACCACCAATCACAAAGGTCTTGGAGGTTAGTTCTGAACTGTCTCATCTGACAGAAAACTCCATTTATTGCTTGCAAACCAAAAGCCCAAATGCTCAAAGTAAGTCTCTCAACAAACAGTTGAAAGGGAGACAACACATTCTCATAAGAGCTCCCTAGTGCATGAGTAGATATTTTAGAAAGGCACATTTCTGTCACCATTGGTGTCCTGAACAATAAAGGGACAGGATAGTCATCCTGTGAGGATGATTGTGGGCGAAGCTGTAACCAATCCCACTTACATTTTAAAAAGCTTTGCCTTCTGCACACACAAAGGAACATGACACTAGCTTTGTGTCTTCCCAAACTTCTTAGAGACAGTGGAAATTATGAGCTTTCCAGAACCAGATGTGGGGGCAGTATAGGGAAACTCCTTACTTCAAAGGCTGGCACCAGCTATAAATGTTGGATCTCCAGAGTGACTCATCAGTACACTCAAGGACTTGTACCCCTTACAGAAGCAGGACTGGCTTGTTCCTCAGAGGGCAGCTTGCCTGCTTGACGACTGCCTTGACCCTCAGAGGACTGCCTGCTGCTAAGAGAGGGCTGCCCTGCTGTGTGAGGACTGCCTTGACCCTTACTTTCTGAGAAGGAAGACTTGATGTGCTCCCATCACCCCAAGCTACCTGATTGACTCCAAGGGTCAGATAGCTGACCTCCTGTCTAAGATACAGGAACACAACAAGCTCCAGCGGCCTCCCTGCAACTGCTCAGCTGACCAGCTGCACTAGACTTGCTTGGATCTGCAAATGGACCTGACTGAGCCTGCTGGCCTCTGCTGGAGTGATTTCCTGATCCCTAAAGGTACCTTCCCAGGACCCTTAGCTGGAATCAGTGGAGCTCCTCTTGTGAAAAAAGGTGAAATTCCGAAGTTTGAGCATTTCATGACCATGAACAGGCTTGTTAAGGCCAAGACTCTGCTGCCCATGACAATGCCAACAAGAACTTCCAGTGATCCCGACTCTTTGCACTACAGCTGACGCCCGTGATGACTGACAATATGGGATCTGCATTTCACACTACAGCAGAGACAGCCTTTGGTCACTCCCAACGTGAAGCTCCAACAACTGCGACGCCGAAACGGACCTTTGATCTACAGTGGTGATCATCCATGGTGCTAGGCCTGCTCACCGATCTACAGCGGCGACCATCGGTGATGCTCTCCCTATTCCTTTTGGCCTCCTCCACAGCACATAGACCTCTTTGCACTGGACTTTCAGAAGGTAATGTTTTCTGCTGGATTAACCTTGTTCTATCTGCTCCACTCACCATCCCATTTGGCCTGAATTTGTGACTTCCCTCCAGTCTAGCATGACCAGATGACCGCGAGTAGCACTTCATGTTTTTATGCACTATACCTACCTTAAATCCTTGAAATTGCATTTCTTCGTTTCTACTGATTGGATTTTTGTCATTTTGATATGATTTGATTTGTCAAAATTAATTATAGTTTTCTATATTAATTTGGGGAGTTTCTTGTGCTGTGTTTTTACTTTATTCCTGCTTGTGTGCTGCATACAAATGTTACTCTTTGCCTCTAGGTTAAGCCTGACTACTCGGTGCCAAGTTACTGGAGTGTTAAACACAGGTTAATTTAGTGACTTTTGTTGTTTTGTTGTTCACCTTGACCAGGTTTTTGGTTGATGCCTGAGTGGGGACTCCACCCCCCAACTAATAACCCAGCTATATCTTCATTTAGTTAGTTAAGCATCTGCCCCAGAGACCTGTCTGGATGTTTTAACTGTACATGTTCTGTGAGTGATGAAAGTATGCTATAATGAAACTGTTCTGCAAGGAATAGAAAATTACGCTTGCTGCCTACTTTGAGATAGAGAAGCTTGCTTTAATACTGCCATGTTGTATCTCTTATGTAAGGAGTCAAAGCTTGCACTGATTCTGCCTGTACAACAGTGATTGATATCCCATCTGCCGAAATATAAATACAGTTTTTTTCTATGGGATTTATATTTCGGTGGATGGGATATCCGTCACTGTTGTGACGAAGTAACCCATCTGTGAAAATCGAACTCAAGTCCTAAGTATGTGAAGTGTCATCTCCTATGTGACTACAGTTATATGTGGTAATTCTAAAAGAGGTTTGGCTACTTCTTTTAGGAGTTTGCTACTTCTTATATGTTTGTGTCTGTTCACATAGAGTATAGCAGTCCTTTACGTCCTCTCATTTCCTCTTTAGTGTGTTAGCTACCAGTGCTGTACTTGAGAATCAAGTGGTATTCCTCCTGATATTGTTAGCTGTCTCTTATTCTTTGTGTTAGTGAAGATTGAGCTGTTGCTGTTAATATTCTACCTTTGCTGTGTTTTGTAGCTTGGTGCAATACTTTCCACTGCAAACAATTCAAAATGATTGGCATTGCTAACATTTGTTTTAATGCATGATACAAATGAAAGATGGAAACCCCACAATATATGTGAGCAGAATTTACTTTTGGATTTGCATATGAAACAAGGAATTTGGAATAGACTTTGTACAATTTTAAAACATAGTTGACAAGAGTCTCCATGTTGTGTTAACACTTTTGATTAATTCTTGCATTTTAGCCAACATTACTTTGCATACTTAAGGTTTTGAACTCATAGTGACAGTTTTACAAACAAAACTCCAACCGCGACATTGGAATTTTCAGCTGAAAAGCCAGGAATGGCCGATTGTATAATATTTCATAGTGCCACTTGGTAGACTTGTAAAGTTCAAAATAAAAGTGAATTCCTGCCTGCCTGCCTTTTTTCTTCTCAGCAATCAAAGCATGAACAATCCAATGGGTGAGAGGGCAGAGATAGCCTTCCAGATTCAGATGCACACATCTTGATGCTAAGGGACTAACATTATCACTGTGATACAGCACATTAGGGCCCATGCTGAGTATCCATTTTAGTTTGCACATTTTAGCTTGACACCTTTTTCTGATGGTTCACATGTTTTTACATTAAGACAATAATGTACTGAAAAGCTAGTGTTTGTGCAAGTTATTCCTAGTAAGGGTTGTCGTTATGTAATCTGTACACTCTGTCCAAAGCTAGGCACGAGGAATGCAATGCCCTTGTATTCTGGTGTCCCTTGGAGACAGTTCTGAGGCTACAGACACACTATTGCATCAGCTCTGCATCGTTGACACAGTGCCATATGAACAGTTCTTTTTGATATAATCAGCCTCTGTGATACATTCAGCAGAGGTGCACTTTGGCTGGGATTATCCTGAAACATGGTGCACTGTGATTGAAACACAGCCTTGCTGACTCTGACCTCTATTCTGCAAAGGACGATCACCTGCTCTACATTAGACCGACTTCCTGGCAAATCACACCCAGGTATGATGGGTTAGGCTGTCCCATTAGATCTGACAGAGGGTACTCCCACTATGTTCTTTATAGTGTGATAGGATCAGATAAGAAGGTAACAACGTAGTAACCTTACCATAGTTTAAATGTTTTTCTTTTTTACCATTCTCATAATGCTGGTTACAATGCTTTGTTTTATCTGCCTAACAATCGCAGCTCATTCTCTCTATGCAAGAATATGATTATTTTGATAAATGTTTGAGAAGCCATTTTGTATTTTGCTTGTGTTAGCCTTGGACATGCAAAGTAACAGCAAAAGAGTAGATCTGTTTCTATGAACTCCTTGGTAATCATGTTTGAGGTTGCTAATACCATATGGTACTCTGGTAAGGTTAAGGTTTCAGATGGAGCACTATGAGTTAGCTAGTAACTGTGTCAACATTTCTTGTTGGTGTAGATGGGATTAGTACCAATTGCCTGAAGTTCATGTTGATCCAAAGTGCAGTTCTTCTTAATTCGTATGAACCATATATGGCACTGCCAAGGTTCTAGGTCAGGTACTTATTTAATGGGTCTCTTGAGTACTTCTTGCATGTGCCCATGGTCCCTTTTTACCTCTATATGGAGACTCTTGTGGTGTCAGGGATTAAATCTCCTCAGACTAATAGGAAACTCCTATATTTTGTCTGAAGTTTGCTCGAGCTTGAACCTTTTAAAGGATCCCCCCACTGTAGTACTTTCCTTTCTTTGAACTCTATTAATTAAAATGGTGAATGCAGTTAATATGCCTCTCACTTGACATGCTGTTACAGTACATTTACTGGCACAAGTGCTCCCTATGACGGTAGGAGATGTTACCTTCGTTGTTGAGACACACAAAATATACAAATGTGAGGTATTTTATTCTTGAGTTGATTTTCCTGCAGCAGATGCCACAACATAGATATTTCATACATATACTGAGGACACAGTACCTAATCAGTACAGGCCTTATGAAGTAGAAATACCATTAACATTTCAGGAACTCCAGAACTGGTTCCAAGGCACCCTTCCACATGCACTACAACATACAAACCCACAGCAATGATGGAGAGACTTGGGCAGTCCTCGCCAGATACAGACGGTACCCATATTTTGCACAATTAAATGTATGAGAACTCTGTATTCTGTATACAGGTCTGGTTAGACTTTATAGATGTTTAAAACTGTTTATTATGCATACAATAACAACTACTCCAGCAAGGATTGTTCCAACTGTGCATCCACAGTTAGTTGTGCCTGCAATTAGTCATGTTACCATCAACGCAATTATGGATAAGGTTCCTGCCAGGCAGGAGGAAATTCCGTTCTAGATTGTGCAATAAGCAAACCAGCTTGAAGCAGTATTTTCCCGTACAGGACCCTGAGGCAAACATAGAATTCTCACAATGTGAATACCATTTTGCATGGTTCCCTCAATAGATGATTGTTCCACATGGCGCACAGTCTTTGCTGCCATAATTAACATAACACATGGTAGAACACCAATTGCGGTTTTTCTTGAATTGATAAAGCAGATTCAAAATGAAAATGTTGATATCCCTGCCTGGTTTTGGGAATTAAATTAATCAGCAACTTTGTCATAGGTTTCTCAATTATTTTAAGTACTATTAAAGGGGAGGTACCAGTGATGGCAGTAGGCCAATACCTCACACAGGTTCCTGCAGTGGACCAAGAGCGCAAATTACCAAAAATGATGGCTGACACCTATACATTTATTGGTTAAGATAAGTAAAATGGTGAATGCAGTTAATATGCCTCTCACTTGACATGCTGTTACAGTACATTTACTGGCACAAGTGCTCCTATGACGGTAGGAGATGTTACCTTCGTTGTTGAGACACACAAAATATACAAATGTGAGGTATTTTATTCTTGAGTTGATTTTCCTGCAGCAGATTCCACAACATAGACATTTCATACATATACTGAGGACACAGTACCTAATCAGTACAGGCCTTATGAAGTAGAAATACCATTAACATTTCAGGAACTCCAGAACTGGTTCCAAGGCACCCTTCCACATGCACTACAACATGCGAACCCACAGCAATGATGGAGAGACTTGGGCAGTCCTCGCCAGATACAGACGGTACCCATATTTTGCACAATTAAATGTATGAGAATTCTTTATTCTGTATACAGGTCTGGTTAGACTTTATAGATGTTTAAAACTGTTTATTATGCATACAATAACAACTACTCCAGCAAGGATTGTTCCAACTGTGCATCCACAGTTAGTTGTGCCTGCAATTAGTCCTGTTACCATCAACGCAATTATGGATAAGGTTCCTGCCAGGCAGGAGGAAATTCTGTTCTAGATTGTGCAATAAACAAACCAGCTTGAAGCAGTATTTTCCCGTACAGGACCCTGAGGCAAACATAGAATTCTCACAATGTGAATACCATTTTGCATGGTTCCCTCGATAGATGATTGTTCCACATGGCGCACAGTCTTTGCTGCCATAAATAACATAACACATGGTAGAACGCCAATTGCTGTTTTTCTTGAAGTGATAAAGCAGATTCAAAATGAAAATGTTGATGTCCCTGCCTGGTTGTGGGAATTAAATTAATCAGCAACTTTGTCATAGGTTTCTCAATTATTTTAAGTATTATTAAAGGGGAGGTACCAGTGATGGCAGTAGGCCAATACCTCACACAGGTTCCTGCAGTGGACCAAGAGCGCAAATTACCAAAAATGATTGCTGACACCTATACATTTATTGGTTAGATAATCTGGGAGCCAGGCCTATTAAGCCACAGCTTAAAGGCAAACCTGAACCAAGTAATACCAAACAAGCACATGAGTCTTCCAAAAACCGCTAGAACAACACAAAAAAAGGTAAAAACTAAAGCAAGTGGGAGATCTCCACAACAGGAGTCCTCTAAAAATGTTATAATTTATGTAACCATGATACACTTAAACAGGCTGGTAGATATCAGAACACTTATACACGTTTTTATAATTCCTTTCAAGACTCACCAGACAGATGCTCTTAGTGAGGAGGATAGACAGAGCGCTGACATGAAGAATATGTGAATCTGAAAATTGACTCATAATGCTCGCCTGACATCATCATAAAAAAGAACTGAAACTTCTACAACAAAAACTCCAATTAAAACAAAAAAGGTGTAAGGTATTACCACTAAGTAAGCCACACATACTGAGAACTCTCCTTCAGAACAAGACGTGAGGATTGACACTGCTGGACAGTGCAGTAGAGATCATGATAGTTTGCCAAAATCTTCAAGAGTTTCTAGTTTAGAGAGCAACTAATAAATTGATTGAAATTGAAACACCAGATCAGCCAGTTAGCCCTTCCAATAGACTTTATGATCTGGACATTCAAATTAAGGGTGACATACCGCGTACTATTAAACAAATTTTCTGGGAAAATGTAACCAGCCTGTATGACATTTTCTTGGCTGAAGTAGATTGTTAGAAAAGTCCTTCAAGGAGAAGATGTGATTATATTTTTCTTCTCGGTTCTTATCCCCGAAGCTGTTAAACAAGAGTATGCCACTGAATGGCTTCTTGCACAAGCCCCGGCTTCATATCGCAACCATGAAGAATGACATAAGGTCTCTCCTTATCATATCATACCTATCCTGTCCAGCCCACAAGTGCAACAACAATATCCAATTAAATATGAAGTTAAAGCCCCAGTGAGAGAGATTCTCTCACAGTTAGAATAGCAAGGTGTAATAGAGCCTTTTATTCCAATGGTCAATAATCCATTATTTCCGGTAGCTAAACTGAATCACTGATATCGTATAGTCTTAGACTATAGACACTTAGGGGCTGATTACGAGTTTGGCAGTCCATGCACCGCCATAGAGGCAGTCTGACTGCCATCGGCTTGGCGGTCGGACTAGTGTATTATGATGCTGGTCTATGGAGCAAAGACCGCTGTGGTCCTGCCGGCACCACCAGACAGCAAAGACCACTGCAATGACGAGGCAGGACGAACAAGCCAGCAGAGCCTGTGTTTATGCCAGACTCATTAGGATGTTGCACAACGCCAATATATCAGTCCAACCATATATGATTCCAACATAACTGCAAGCCACTCCATGATGCATGCCAACAGTTAGGTAATAAACCTTTCCCATTACATATGTGCAATGCACCTTTCCACATGATGTCATTAATGTAATGGAAATGCACATTGTGGGTACAAACTCTAGTCCTGCCTGACATGTCCCTCATTGCTACTGCAGTTGTACATGCCAAATGACATGTGAGGGTACGTGCGGGACAACATTCAATGGTGACACACTCCTGACTATGTGGCACCATATGAAATGTAGTCCCACTGGAAATGTCCCATTGGCGTGCTCATATATGTGAGGGAATACAGAAATATCCCATGAAAACAGGTAGACCATGCATGAAACAGCAGTGCACACATTTTGTCAAAATAGTAAGGAGCACATGCTAACATGTAGGCACAGGAATGTTAGCATGTAGGAATGTTGGCAACAGTGATGGCACATAAATCATGTCAATGGACATTCCCCACTTACCAAGGGAAAGTTCTGATCTGTAGCTGACCCAAAGAACAATGTACGCTCTGTCACATGTATGATTGGCACCTTCACATGACAAACAGTAGTAAGGCACTAGCATTCATCACACACTGAAGACAAGTGGCCTCTGGGGGGCAAATGGCAATTTACTCACTTGACCAGACACATGGCTGAAGACAGTGATCCATTACTTCTTTTTCTTTGACCTGTAACACTGATGAGCAGTGGTCTGTAGTAAGAATTTACACCTACAACAACAACAAACATTACTTGGTTGATCAACGCATGCAGCCCTGGGTTGTCCCTGGAGAGCCATTTTTTTTTGTGAAGTGCACACAGTTGTGTCCTAGGTCCCTGGAACCATATGCACGGCACATCAGTATGCATGACATTACCTGTCTACACTAACAGTTACTCATCTACTGTGTCACATATAGCTCATTCCTAAGCATCAGTGTGAGATGTCAGAACTTAACGCAATAACTTCGCTATGTGACGGGCAGGAATATGCCTTGCACCCACCCCCTTGGAACTGCTGTGTTCCAGTCAAATGCCCATCAAGGTCCAAGTTTGCTACCACCAGTATGCAGGCCATAAGGGGGGTCATGGTCTGACATGTGCCCTTCCCACCTTGGGTGGACAGCTCCAGCTGGACCTTCATGATCTTTCGGGCCCAGCATCTCAGGTCCTCCCATCTCTTGCGACAGTTGGTGCCCCGCTGGCTGTGGACCCCTAGGGTCTGAAATTTCCAGGCAATGGCTCGCCAAATCTCCCTCTTCTGATGGGTATTTTCCTGAATAGATGTAAGAGACAAATCAAGTGATCACAGTCACAAGCATTTGTCCAAATGGTTATGTCACATACATGTCAGAAACGCCAAGCAAAAAATTGCCAATTTGTCAACATACCAAAAGTGTAAAGCACACAAGCTAATAAGTACAGGGACTTGACTACACACTTTTGTATTATCTGCAGTCTAACCCACTACCCTGCTCATGGCTTAAAATGACTAAGCAAGACTACTCACATCAGGTAGCCCAGGCTCTAGTGTCGCGTGGGCTCTCATTATTCTAATGAGACTACTGGATTTTGAGCAGCAAGATCATCCACAGTATGGGAGACTGAGTCTGACCCACGGTGGCTGATCCCTGTCGCTCCAAATCTGGGTTTTGCTCCGGCTAACTAGCAGTGCCTCATCTCTCCCAAAAGGTAGAGATGATTGGGCAGCCAAGCGCATGACATATCATACTTCTCAGGGAAGTCGTGGTCACTCAGGTCACATCCGGTTCTCTCATTCACAATTCGGTCTCATATATAAATGACAATGAAAGCAGTATAAGTTTTAAAGACTGGTTTAATAAAACAACTACATTTTAGATAGCAAAGCGTGAGCTGCAATAACCAGAACGACACAACATAACAATATTAAAATGGTGACGATGAGAGTGAAGCATAAGAATAATGCTTTCATATTGCCACTAAAGTTGATGGACTATTTTCTATCTGAATCATAATTTGAGCATGGCATGTTAAGCTCTAATCCTGCCTTTCAGGTTCCCCCAGGAGGACATCAACCCTCATACCTGAGCAAAGGCCTGTAGTCTGCGTTAGCATCTGCAGCGAAGCATTCAGCATACAGTTGTGGTTCCCTGGCTGGAATCTCCCTCTTAAAGTGTAATGGGACTAGGAAGTGTTTTTATAATAACACAGCTAATGTTCTAAGAAAATGTCCCTAAGTAAGGATGTGTATTTTCTATGAATGTTGGAGACTAAACCTCTACCACATTCACAGGCAATGTACCAAACTGTAGCCTTGTCTGAAGCACAAAGTGACCAAGAATGTATTGTTTGAGAACACAGTGCTGGGCTAAGCAAAACAGTTAGATAAAAGAAGTTAAAACAAGACCGTAAAACTGGTTATTGTAAAAATAACAATGTGAAGCTGAATAAAATATATCTAGGTCAAGGTGCACAGCGGCCTAGTGTATTAAACTAACGTGCGTGGAGCTATAACTAAAATGGCTACACAACACTAGCAACATATACTGTGATGTGAGCCACAATGAAACCCCACACACATATGTGCCTTCTGAAGGGTAAACTCCTTAGACTTGGCTGGACCAACGCATTCACAGTGTGTGAGACTGACTCACTCAATACAGTCCCTACAGGCAACTTATATAGTACAGACTTCACCCTTACACTTGAGTGACAATGAAGGGGATGGCATGAAGGGTACAGAGAGTGTCTTCCCTGTGCATGTGTAGACATGTGGCCTACCAAATGCAGACTCGTGCCACTTCAGGGGGAGGGGTTCTGTAGTATGTATCTGCACCACAGGGCACTCCTTTGGACATATGTGTCCAAAATTCAAAGATGGCATCCAACATACAAAGGTATGCATTGTACAGCTTCTGCTATTTGAACAAGCTACTGAGTCACATATCATGGCCTCCCAGGAATCTACACAGTGTCTGCACTGTAGTTCTGTTATTTGTGAAATAGGGCTGTACAGGACAATTTTGACTTATGTGAGTGTGACAACAGAGCTGTGGGAGTAAGGGACCGGTCATGAGTCAAAGACACCCACTGACAATGATGCAAAATGCACATATGGACTAGTTCATGAATGTACCTCTGTATCCCTTCCTAATCCAGTCAATGGACTGAGGCATTCAGGGCAAGTACTGCCACTAGATCATCCTATTTGCCACATGCCAGGATCTACTGGTGTACAGGGAGTGGGCACAGTGCCACAGTTGTATAGCCACAGTGACTCTCCCAATGACTGGACTATGTTCTATACTAGGAGATACATTTGACAGACCCTGGTCTCTGCAGGCTGAGCATATAAAACCCACATCACACTCACATTTCCATCACTTCTGTGCATGACAGTATATCATGTGCCCCTCAACAATGTGGCTTCTGCTGTGTGCGGCAACCTGAAGGGCAGAGTGAATCACGATATGCCTTCCAAACAACAGTATTGCAAGGCCAGATGTGGGTTGAAAATTCTGTGGCACTATCCACATTGCTTATGAGTACCTAAAACAACTCAGACTGTCGTGCACGTACATTTTGTCTCACATTTACAACCTTCATAAAAAAAGAAATGTCATTTGGTGGCAGTAAAGTCTACTTGCCTAGTTATGCACATCCAACACTAGGAGGATCTAGAACCCCCAAAACACATCACACAACAAAATGTTAATGAACGCAGCATATAGTACTGTTCACCAATATCTGCACAATGTACATGCCATTGATGCCACATAGACTTCAACAACAAGCACACAAGAAGTCTAACTAGCACACAGAGGCACATTGTAGCCTGTGAGGAGAGAAAGGATTGTGGTGATCAGAGTCAATTATTCATATGAAGTACTCTGGTGAGCCATAGAGCTGTCCATACAGGGGAAGGGCCTGATTTACAAGCCACTCCAGCTCCTCTGAAGAGAAGGTAGGGGCCCTATCACCTGCTGGATGTGGCATGATTGCTCCAAGAGGCAGCACACAGCAGCTCTATTAGTGGAGATGTTGCTGGCAGCAGTGTCAGGAGTCAAGTGAGTGAATTTGCACAACATGGTGGTCACGTCCAAGAGTGTATGCAGTCATCACAGTCGACGGACACAGCCATTGGGGGGCTACTGCCACAAGCAGCAATGTTATCCTGTGACTGTGTACACCATGGTTGGAACTGCCTACCACACAAATGACTTTGGCAAGCAGTCACAGGCATTTCCCAATGTCCAGTGGAGTGGGTTAGGCATCCGCCATTTTGCCAAGTGAAAATACTGTATATGGCTGTGTAAACTGCATTAAACATAGATTATCTGTGTAGGATCATCACAAACATCCTCACGCTGTCTTGTTATGTAGGTCCTACTACAAAACACCAGTGTAGTATGTTGCAGGGCACAGATGGCATATGATGGCTGTGCACGGGCCACCACTGCTGACTGTAGTTTTGGGGGGGTCAGAATTTTTGAGGGTATCACAAAAATCCATGTTGTGGACATATGCGTGGACAACTATGGGGCTAACGTGAACCTTGTTTATTTACCAGCTGGGGTGTGTACTGTGTGTCATGTCTATCCAGTCAGAAATGCTTTGTCACATTATATTGTTGGCATGCATCATGTATGTTGCTGTGGACAGACTGACTAATGTTAGAGATCATGTCTTGTCACACATAGGTACCCTGGGAAAGGGAGGATGTGACAACCTCCTGTCTACCGTCCACTGCCAGACCTTCAGACCATGGAAGAAGGCCACATCGTACAGCTGTATTGTCTGAAGAGGCAAACAATAGTGGACTTATGCTGCCAGTTGGATCCAGCTCTGATGCCAGCTAACAGTAATCCAACCTGTACACCACCCATTGTTCAAATCATGTCAGCATTGCACTTCCGGCCACAGGGTCCTTCCTACATATAGTGGCCCTATCCGCTGGTAAGTCCCAATCCCTGTTCAGTCTGAGCAACGTTGAAACTCATTGACAGCTATATCATGTCACCCCAGCGTGAGGATTTAGCCAATGTGAAGGCTGACCTCTCGCATGTGGTGGGGGCCATTGATATCACACATGTTGGCTTGGTGCCACCGCAGGCCACTGAACAAGTCTATCACAACAGAAAGAACCTCCATTCCTTTAACGTACAAGTTGTCTGGCGGACCTTTCTATCTCAAATGTGTGTGCCTGTTATCCTGGATCAGCCCATCATTCTTTCATAATGGGAAACAGCACCATACCCCAGCTGATGTCACAACTGCACCTGGAAATGGCCTGGCTGGTTTGTAAGTCATGTCTGGCATGATTGTATGTGAGCAATGTCAGGTGCTACAATCATGAAGTCAGTGACTCATTATTGCACTAATTTCCCATTCCTTAACAGGAGACTCAGCATATCCAAACCTTTCGTGGTTATTGACGCCTCTGAGGAATCCAACTGTTCCAGAGGAAATTCACTTTGATTAGGTCTATTGAAGAACACAGTGGCCAGTGGAGCTGGCTTTTGGGCTCCTGAAGGCCAGAATCCACTGTCTGGACAGGACTGGTGGGGCCCTCCTCTACTCACCTGGGAAAGTGTGTCAGATCACTGTGGCACGCTGCATGCTCCACAATATCACCCTGTGAAGGAATGTCCCGAACATCCCAGAGGAGGCAAAGCCTGCAGTGCCACGGGGTGAGAATCCTGAAATGCCAAGTGAGGATGACAGTGGTGAAGAAGAAGGAGCTGACTTGCAAGAAAATGTCATCTACAGCCCCTTCTCAAGAGTGTAAGTATGTCATGTGATGTCATGACTGTGACTGTACAATGTACTGTAGCTGTAACAATGCATGGGGTTGAGTGTTTTGGAAACAGCTAGGGTGCTGATATTCTGCAATATTCAGCCAAAGGCTGCCTGATATGATAGCTTTTGACACATCCCCACTTTGATGATGTTGCTTTATTTATGTCAGTTTCCTTGCAATGTAACTTGTTTTCCTGATGCTTGTGACTTGTGGCATATGTATGGTTTTAAGCCTATACTCTTTGTTTTGTAATTTGTACACCATGACATCTTCATGTGGGCATTTCAAAGTTATGACATTATTAGGTATGAGATGCTGTTCTAACATACAAAGTGGACATGGATGGTTCCAGGTAATGTAGGTCGCGGAGTTTGATTGTATGTGACCTGTCCCAAGAAAGTTTGGAAAGTGATGGGTGGAGGTTCAGAAGTGCCCATTGTACGTGTTTTGTGTCCTGTGGTGGGCATGATGCATCATGTATGTCATCATGTGGTCATCACATATGTTGTCCTAGCTTACAACCAAGTCATTGTTCCTTCACATTGGCTAAGTACTTTTTGTATGACCTGTATGTAGCTGTAGGTGTGTTTCATCATTGTAGGCCACAGTGCCTCTGCAACAACACTGACATCTGTTTGTGTCATTCCACCCGATGCATGAGCATTTGATTATGATGGCCCTGTGATCAGGGACTGTTGTACTGCCATCTGTCTGTATCTTTGTTTAGGAATGTTGAATTACTTTGGTGTGGTATGTGATAAGGTTACAGCTGCTGACTAACTACCACATCTATGGTTGCCTATTCTACAGGACAGTGTCTGACAAATCCCTTCTTTTCATGGTCTGGGGTCCGTACCTGTCAATATGTTCATTTACTCAGTATTCATCAATCATTATTTGTTTCCAATAGTTCAGACATGTTGACAGCCTATGTGCGAAACACTGTAATACAAATGTTGGTTTGACCAGACACCTGGATATGTTTGCGTGGAAGTGTTGTAATCACGAGCTGGACACTGTGTGCATGCAACAAATCCCATTTTGAACAATTACCTTGGATCGTCATTGTATGGTTGACATGTTCTGATATATCTACATGGCTAAATATTAAATCAAAATCAGCAGACAGTCAGTGAAGGCAGATATTAATTTGCAGCTATGACTAACATAAAATATACGTGAAATGACTCAACAAAAATTCAAATGTGAAAGGTCAGCCATGGTGAATGAAATCAGTGGAGTAGATACCACACTACTGGGAGTCCAAAGTCCAGAATACTCCTCCCATTGCAAATGGCATGTGGTTCAGGATCAGTCAAGAGTGAATGTGTGACATGCAAAGGAGGTCCTTAGGGAAGAGGCTTATTACTGGCAATGGTGGGTGTCCTGCCATCCACACCTCCTAGATTCTTGGCTGGATGTCCCCAATTGCATGGGGGGGAGGATCTGATGGTACAGAAGCAGGGTTGTTTGGAGCTTGTTGTTCCTCCTGCAGGGCCTCCCTTCCAGTGGCTGGCACATATGTTGATGGTTTTGCTGTTGATGAGCCAAAGGAAGGGGTAGTCCATTGTTGAAAAGCCCTGCTCATGGTGGTGCCCAGCACCCCTGTTAGGGAGGCCATGTTGTTCTTCTTGGCCTTCATTCATTCCCACATGTCCCTATGCATGTCCCTCTATAGCTGCTTGATTTCCCTGAGTTTGACTAACATCTGGCCCATCAAGCCCTGGGACTCCTGATAGACTCCCAAGATGTGGCTGATGGCCAAGAGAAGCCCCAGTGACCTCACCCCGCTGGCCCACAATATCCCTCCCACGCACCCTACTGCCTCTGGCCCGTGCCACAGGGTGCCATCTCCAACTTGGTCCGGGACCCTAATTGTCCGAAGTGTTGCACTGCACCTCGTACAAATTTAAGTTGTAGCTAATCCAATTGTGGCAAGTAACCATGGTATTAGGTATATTGACATGACGTGTGAAGCATGCCACCCCAATTTGACTCAAGCAGCTGCTGAGATATGCAGATCAGTTGCACTTGGGAGGATGGCCTGAAAATGACATCTTGCCACCAGTGCAGGCAAAAGAGTGGCTAGCAAGATATGGCTTTGACCATTTGGAGGCCTAGTTGGTTGTGAAGCAGGCAGACCCAGGACTTTGTTGTATATGTGACTGGAGTCACCCTGTTCACAGTGCTGTGCCAATGTGTCTGCTGCCAATACCAATCTGGTGATGCATCTTGAGGCCACTCTGGCTGAGGTGTCATTCCTGTCCTCAATAATTTGATCTTGGGTTATCAAGTCTGGATGGTTTTATGTCAACAGACACGTCTCGGATTGTGCATGATCTGTGCTCGATCACTCCCAGGTGAGCATACTTCATTTGGGAGTTAACAAACAGGTTGGAAAAGTGACCACTGTGCTGGTGTTTGGAGTTACAGAAACAGAGCCTGCTGGGAGGTGCATTCAGGTCACTCTCTTTACACACTAGACAAAAGTATCCCCCCCAGGTGAGTACAATTCATCTGGGAGATGACAAACAGGGCTCTTTGGACAAGTGAACACTGAGCTGGTGTCTGGCATTAGAGAAACAGGGCCTATTGGGCTTTGCAGTCATTTCACTCCCTCTGCTTCCCAACATTTGACAAATGGTATCCTTCCAGGTGAGTAAGCTTCATTTGAAAGTTAACAAACCGAAGTATGCGGGCAAGTGAACACTGGGTTTGTGGTTAGAGTAACAGAAACAGAGTCTGCTGGGAGTTACAGTCATGTCACTCACTTTATGTCACACACTATACCAATAGTGTCCTCCCAGGTGAGTAAACTTAATTTGAGAGTTACCAAAAGGGGCTCTTTGGAAAAGTGCAGACTGGGCTAGTGTTTGGAGTTACAGACACAAGGCCTGCTGGAAGTTGCAGTCAGACCACTCTCTCTTCTTTACACACTAGGCAAATGTTATTCCCCAGGTCAGTACACTTAATTTTGGAGACAGCAAACAGGGGTCTTTGGATAAGTGAACACTGAGCTGATGTTTGCAGTAACAGAAGCAGGGCCTCCTGGGAGTTACAGTCAGGAAACTATCTCTACTACACACAGTATACAAATCTTGGATATTACATTTCTGTTTGCAGACTGCATTTTGGTTTGGGCACACGTTTACATGTTGAGACATGTCATGAGTCCAGGGATTCGTTTTGTACATTGGAAGACTTACAGACACCATTTGGACATACGGCATGTGATGTTCTTTGGTACTTGTACTGTTGGGTCCAACAATACAGATTGACAGTGTTAATACCAGTGCATAATTGCATAAAAGAGCTCTCCTCTTAAACACGCAGCTGCTGCATTTAAATGTGCGAGCATAGAATACTGAGGCAGAGTAATTTTGAAGCCATCTCGGGCTTCTTTAATCCATTTACAGCCACTCCCTGCCTCTCCAGCTCACCATTGCAGCTCTCTGCTTTCTCCCATTGTGATGCTTTTTCATTTTTGTCTTCCTCCATCTTTTCTATATGTGTCTTTTGCTCGCAGTAAATGCTTGAGACAGAAGAATAAGCACCGGCCCTGAAAAATAAGTGCCGGTGCTCAGCACCGGAAACAGCAAGCACAAATTAAGCACTGGTTACTACTCAGATACTCTGGATATTAAATGCTGGTGGGGTACATGAACAAGACAGTGGCAAAAGGTGAGCTATGAGTGTGCATGAGATTTGATTTTTTTGACATTTTTTGTGTTGTGCTTACCAGACTCCACCTCCTCAAGTGTTCCTGTCAAGCCCTCAGGATGCAGGATGGCCAAGACCTTCTCCCAGGGAAAGAGTATTAATGGGGCACTAGGAGGGCCACTGCCAGTCTTCTTGGCCTGCAGCTGGTGCCTGGACACCAGGGAATGGACCTTGCCCCTGAGGTTGTTTCACCTCTTCTTAATATCCTCCATCGTACCAGAGTGGTTCCTACAGCATTCACTCTGTCAACGATCCTTTCCTACATTTCAATTTTCCTACTGAGAGGAGTATGCTGGACTTGTGCTTCAAACAATTGTGGCTCTACTCTTCTGATTTCATCCACCATGACTCTTAACCCATTTCTGGAATAACGGGGATTTTTTTAACGTGACATGGTGGAACAAAACTACGGGTGACAAGAAAGGACAAAAGTGTGTGCAGGGTGTTCTATGGGATGGTGAAAAAAAAGGGGTGCCTAATCTATGAAGTCTACGGAAAATAAGGTGGTCAGGCTTCTATGTCTTGCAGGTGTGTCCACTGTGCCAATGTGTGCCAGATGCATTATTTTTAAATCCATTCAATGTGCACTTGTCTGTTACTTTGCTGACCGCAAACAGCCATGGTTCAGATCACCATTGGCTGACTGCCACAGCAACTGTGTGATTGCAATGAGCTCAGTGGTTGGCTGCAGTGCTGACGGCGCTGGAGGTCAGACCGCCTAATTCCAGGCCGCCGTGCCTCTGGTCGTCTGTCATTTTTGCTTGGCGGTCAGCGGTCCTGTCTGTAAAACTTGTAATAGTGCTGTCTGGAAGACCACTGGCATGGCTGTCTTTTCGGGACTGCCAACATGGTCATCTGGCGGTCCAACTGCCAAAGTCTTAATGAGGCCCTTAGACAGTCACACAGGCACTTTTGCAATTCAAAGTTCCCACAGTACAACCTTAATTAACAATATTGTCGGTAAAAATATAAAACAACATTTCCAATGGATTTTTCTGCCAAAACATAGGCCCTCATTACAACCCTGGCGGTCGGTGGTAAAGCAGCGGTAAGACTGCCAACAGGCCGGCGGGAAAAAAAATTGAATCACGACCATGGCGGAAACCGCCAACATAGACAGCCACTTTAACACTCCCACCGCCACGGTGGTACAAACAAACAGCATGGCGGTCATTCCAACAGACAGGCAGAAGACAATGTACTGCCCACACCATAATGACAGGCCAATCCGCCACCTTTTCCGGGGCGGATTCAAAGCGAACAAAAACACGGCAAAAACAGGACTTGGAAGGGAAAACGCTCACCTCTACACACCCCACGAGGAACCAGGATGCCATGGAGCCGGAACTCCAAATTGAACGATTGTAATCAGGAAAAATCCATTAGTCAAAAATATATATACACTATTAACAAATTTGTACACCAAGATTTCAAGTCCATGTACTGCACCTACATAGTCCGTGGACCACTGGGCCCAAAATGCATGGGCGAGGCCCACACTCAATACCCAATCCAAACGGAGAGAACACTGCAGGGGCATCAGATCGAAATAAAACAGCCAACTCAGGGGGAAGAGAAGGGGGGCACCTCAGCCGGATGAGTGCACGACGCCAGCTCCACGAGGGGGCTCCATGCCCATTGATGTATCCTGGGGAGTGCAAAGCCAAAGTCTCTCAAGTCTCTCCAGTGGGTGGTTTGCCCATTGATGTATCCTGGGGAGTGCAAAGCCACAGTCTCTCAAGTCTCTCCAGTGGGTGGGTTGCCCACTGCTTCATCCTGGGGAGTGCAAAGCCACAGTCTCTCAAGTCTCTCCAGTGGGTGTGTTGCCCACTGCTTCATCCTGGGGAGTGCAAAGCCACAGTCTCTCAAGTCTCTCCAGTGGGTGGGTTGCCCACTGCTGTATTCTGGGGAGTGCAAAGCCACAGTCTCTCAAGTCTCTCACGTGGGTGGGTTGCCTACTGCTTTATCCTGGGGAGTGCAAAGCCACAGTCTCTCAAGTGGGTGGTTTGCCCACTGCTTCATCCTGGGCAGTGCAAAGCCACAGTCTCTCAAGTCTCTCCAGTGGGTGGTTTGCCCACTGCTTTATCCTGGGGAGTGCAAAGCCACAGTCTCTCAAGTGGATAACAGTCTCGACTGGTTCTGGAGGGGGCTTTGTGCCCAGAGTGATTCATCCTGCCAAGGACTGAGGTAGGGTATGCCTTTCTCCACTGGTTCTGGAGGGGTTTTTTGCCCAGAGTGCTTCATCCTGCCAAGGACTGAGGTAGTGGATGTGATACTTCACTGGTTCTTGAGGGGGCTTTGTGCCCAGAGTGCTTCATCCTGCCAAGGACTGAGGTAGTGGATGTATCTCTCCACTGGTTCTGGAGGGGGCTTTGTGCCCAGAGTGCTTCATCCTGCCAAGAACTGAGGTAGTGGATGTGATACTCCCTTGACGGTGAGCCAATATGGAAGCTCTCCAGGCCCCTGGAAATGACCACCAGCCACGTACGACTGACCACTGTGGATGGCAGCCATGTCTGCGGTGGTGCCACTGGCACAGGATGTGGCATGGCCGCTGGCGGTGCTGGTGGCGGCCTCAGTAGCGGCGGTGCTTGCGGGGCTCATTGGGTAGCGGTGCTGGTGGGTGGCTCAGTGAGCGTGCTGCTGGCGGCGGTGTCCTGGGCAGCAGTGCTGGTGCGTAGCTCAGTGAGAGTGCTGCTGGCGGCGGTGTCCTGCGCAGCAGTGCCCGTGGCGGCGGTGCATGTGGCGGTGCCGGTGGCAGTCTTGTCCGCCATGCAGGTTGGCGGCGACTTCCCTTTCCTTCTCTGGCCCTTCCCCACCTTGGATGGTGGCGCAGCTGTCTTGCCACTCACAACTGTAATCCTGGGAGAGCCCTTGGTGTCAGGTGTTTTGGCCTTCTCCCTCCGGGCTGTGGCCAACTTCTTTAGTTTTTGAGGTGGGGGAATGTCCTTGGGCTGGCTCTTTGGCACACTGGGGGTTATTTCAACTTTGGAGGAGGTGTTAATCCGTCCCAAATGTGACGGATATACCACCAGCCGTATTACAAGTTCCATAGGATATAATGGACTCGTAATACGGCTGGTGGTATATCCGTCACTTTACCGTCACTTTTGGGATGGATTAACACCTCCTCCAAAATTGTAATAACCCCCACTGGCTGCCCTGCTGCTTGGCGCACTCCAGAAGCCGGTTACTGCTGGCACCACTGTTCCCGGTGATGTGGTGGCTGAGGTGCTGGGTTGGGACCTGGAAAGGCGGGCCCTAGGGGACGGAAGGGTTGGGGGAGGTGTAGGGAAGAGGTCAAGGTTTGACAGGAAATGTTTTTTAGACACACTGGGACGGGTAGATGGAGGTGGTTTGGGAGTGGAGGAAGAGGTAGTGGTTGTAGGAGGTGTTCGTTTGCTGACTTTGGGTGAAGGTGCATGGGCTGGAGGCAGTTATGAGGTGGATGGCTGTTGGGTGGGTGTGTGACTGCGTTTGTGTAGTTGGGAGGAGGGCTCACAGACACACTGGGAGAGGACACAAGGGATGTGTGAATGGTAGTGGGGATGGTGAGTGCACGTGAGCGGTGTGTGGTGATGGGCGTTCTGGTGATGGACGTAGTGGCTGAAGATGTAGTGCATGCAGGTGTGAGTGGAGACGTGACAGGGAGGGAGGAGGGAGACGTAGAGGAGGGGGACAGAGTGGAGGCAGTGGCTGTTGGTATGTGTGCATGGGTATGATGCTTATGTGAGTACCTGTGGGATGTGTGGTGCTTATGTTTGCCAGAGCTACCCTTGTGTGTTGAGGTGTTTGCATGCTGGTCTGATGGTGTGCTTGGGATAGAATGAGGTACTGGGGATTGGGTCTGGGTGGAGGAAGTTGGAGGGGGGAGGCTGGACACAGGGACAAAGGCTGCCATCAGTGCTGAGGCCAGAGTCTGAAAAGCTTGTTGTTGGGCTGCCTGACCAGAATGAATGCCCTCCAGGTATGCATTTGTCTGTTGCAACTGCCTCTCTACACCCCGGACGGCATTCAGAATAGTAGACTGCCCAACAGTGAGGGATCTGAGGAGGTCAATGGCCTCCTCACTGATGGCAGCAGGGCTGACAGGGGCAGGGGCTGAGGTGCCTGGGGTGAAGGAGATGCCCATCCACCTGGGTGAGCGGCCACGGGGCATACGCTGAGGGGCTGCTGGGAGGGCGGTGCTAGTGGGGGGGTGGCGGCTGTACCTGTAGATGCGGTGGGCACAGAGGGGCCCGCCACCGCAAGGGAGCTCCCATCGGAGGAGGAGTTGGTGTCGCTGGTCTCAGCTCCTATCCCCGCCATGGAGCGCCCCTCACCCTCCGTCCCACTGGTGAATTCGGAGTCCATAGTCTCGCCCTCCAGGACGATGTGGGATGCAGCTCCTTCCTGCTCCAGCGGCACTGCTCCTCCGCGTGATGATGCTAATGCACACAAGAACAGGGAAACCACAAAAAGGGGGGGAAAGAAAGTAGAAAGACATGTTCAGTGCATGCAGTACCGCTACCGTTGGCAGACACTACAGACACAGCATCCCTCTGCACTACGCCATCCACTTAGAGTTCCCTAATTAATCACAGGGCCATGGGGTACAAGGCCAAGCCCGATTGCTGCACACATGGAAGTCACAGGAGCCTGACTAGGGGTAGATGGCTCTTAACACTGGTGGGGTGGGGTACCACATAGCCTGCCTCACGAAGGCACCTTGCCTGCAAAACTCGCCCTGGCCTGGGGTAACCCACTGTCCACCTCCCCCACCCAGACACCTCCCATGCGCGCTGAATCAGCTGAATGAGAGTGTACTCACCCCCTTGTGGCTGCTGTGATGCCCTCAAGCGCCCATCCAACTCCGGATACGCCACCGCCAGGATCCGGAACATCAGGGGTTTCATGGTGCGACGGGCACCCCTCCCACGTTGGGAGGCCAACCCAGCTGGGCCTCCGCCGTCTTCTTGCTCCAGCGGCGAATGTCCTCCCATCTTTTACAGCAGTGGGTGCTCTGTCTGTGGTGGACCCCCAGGGTCCGGACTTGGCGATGGCATGCCAAATATCCTTCTTCTGGTGGGCGCTGACCTACAGGAATAGTACAGGGGAAAAGGAGAAAATATAACCGCCCGGACCATCAGAGTCATTGGCCCACGTTCCCACCCTTGCCCTGATGCACATACACTCACCTTAGTTTCATGCACACCTCATTCCCCCCCACTATCTCTCATCCACACCACTCAAAACAGGCATTGCCCATACAGCATGCTCAGTGTACTCACCTGTTTGTCTGGAGGATCGTAGAGTAGCGTGTACTGGGGGAGGACCCCATCCACTAGTTTGTCCAACTCCTCCGATGTGAAGGCAGGGGCCCTTTACCCAGACACTGTAGCCATTGTCACTTCCAGACTGAGGTCACAGCAGCACTTGCAGTGTAGGTCCTCTCCTTTCGAAGATCAGGTATCAAGTGAGTGAACAGACAGAAATGACAGTCACGTCCGCAGTGGTGCGTACCGTCACCGCCGGCGTACATCATCATTGGCTCCTGGGACCCACAGGGTCCAATGTTAACCAATGCAGGATTGCGCCGCGGTATTCAACCGCCTACCGCGATGGTGTACAACGCCAGCGCATTTACCTCATTTCCCATTGTCCCATCTTACAGGTCAGGCAGCAGCCATTTCATGGGGCCACATGGCATTAATTTTAAATGCATCACACATATCTAGGCCTTGCATACACACTAAGACAGACACATAGAGGATTGACAAATCTGTGCAATAAAGTTTTGTTTTCGTACCTCAGTGTTGGCTGACCCTCTGCTCGCTGTTCTCATCCATAGAGCACGTCCGCTGGGGCAGGTGAGGAGATGGCGGCATCCTCCGCTGTACAGACCGCTGGTGGACCTGTTGACAATGGAAGACCGACATGTAATAGTGACCTACAGACTTGATCGTGCCACAATCCAGGAACTGTGTGCCCAGTTGGAGCCCGACCTGATGTCAGCTATCCGCCATCCCACAGGTATCCCCCCTCTAGTGCAGGTACGGCCAGTACTCCATTTCCTGGCAAGTGGGTCTTTTCAAACTACAGTGGCCATAGCAGCAGGGATGTCCCAGCCTATGTTCTCAAATGTGTTGTCCAGAGTGCTGTCTGCCCTGCTGAAACACATGCGCAGCTACATCGTGTTCCCTCAGGTGGAGGATTTGCCTACAGTGAAAGTGACTTCTATGCTCTGGGACATATCCCCAACATCATAGGTGCCATTGATGGGACCCATGTGGCTTTGGTCCCCCCCCCCCACAGGAGTGAACAGGTGTTCTCTGTCTTTGTCCAGGATCTCAGGGACCGCTTGCGTGGTGGTTCTCCATCTGCAGGGGGTGGGGTGCTGGTGCGTGGTCCTGTGGCGGTGCCTCCTGTCCACTAGCACCGGCGGAAGTGGTGGGCAGTTTATCATCCAGGCTAGTGTCAGGGGCCCCTTGTTGTGCCACAGTGTCCCTCCTGGTGTTCACGAGTTCCTTCAGCACCCCTACAATGGTGCCCAGGGTGGTATTGATGGATTTGAGTTCCTCCCTGAACCCCAAATACTGTTCCTCCTGCAGCCACTGGGACTCCTGAAACTTGGCCAGTACCGTTGCCATCGTCTCCTGGGAATGATGGTAGGCTCCCATGATGTTGGAGAGGGCCTCGTGGAGAGTGGGTTCCCTGGGCCTGTCCTCCCCCTGTCGCACAGCAGCCCTCCCATTTCCCCTGTTTTCCTGGGCCTCTGTCTCCTGAACCGTGTGCCCACTACCACTGCCCCCAGGTCCCTGCTGTTCTTGGGGTGGTGGGTTAGCCTGGGTTCCCTGTAGTGGTGGACACACTGCTGCTTGACGTGTCCTGGGGACAGAGGTATGGGCCCGCTGGGTGGGTACTGTGCTGGTGTTTCCTAAGGGGGGAGGCTCTGTTGTGGCCTGTGCCAGTGTGAGGGGAACCGACTGTCCTGAGGTCCTAGATGGGCCGGGCTGGTCATCTAGATCCAGTTGGACAGAGCTGCTGTCATGACTGTGGGCCTCTTCTGTGGGTGAAGTGGACATGTCTGGAACCTCCTGTCGGTGACGTTGTGTAGGGGTCCTGCAGGGGTGTAAAGGCATAATTATTGCATCTGTGTGTGCCATGGTGTGCAATGGGTGGGTGACCCTGTACCCCAGTGCTTCCATTCATGTGTAGGACCTTGTGTGCTAATTGTTTAGGGGTCTGTGTGGGTATGTGTACTGGCCATGCATTGGTGATGGGTGTCCATGCTTTGTTGTTGCATGCAGGGCCTGGTGTTGGGTTGTGTGCTTTGTGATAGTGGGACATCTGTGAGGAGTTGGAGTGATGGGGGTGAGGGGGAGGGTGGGCGTATGTGATAGCATGCAGGTAGGGTGGGGGATGTAATAGTTAAGATTTGACTTACCAGAGTCCATTCCTCCTGCTACTCCTGCGAGGCCCTCAGGATGCAGTATAGCCAAGACCTGCTCCTCCCATGTTGTTAGTTGTGGGGGCGGAGGTAGGGGTACGCCGCCAGTCCCCTGAACCACGATGTGGTGTCTTGAGACCACGGAACCCACCTTCCTACGTTGGTCGTTCCACCTCTTCCTTATGTCATCCCGTGTTCTTGGATGCTGTCCCACTGCGTTGAACCTGTCCACGATTCTGCGCCATAGCTCCATCTTCCAAGCTATGGTGGTGTGCTGCACCTGTGATCCGAATAGCTGTGGCTCTACCCGGATGAGTTCCTCCACTATGACCCTGAGCTCCTCCTCTGAAAACCTGGGGTGTCTTTGCGGTGCCATGGGGTGGTGTGGGTGATGTGTGAGGTGGTGTGTGTTATGATGTGTGGGGTGATGTTTAGGGGTGTGTGGTGTTTTGTGCGTGGATGTGTATGTGTGATGGTGTTGTGTGCCTCTGTATGCTGGTGTTGTCTTTGCTGTGCTGTCTCTCTGGCCTTCATCAAAAATTTTGGTAGTAAGGGTTTGTGGGTAATGTGGGTGTGTGTTTTATATTGTATTGGGTGTGTGGGAGTGGTGTGTGTATGTGTATCAGGTGTGTGTATTTGGAATTGTCCAATGTGGTAGTGTTTTGTAGATGTGTGTGTGTTTTGAGCGCGGCAGTGTGTACCGCCAATGGAATACTGCGGTTTAAAGACCGCCGTGTGGATTCGTGGGTCGTGATAGTGTGGGGGTATTCCTGTTGGCATGACGGTATCGGTTTTGTTATCGCCAGTTTATCACTGACCTTTGGTGTGGCGGAGTTGTGTGGGTGTCTAGATTTTGGCAGATTCCGAGCTGTGGGTCGTAATACCTGTGGCGGTATTCTGCGGCCGGGGCGGTATGTTGGCAGTCTTCTGTACGGCGGTAAGCGGCATTTACCACCAATGTTGTAATGAGGGCCATAGTGTCTTAAAGCAGAGATCTGCATTCAGCTATTTAGGAGTTCAGAGAAAAGTCTGCCAATTCCCAAAGGAGTAAAAGAAGAGTCCGGGACTGTTTTCAGCCCGAGTAACAATAGTTTTACAAGAAATTGACTCAGAAGCATTGTCCTACATTGATGACATATACCTCACAGACAATAACTTTAACACACATTTAGCCAGAGAAGATGGCATTGTTTTATGATTTGCTGAATATGGCTACAAATTAAATAAAAAAAAAATACTTTCTTGGTCTCCTGTTTTTGGGATACTGGGTCTCACAAAGGCAAAAGCCTTATGCCACATGTCTTGGAGAAATGTGCTCTCTTGCAACAATCAAACAGCATAAAAAAGCTACAGTTACTTTTAGGGTTTCTGAATTTTGGTAGAACATTCATGCCAGATAATTCACAAAGAGTTAAACCACTGTACAATTTAATTTGTCTTGATTTCTCCACTACACATTGGGCATCAGAACCCACACAAATTCTAAGAACACAGTGATATGCTTGCATCCAGACACTTGCACACTCGTGTCAACACGACTAACTTGGTGAATCCCAAAATTGTGTGGTCCACTGGTAATACATATGTCGTCTTTTATGAGGATAATACTGATTTCATGTAAATTGCATTTATACTCTGATGCTGAAATATGTTTTGCATGAACTGAAAAAAACTCACTGAAGTTCAGACAGCTGTTATAAAGGCTCTGGGGAAACACATAATTGTTGTAATCGCATTCCAGCCTTAGAGGCTGTCACCAAGGCCAGGGTTCCTAATGTGAAAGCCTTACATCCACGATGGATACAACAGAACACCTCCATAATAGCTACTGATGTTGACTGTGTCTTTGACCCCACTTTGCAAACACAATAATTCCTCCAGTACGAACAAGAATACCCTGTGCCTAGTGATATTTTGCCCTTTGATCAGTAGGATATGTACTGATGGTTCTGCTCAGCCTGCAGTTGGCACTAAACGACAATATTCTACCACATGTGCTGCAGTATGTGGTGTCATGAAAGATGGAGTAGCTCATGCACCAATAAAATTACACAATCCTTGGGGGATTATACCGCTCACCTGGCTGAATTGAAAGCTTTAATTCTACCACTGAAGGATATAGATCCTAAATTTCCCACACTCATAGTGTGTGATTCGTATTATTGTCTCTAGTCTTATAATGAAAATATACATTACTGGAGCCTGAATGGATTTAGAGATTCTAAAGGAAATGCTAGCAAGCACCAAGTGCTCTGTGGAAAACTGATGCATCTTAAAGATTGCTTGCCTCAGGCTCATGTAATTCATAAATTGAGCTTCCAATGTGTTGGAGTACACGTTGCAGGGAATTCTTTGGCTGCTGAAGCCACCAAAACAGAAGTTCAGACTGCTATAAAGACTGCAATTACTCATTCACACAGGAGGGATACCATGGCTGCTGTCACTGCTTTGTGCAGTGGCACTCTATTACATAAAAAATATTCGACAAAGTATTAATATCTGTTTAGTGCCCAAAACATTCCTTTTGCTCATACTCCAAGGGTGGGTGATCAAGTGATACCCAAACAGGACCACAGGCTAGGATTAATTATTGCTGCACATTTGTGATCAGCATATGCCCATGCATGTGTCACACCTACAGTGTCCTTTTAACAGAAACGCTATTGGTGGAGTGGTCTGTATCTAGCATGGTCTGTGGTCTTGTGACATTTTTCAGCAAATAAAACTTCTACCCCAGTTCACCCATCACAGGCACCCCTCTTAGTTTCCAATAAACCTCTTCACTGCGTGTATTTGGAACTTTGTGGATCTCTGCATTCAGATGGCGCATTCAAATGTATTCTACTGGCCGTAGATTCATGTTCTAGATTTCTATGGGTGTGGCCACAGCGATCAGCTGATGATTGAACTGGTATTAAAGATTTGCAGGTCTTTTTTGGGACACATGCAGTAGCAGCATTCCATTCGGATGAGGGACGAGCGGTTGCCTCTAAGGCTCAATGAGATACCATGGGAAACTAGGGTGTTGCTGTGCATTACTCCTCTCCCTATCACCCTGAGGGAACAGCTAGAGTATTTGGTTTAGATCGTAGTTGGATCCACATCTGTATGGAGTCAAGAGTGCTTTAAATTTGCTGCCTAGAAGATCTTTGGGTGGCTGGACCCCCTATAAGGTTCTGTTTGGGGGCTCAGATGTATGTTCCAGTGGCAGCAGGTGGCATTTGAAAGTGGTGGGGAGTAAGGGCCAGATGTATCAAACGTTTTTGCATTCGCAAACGGTGCGAATCGCTAAATTTGGCCATTTGTGAATGCAAAAACGTGTTCTGCGATGAATTAAAGGCATTCGCAGACCAAAAATAAGGAATCGCAAAAGAATTGCGATTTTTAGCATTGCAACCTGGTTTTGCGTGTCGCATTTTGCGTCTTGCAATTTGCTACATGAAATACCGAATCGCAATTAGCGATTTGGTATTTCATGTCGCAAATTGCGAGACGCAAAATGCGACACGCAAAACCAATTCGCAATATGATGCACATGCAAAATACCACTAAGTGAAACCAGGTGGTAACCAGGTGCATCCTATATAAAGAGGACCAGAATGCCTTAGCCTCTTTTCCACAATGGCTGCACTCTACGTCATGGCGAGGAGAATGAGGATCTGGGCAGGTTTTTAGGAGAGGGAGGAGGAGATAGGAGCACATTTTCCGAGTGCGCATAACCCTTTTTGACCAGACTGAGGAGGAAATGTTTGAGAAGTACAAGTTGAACTCAGCCATGATACTTGACCTGATAGCTGAGCTACAACCCATACTGCAGCGCACAACACACAGGACAAATAGCATCCCCACCCATGTGCAGGTATTATGCTTCTTCCACCTACTTGCCTCAGGGAGCTATCAAGGGGTCATAGCAGCAGCTGGAGGGGTATCAAAGAGTGCCCTCTCTAGATTTTTCAATGCATTTATCAACGCCATGCTGAGCAGAATACACCAGTACATCCGATTCTCCCACACCCCACAGGAAATACAGCAGACAAAAATTGATTTCTACCAGATAACACAGTTCCCCCACATCCTAGGTGCCATAGATGGGACACATGTTGCATTCTGTCCACCATCAGCCACAGAATATGTGTACCGCAACCGTAAATACCAACATTCCATGAATATACAGGTGATATGCAATGCCTCCTATATCATAACTGATTTCGTGACCAGGTACCCAGGGAGCACACATGATTCGTACATCTTTCGCCACAGCGGGATTCACACAAGACTGCTAGCTGGGGAGTTTGGAGAAGGATATGTACTAGGTATTGACCCTCTGTACAGTGGCGCATTGATGGCGTGGTGACTTCAGATAGCTCATCTACTCATCATACCCTCTGTTCCTTCCAGGAGACAGTGCCTACGCAGTTCACACCTACATGATGACGCCCTACCTCAATCCCACAACACCTGCTAAACGGAGATCCAATGCAGCACACAGGGCAACCCGCAATGTGGTGGAGCGCACCTTTGGGCTGCTGAAGAGTCGCTTCCGGTGCCTCCACAAAAGTGGAGGGGCACTACAGTACAGCCCAGAGACAACATGTAGAATAGTGGCTACTTGTGCAATCTTGCACAACATAGCAACCACCAGGGGCATACCTGTGGAAATATCTGATTCTGAATCTGATGAGGATGATGATCCCATACCACCCCTACAACCAGTAGACAGGACCAGTGCAGCAGAGGGCAGGCAAAGGCGTGCTGACATCATGCACAACCATTTCAGATGTAAGTATGAACAACACAACTCCACTGACATTTGTACTTGTAGTAAGTAAATTTATTACCTTAATGTCAGGTATCATCAGTTTCACTAGCAGCAAAAATAAGTAAATGAAACTAAAAACAAAAGCAGATAACAGTATTTCACTATTCATTCATAGTTTACTGTATGGCACAAAGATTACCAGTCCCCTGTGGCCATTACTCTCATTTCCTACGGCCACGCAAGCCACTTGAGTGCGCAGTCGCCTCACTGGCACCTCTGTTTTCTGCCTCAGTGGCTGTGCTGTGCCTGGCACTGCGACGCCTAGCATCAGTTGTGGGCACAGCTACGCTGCTGAGGCTAGATGTGTCCTCAGTGTCCCCCCGTCCCAGTTCACTGGGTGTGGCGGAGCGGTTACCCTGCATATTGTCAAGCACATTTGTGATCTGCACCACTCCTTGTGCCACATCCCTACTGCTGTGCGCTGCCTCCACCTGTGCGGCCACAGCACGCCGCAATATGAGGGCTGTTGAATTTGCAAGGCGATTGACAGAGCGATAAAAACCACGAAAGATCCCCATAAAACGTCTCTCCTGCCTGCGGTGGCTAACTCTGTCGTGGCGCAGCTCAGTACACAGTTCCCTCACTGCACTTGTCAGCTCACTGGTGTTCTCCGATGCTTGGATCTGTCCCTCATGCAGTTTAGTGAGGTTCGAATTGAGGCACTCCAACTGCTGATGCAGCCCCCCCATGTTTGAATTGTGTGCCTGCATCTGCTTTTGTAAAGCAGAGATTTTCTGGTTTTGCAGGCGCTGCTGCTTCACCAAAGCAGATTCCAGGCCACTGAACACTGATGGTCCCTCACCTGCTTCAAAAGCCTGTGCGCCTGCATACATATGCCTCCTGCAGGGTGTTGTGCTATGCTGGGGCTGGGACTCCTGCATACCAGTGCATCTGCCACTTGGGGAAGGTGTCTGGGAGTCATTTTGCAGGTCATCAAAGTCCTGGATAAGTATGGGTAGCGGTACAGCCCTAGCCCTGCGTCGGATGGGCGCTATATTCTGTGACTCGCTGGTGTTTGAGTCAGATGCAGGGTGGGTTTCAGTATCCCCCACAACAGCACTTGCAGCAGCTGCTGGGCCTGGGCCACCTGCAACGACAATGTGCAGCATGTCAGTTATGTATGTATCACCAAAGGTCACACAATGGTAATAAATGTATAGTTACTTCTCATCACAATGTTGTGGGTGTTGTGTTCTTATGGGTGTCGCTCTGCCTAATTACATTCTATGTGCTACTTTCAGCTCTGGGTTGTGGACTACCACTCCCATAAGGCATTGTTGTGTTGCTTCTAAGATGTGGAATGGACTACTTCTCACAATGCTTTGCCCTACTTGATAATTCCTAAGGGGCATTTGTACATACACATATGGGGTTACATTTCAATATTGCACTTACCTTTACTGGTGCTTGGTGTGCCGTATGTGTCGATGTCAGTGACCCCACTTACTGCTTCTGGTAGGAGTGTCGACTCCACTAGGTCTTCCATCGGGGTGGAGGGTGTCTCTGTGGGTGGGCCGCCTCCTGTGATCCTTGCCTCCTGCAGTCGTCTTGCCACCCTCTCCTTGGCACGGGAACGCAGGTCGTACCACCTCTTCTTTATCTCCTACACAGAGCGCTGCGCAACTCCAACAGTGCAGATTTTGGTCTGAATGTCTGCCCAGAGTCTGCGCTTTTCACTCTCAGGCACCTGGAGTGAGCTTTTACCAAACAAACGGTCATGGCTCCTCACCGCCTCCTCTGTGAGCACCTCCAGTTCTTGCTCACTAAACTTTAGTTTCCTTTTCCTTTCTCCCTTCTCCTTTCCCTGTGCAGAGGTGTCCATGGTGGTTCTGCAGTCCTGCCTTCTTCACAGAGTTGCTCACTGTGGCTGGGCTGTCTCTCTCAGAGTGCTCCTTTGGGTGTGGCACCTGCAAACTGCCTTGGATGACTCACTTCCTGCTTGTGATGTCATCAGGGTCCTCCAGGTGTGCGTTCTCGCAATTTGTGATTTTTTAATTACCGATTCGCAATTTGCGTTCTCGCAAATTGCGATTCGGTAATTGGGCCTCACAAACCACAAATAGCGAATTTTAAGAAATCGCTAATTCCGAATCGCAATAGTGATACATGGCATATTGCGACTCGGAAATAGCGATTTCTTAAAAATCGCTATTTGCGATTCGCAAAGCCCTTTCTTGATACATCTGGCCCTTAATGTTCTAATGAGCACCCTGTGGCAAGCGAGCCTTGCAAGCGGATCCGACTGTCATAAAGGGGATTCGGGGGGGAAATTTTGAAAAAAGAGGGGGCAAACAGTATATTTTCAAGCAAATTTGAAGGTTAATAAAATAAATAAAAGCTTTAATACTGAAATTGTGAGACTGTGAACTAACGGAGGCCTGTGGAATTGGTAGTAGTCTTCAGAGTGTCTCAATCATGCCCGTTAATCTCAGTTTACATTCACCCTTTTCTCTCCACATCTCTTCCATATGCATATCTTATCTTCAGCATCATCCTTTCACTGACTCCTGAATGTACTTCCTTGCATCTATTTCACTTCACTGCCCCCAAACACACAACACACGTACTCACCTGTAAGTACTGCATTTTCATTTACTTCTGCCTTCTTAATATTTTGGCAACTGTTACCTCCTTCAGACAGAGTTGCACAGAATCACTATTGCAACTGGAATAAGTGACCATTGCTCTATTTGTTCAGCAGAGAAGCCAAGGTTTGGATGACCAAGTATTCTAAACACTTTTTTGACCCACTGGCAGGCACTGTGAGGAATGCGCACTGCCTCAGTCTTTCCTCCAGAGCTCTCAATAGTGGCCCGTTATAAAGGCCTGAAGGCGACTCAGTTCAAAGTATGCACTAGACAAGAGAAAAGAGATTGCATGGCAAGCTGAGGTCTGCAACTGACAATTTCTGGCCACAGAAAAACACCATGTTTTTTTAAACGGCTAAACACAAACTTATTATATATGTGAGCTGACATGCATATGCCTATATTTTGGTAAAGCGGGCACCAATCAATGATCAATTTTGAGGGAAAGAGCAGTGATCACTATTTCTTATATTTAAGTTGAATGGTCAGAATTTTGCAGACAGAACTCCTGTTTAATCACATGAGGTCTTTCAGGAGGCATGCGCTGCTGAATTTGATGGTTAGGTATATTTTGACAAACCTGTGTGGTCCCTCGAGTTAGATCCCAGTTAATGGCAGAAGAAACACTTTTTAAAGATGATCGCATGCAAACGGCCTCCACTTGGCTCCTCTCCTGCATTTACTTTTTTCATTTGACACATTTGGTGTGAATAATTTACCTTTTCCTTCCTGCCATATTTTGGCCTCAGCTATAGAAGAGCTGAGTGGATACAGATGGTGGGCAGAGAACATGACCAATAAAGAAAGTCCAGGGCAGCAAACAGGTGCCCACCAGAATAGAAATGAATCAATAAAACAAAGATAATCTATTTCATAGAAAAACAGGTCATGAAGGGCTGTCTCTGCACACAAAATAAGTCAGGCTGCTATAAAATGTGCAAAAATGTTTGAGATAAAAAAGTACTTCCAAAAAATGGATTTTAGTAATACCAAACTGTATGTAGCGCATCCTTTTATAACTTTCTATAACTTTTTATAACTTTCTTTAAAAGCACACACTTCAGAGCTCAGCTGATAACGCCCTAGCTAGCAACACTATTCAAAAAGAATAAATCTGTCATCAGGAAGATTCAAGATATTTCATCAACTAAAGCCAATTCGACTTTCAAGCACCATTAAATTTGTAGATGGACCAGTTGTTTATCTGTCTGCGCCTTCCTCAGTTAAACAGCAAAGCATGCTCCCTGTGCCATGCTTCATCTGAAGCATAGCTGTCGTAATTAACCTTCCTAGGATGATTGTCCCAAAAACAGTATGGGCACGCCACTCAGAAACCACCCATTTCGACCACTGAGTGAGGCACATGAGACACTGTCTGCAGTAATTCCAGGGTCCTTGTTGGCAGTGATCCCAGGCCTAGTATGTAATAATCACGCTGCCCCCATTTGCCATTAGCTCAGTCCCCATCCCTCCTTTGGTAATTTCTATCACACTTACCATTTAAGAAGTTCTACCTTCTCATAACTAGATGACAATGAACACAAAGCATCTAACAAGCATCACAATTTTTAAGTGAAGCTTAAAAAGATCTTAATGTCATCATCAGATTAAAATGTGCAGTTCTTGTGAAGTGCGAGAAAATGCAAATTCTCTTTCAGTTAATTACTCTGACAGAAGCCAGATGCACATTTGCTTTCACAACATGTGTACCCGTCTTAATGAAATCACTTGTTTTCGTAAGATGTCAGCTATTGTGTGCTCTTGAGCGTTAGGGGGCAACCTGCAAGCACCAAATTCATGTTGATTGAAAAGCCCTTACCAAAGAAAGGTAAGTTTACAGTTGGGGTGATAACCCTTTTGTTTTCACTGTAATGCATCAAAGAGCTTGTGGTTCCTGGCTATCCCAAAAGTTGGCTGGGTGTGAGAAAACCAGTGGGAGGGAATAGGAGGCAAATGAGTGCATAAGACGCCCAGATATGCTTTCTTTTTGGAGCAGTGGTTTTGCAGAGTTTTCATTTATAAGGACAAAAAAAACATATATCTGGAAAGTTGCACAGTGTAGTGTGCATGCATGTTCATAAGGGTTTTGTTTCTTTCTGACAACTATGTGGCATATTTATACTCTGTTTGTGCCGGATTTGCATCATTTTTTTACACAAATCCAGCGCAAACTTAACTCCATATTTATATTTTGATGTCAAACCCATCTAGCATCAAAATATTGGAGTTAACGTAATTTTTGTACGTGAAAACCTAAGGATGGGGGGACCCATCCTAGGTAAGTCCAGGTAAGTTTTTTTTAAAAGTGCCCTACATGGCACTGTGCCTAATGACTGTTCACAGGGAACATATGTCCCCTGGGTGCGGCCATTAGGCAGGGGGGCATGACTCATGTCTTTACTAAGACAGGAGTCATTTCAATGGGGATTGTGCGTCAAAAAATTGTGATAGTTAGGTTAGAGTCATTTTTCTCACTCTAACCTGACTAGCGCCATTCTTTGACGCACAACCTCCTGTTTCCCCTACGCCTCCCCCACCTAGTTAGTGTCATTTATTTTGATCTAATCAGGCCTTACAGACTGCTAGCATCATTCCTTAAATATGACTCCCAGCTGGCGTCCAGGAATGGCGCTAGCCGGCGGTAACATTTTTGATGCAAACCTGCACTAACGCAGGTTTGCGTCAAAAAGTATAAATCAGGGCTTATATCTCTTAATAGGACACATTGGATGTTCCCATGATGGCCTTGTGTTAACAACACGGCTGGAATGAACCAGTGCATCAGAAGACAGTGTGGAGACAAGAGCGCGTTCCACATGGGTTGTTCGATCACAATGCCTCTCCTTTCACGCATTGAGAGCCTGCGAACAGGGTTAATGTAATGAGGCTGAGGCGAAGCCACCTCATTCCGTGCAACCTCTCACATCCATCTCTTTAAGCCAGCCTATGGGATGTACTTTGTTGTGCAGAGAAGGCATAGCCACCCACTCTGCCCCCCTTTGCCTTACTACTGTGCATATAGGTACTTAAATGTCTCCGATGAGCTGGTTTTAGCATGCATGTCCCTGCCTTTCATACAAGGCCACGAGCGGACTCACACAGACCGATCATCCCTTAAATGGGATTTCGCACTATGCAACTACCAGAGAAAGCACAAATAAACAAACCTGTCAGGGAAATGTTTTCACATGTTCAGATCAGAGAAGCTTCTAGGTGATGCCAACGCACACCTGCAGTGCTCACCACCGTGTCTGCTCCTGGCTGCGAGGAAAACTCTGGAGCTGGAGCTACAAATGAATGATGACGTCCACTTAGTCTGACTCCTTCAAAAGCAGCACGGGAAGCAGACACCTCGAGTCTGCGCAGTCAGTAATGACAAACTGCGCTGACTTGATTTCTCAGCTTGCTGCCAGCCTGCAGCCTCTACCCCACTGTTTCCCAACGTGTCACAGGACTGGACCCACTCCCCTGTGACGAGTTGGGAAAGGGTGGGGTGACCATCCTCTCCACTCCCTGACTGAAGAAAAGTCCCTGGCACTGCAGAGCTTCAGCCTGAAGCGCCCTTAGGCTAACTTTACCCCCATGTCATTAGGGGGTGGAGACTTGTCCTCAAGGCAATGTGTTTGTTGAGCCGATTACCTCACAGGCCTCAGGACTATAAGCTCGTCAGCCCGGCATTTGCTATAGACTCAGGGCCCGCCCATAGGAGGATGGAATGCATCAGCATCATTGCCAGTGTCATGTGACATAAGATTCATCATTAGTTATGATCACAGCAACAGCAGCCCCAGGTCCGGCCCCAAGCAAAGTGGTGTGTGCATTTTTTCCAGATTATTAAAAGAGTTTTGTTAGAAATGGGGTTTTTGGTTGGCAGTCAGGTTACCCTCTGTCCAAGCAAGAACCCTCACTCTAGTCAGGGTAAGTCACACACAATCCAAATTATCCTGTGCCCACCCTCTGGTAGCTTGGCACGAGCAGTCAGGCTTAACTTAGAAGGCAATGTGTAAAGTATTTGTGCAATAAATCATACAATAACACAATATAGCACCACAAAAATACACCACACAGTGTTTAGAAAAATATATAATATTTATCTGGATATTTGCAGGTCAAAACGAATAGAGATGCAATATGAAATTGTAGAGATATCACTGAAAAGTGATATAAAGTGTCTTAATTCTTTAAAAAGCAAACAAAGGGCCTCATTCTGACCCTGGCGGTCCAAGACTGCCAGGGCCACGGACGACTGAAGCACCGCCAACAGGCTGGCGGTGCTTCATTGCCCATTCCGACCGCGGCTGTAAAGCCGCGGTCGGAAAACCGGGTCAGGCGGTTTCCCGCCGGATTTCCCCCGGCTGGGCGAATCCTCCATGGCGGCGCTGGATTCTGACCCCCTTCCCGCCAGCCTGTTTCTGGCGGTTTTTACCGCCAGGAACAGGCTGGCGGGAACGGGGGTCCTGGGGCCCCTGGGGGTCCCTGCACTGCCCATGCCACTGGCATGGGCAGTGCAGGGGCCCCCTAACAGGGCCCCAGTATGCTTTTCACTGTCTGCCTAGCAGACAGTGAAAAGCGCGACGGGTGCAACTGCACCCGTCGCACACCTGCAACACCGCCGGCTCCATTCGGAGCCGGCTTCAGTGTTGCAGGCCTCTTTCCCGCTGGGCCGGCGGGCGCTATTTTGGCTAGCGCCCGCCGGCCCAGCGGGAAAGTCAGAATGGCCCCAGCGGTCTTTCGACTGCGGAGCGGCCATATGGCGGTTCCAGCCAGGCGGACGGCGACCGCCACCCGCCGCGGTTGGAATGAGGGGCAAAGTCTCTTTCAAGCACAAAGTACCTGGTTTAAAGTGGAAAATCTCCGCAAAGGGCCGAAGAGGACGAGATACGTGGAAAAATGGTGTGTGCGTCGGTTTCGCCCCTTCACACACGGACTTGCGTCGTTATTATTCACGCGGGGAAGTCTTGCGCCGTTTTCCGGCACACGGACAGTCTCCTTCTGTGGTGCGCGGGATTACCAGATGTCCCGGGGTCTGTGCGTGGAATCCTAGGCTTGTTTTCTGGCTGCGCGTAGTTCCGGTGGGCTGTGCGTGGAATTTTCTCCCTCACCGCAGGCGTCGCGTCGATTTCCTTTCTGAAGTCGGGCAGCGTTGTCCAGGCGAGGCCGTGCGTTGAAGTTCCAGTCACACCGCAGGTGTCGCGTCGAACGGAGTCTTTCCCGATCAGTGTGCGGTGAATTTTTCACCGCGGAGCAAGCTGTGCGTCGAATTTTTCGGCACACAAGGCGTCCAAATGAAAAAGAGAAGTCTTTTTGGTCCTGAGACTTCAGGGAACAGGGGGCAAGCTCTATCCAAGCCCTTGGAGAGCACTTCAGCAGCAAGGCAAGAGTTCAGCAAGGCAGCAGGGCAACAGCAAGGCAGCAGTCCTTTGTAGAAAGCAGTCAGATGAGTCCTTTAGGCAGCCAGGCAGTTCTTGGCAGGTTCTGGTTCAGGTTTCTTCTCAACCAAGTGTCTGAGGTGGTAGGGCAGAGGCCCTGTTTTATACCCAAATGTGCCTTTGAAGTGGGGGAGACTTCAAAGAGTTGCTTAGTAGTCAATCAATCAATCAATCAATCATTTCATTTGTAAAGCGCACTATGTACCCGTCAGGGTTTCGAGGCGCTGGGGGGGGGGGGTGAGCTGTTAGCGGTCGAAGAGCCAGGTCTTGAGGAGTCTCCTGAAGGTGAGAAGGTCCTGGGTCTGGAGTAGTGAGGTGGGGAGAGAGTTCCAGGTCTTGGCGGCGAGGAAGGAGAAGGATCTGCCGCCGGAGGTCTTGCGCTGGATCCTGGGGACGATGGCGAGGGCGAGATTGGCAGAGCGGAGTTGACGAGTGGGGGCGTAAAAGTTGAGTCTGGAGTTGAGGTAGGTAGGTCCGGTGTTGTGTAGAGCCTTGTGAGCGTGGGTGAGGAGTTTAAAGGTGATCCTCTTGTCCACGGGGAGCCAGTGGAGGTCCTTCAGGTGAGGGGAGATGTGACATCGGTGGGGTATGTCGAGGATCAGGCGGGCGGATGCATTTTGGATACGCTGGAGTCGTTTGATGTCTTTTGTTGGGATGCCTGTGTAGAGTGCGTTGCCGTAGTCAAGTCTGCTACTGACGAGGGCTTGGGTCACCGTCTTTCTGGTTCCTGTTGGGATCCACTTGAAAATTCTGCGGAGCATTCGAAGGGTGTTGAAGCAGGAAGAGGAGACGGCGCTGACCTGTTTGGACATGGTGAGGGCAGAGTCCAGGATGAAGCCGAGGTTTCTTGCGTGGCTGGCTGGGGTGGGTGGGGGTCCGAAGTCGGTGGGCCACCAGGAGTCGTTCCAGGCCGAAGGGGTGCGCCCGAGGATGAGGACTTCCGTCTTGTCGGAGTTGAGCTTCAGGCGGCTGTCGTTCATCCACTCGGCGATGGCTTTTAGTCCCTCGTGGAGGTTGGTTTTGGCGGTGAGTGGGTCTTTGGTCAGGGAGAGGACGAGCTGGGTGTCGTCGGCGTAGCAGATGATGCTGAGGTGATGTTGGCGGGCCAGTTTAGCGAGGGGGGCCATGTAGACGTTGAACAACGTAGGGCTGAGGGAGGAGCCTTGGGGGACGCCGCAGATGAGGTTGGTGGCTTTGGAGCGGAAAGGGGAGAGTCGGACTCTCTGGGTTCTGTCGGAGAGGAAGGATGAGATCCAGTTGAGGGCTTTATCTTGGATTCCGGCTTCATGGAGGCGGGTCAGTAGGGTGCGGTGGCAGACTGTGTCAAAACCGGCTGATAGGTCGAGGAGGATGAGGGCCGAGGTTTCGCCGTTGTCCATTTGAGTTCTGATGTCATCTGTGGCGGCGAGGAGTGCAGTCTCGGTGCTGTGGTTTCGTCTGAAACCAGATTGAGAGGGGTCTAGGATGGAGTTGTCTTCGAGGAAGTGGGCGAGCTGTGTGTTGACGATCTTCTCGATTACTTTTGCTGGAAAAGGGAGGAGAGAGATCGGTCGGAAGTTTTTGAGGTCGTTGGGGTCAGCCTTGGGTTTCTTGAGGAGGGGTTGGATTTCTGCGTGTTTCCAGCTGTTTGGGAAGGTGGCGGAGTCGAAGGAGAGGTTGATGATCTTGCGGAGTTTGGGGGCGATGATGGCGTTGGCTTTGTTGAACACGTGATGTGGGCATGGGTCCATGGGGGAGCCTGAGTGGATGGTGTTCATGGTTGTTATTGTTTCGGTGTCGTCCACGTGGGTCCAGGCGGTGAGGCGGTGAGGCAGCAGGCGTCTGTGGAGATGTCAGGGGTGGTGTCTGGCGGCGGAGTGGCGTTGAAGCTGTCGTGGATGGTTGTGATTTTCTGGTGGAAGAAGGTGGTGAGGTCGTCGCAGAGTTTCTGGGAGGGCGGGATGTCGTTGGAGTTGGCGTTGGGGTTTGAGAGTTCCTTCACGATGCCGAAGAGTTCTTTGCAGTCGTGGGCGTTGTTGTTGATGCGTTCAGTGAAGTGGGCACGCTTGGCGACTCGGATCCGTTGGTGGTGTTCACGGTTGGCGTCTTTGAGGGAGGCGAGGTTGTCGGGTGTGCGCTCTAAGATCCACTTCTTCTTGAGCTTCTGGCAGAGGCTTTTGGAGGCGGTCAGTTCGTCTGTGAACCAGGCTGGTTTTTTCTTTCCTTGGTTGGCGGTGGGTTTCTTGAGTGGGGCTAAGGTGTTGGCGCAGTCGAGGATCCATTGATGGAGGTTGATGGCGGCAGTGCTTGGGTCGGTTGAGTCGGGTGGTGGGTTTTTGATGAGGGTGCTGGTTAGTTGGTCTTGGGTGATTTTTCCCCAGCGGCGGTGAGGAGGTAGAGGGATGCGGTGGTGTTCGTGATTTTCATATAAGAAAAGTGGACGCAGTGATGGTCGGTCCAGTGGAGTTCGGAGGTGTGGCTGAAAGAGATGTAGTGCACCAGGTCCCCTTTCAGTTCAATCCTGTCTGCCAGGGTCCCAGTAGGGGGTGTGGCAGTCCTTTGTGTGAGGGCAGGCCCTCCACCCTCCCAGCCCAGAAAGACCCATTCAAAATGCAGATGTATGCAAGTGAGGCTGAGTACCCTGTGTTTGGGGTGTGTCCGAGTGAATGCACAAGGAGCTGTCAACTTAACCTAGCCAGACGTGGATTGTAAGGCACAGAAAGATTTAAGTGCAAAGAAATGCTCACTTTCTAAAAGTGGTATTTCTAGAATAGTAATATTAAGTCCGACTTCACCAGTCAGCAGGATTTTGTATTACCATTCTGGCCATACTAAATATGACCTTCCTGCTCCTTTCAGATCAGCAGCTGCCACTTCAGCAATGTATGAGGGCAGCCCCAATGTTAGCCTATGAAGGGAGCAAGCCTCACAGTAGTGTAAAAACAAATTTAGGAGTTTTTACACTACCAGTTATATAAACTACACAGGTACATGTCCTGCCTTTTACCCACACCACACCCTGCTCTAGGGGTTACCTCGGGCACACATTAGGGGTGACTTATATGTAGAAAAAGGGGAGTTTTAGGCTTGGCAAGTACTTTTAAATGCCAAGTCGAAGTGGCAGTGAAACTGCACACACAGGCCTTACAATAGCAGGCCTGAGACAAGGTTAAGGGGCTACTTAAGTGGGTGGCACAACCAGTGCTGCAGGCCCACTAGTAGCATTTAATCTACAGGCCCTAGGCACATACAGTGCACATTACTAGGGAATTATAGGTAAATTAGATAGTCCAATTGGGTATGATCCAATGTTACCATGTTTAAAGGGAGAGAGCATATGCACTTTAGCACTGGTTAGCAGTGGCAAAGTGCGCAGAGTCTAGAAACCAGCAAAAATGAGGTCAGAAAAAGAGAAGGAGGAAGGCAAAAAGTCTGGGGATAACCCTGCAGAAGGGCCAGTTCCAACAAGTTTGTTTTCACTTTTGTAATGGCTGACACTGTGAGGTGAAAGTAAAAGGGGCGGAGCCCCGACGCCTTCACGCAGAAACCACCGCCGGTTTGTACCAGACTTTGATAACCCTAGCACAGTGGCTGCTGACACAACTTTTGACATCAATGAATGTTTTTCTGTCTTACAGAAACTGAAACACTTTCTGGATAAGTGCACAACTTACTTTTCTAAACTTTCTGCCACTGATGAAGTGAAGGAGCAGCCAGCAACTTCAGGCAGGATGCCTAAAGTTGACTATCTAGTTCAGGAAAATATTACCGACTAGAAGGAGTCCAGTCCTTGGCATTCAAGGTATCAGAACTGTGATTTTTCCGCTGTTTGTTGGTTGTAGAAACAAATGAATAAGCTTCTTCAGGTAGTCAGTCCCACACACACAGCAGGCCATGAGGGCTCCTGGGTAGTTCCCTGCCTCCTCTCACTACCTTACAGGAAATCCATCTCCAAGCATTAAGTATGACCAATGTTGCTTCTCCACAGCTGGGGACTTTAGATACTGAACCTCGACTAGTTCCTGCTGCTACTGTCAATGAAGGATACAGATCAGACGCAAGTCTACGGTTTTCTACTGCTGCTTCTAATAATGAAGTTGTTTATTACCAACCACCTTTGGAGGTATCTACTAGTTCTCCATTACCATGTGAGGTCCCTATTTGTGCCCAGAGTGCCTCTCAGTACTTTTGCGACAATGATTACTTTTCTTCAAACTCCTTCATACTTCACTGCATGGTGCACATGCATTTTACTTTGGCTAAAAAAGACTTATCTGATTCCATGGTCATATATTTGGATTGCCATTTCACTGTTTTTCCTCTACATTTGGATTGGAGTTGTTACAGTTTTCTTTGTGATTCTGAATAGACATTACCTTCTAGAACGCTCTTCTCCAGAATTGGTAGGTGAGGCACTGAAGTCTCATTCTTCTAAGCATAAAGCGTGAAGAAACCTGCTCTGTGTAAAGCTTTCTGCATTTCCTGCCTCTGATGGAATTGTTTGGGATAAGGTCCCATTTGATATTTCTGGTTCTATAGAAACATTACAAATTTCTTATGTGTTTAAAGTCGTTATGGATGATATACTTATTTCAGGTGCTATTTTGGATGACTGGGATGTGGAAACTGTAAGAAACATGCTTTCTGAAAAATATGATTTCTGATTAGGAAGTTATACAGTGTTCAAAACTGAAGATTTGTATTTAAATTCTGTTAAATATGGAGAAATGTTTTGTTATCACTATGCTTATCACTATTTACACAGAGCTAGTACTCCATGTACAGTTTTCAAATACACACAAACGGAGCATGATCCAACACCACCTGGGTTGTTCAATAATGTATTTGAGAAAGTTTGCATAAGGGTAATGTTATGCTCTTATAGTTTTTCAATAATTAATATTAGTTGTATTTTTAGCTTTAGGTTATGTACAGACTGTCCCTTTTCTATTTGACATTTAACTTTGTTATGATTTGTTTCCTCAAGAGTGCTGGCTCTGTGTTCTAGAGTGTAGGTAGCGAGCACAGGGAGGCAGTCAAGGAAGGATCAAGGAGAAGATGCTCTGCACGCTGGTGTTCCAACACAAGAATATATGTGTAACTTATTTACATCATATACTGTGGTGAATTTACAGTACAGGTAGGGGTTTAGATGGAGCAGTGTGAGCTTGCTAGGAAGTGTGTCAACATTTCCTGATGGTGTAGATGGACATAGTCCCTGTATCCAGAACCTTTTGTTGACCTAATATGCAGTCCTACTTACCTCATAGAAACTGTATAACAGCATTTCTTGGAAAAACAAACATGCATTTTAACCTTTTAGGTGCGGGCGTCGGCCACTGGCCGACGCCCACACTCCCTCCCTGGTGCGGGTCACGTCCAGTGGCCGACACCAGGGAGGGGGCTAAAAATCCTCCGGTGCAATGCACCGGAGGATTTTATTTTATTTTTTTTCCCCGTGGGAGATGCGGAAGAGCTTCTGCGTCTCCATCCCGCCCCCCTCTCGCCCCCCTTATGACGTCAGCGCGCCGCGAGGCGCGCTGACGTCACAGTTTTTCCCCACCGGAGAAGGAGAGAAGCAGGTAAGCGTTCTCTTTTTCTCCGGTGGGGAAAAAAAGGCCAAAACGGCTTCCCCAGATGCCAGGGAGGCATCAATGAAAAGGGGAGGCTCTCCCCTTTCCATCGATGCCTCCCTGGCACCGTTTTCTGGCCATGGATCGCAGCGCGGCTGCGATCCATGGCCAGGAAACACCCCTAGGCACCAGGGATCTTCTTTGGGGGGTCGGCCCCCTTGTAAAAGGGCCGCCCCCCACCCCGGGGGCAATATTTATTTATTTCTACTGTTTTGGGGGGCGATCGCGCCCCCCACATTATAAAAAAAAGAAGAAAAAAAATGAAAACAAAATGGCGGGGTCGGCCCTTAGAACACGGGCCGACCCCAGGGGGAAAAAAAACGTGTAGTTTTCCCTGGGGGGCCGATCGCCCCCCCAGGGTAAAAAACTGAAGAAAAAAAAAACAAATTGTTGGTGGTCAGGCCTTAGGGTGACCATCAATGGGGCCATTTTTTTTTTATACATGTGTGCTTTGCCAAGGGCAAGCACACATGTATAAAAAAAAGGTTTGTGACATGAGTGTCTTGTTTTCTCTCTCTCTCTCTCTCATATATATGTGTATATATGTATACATATATATATATATATATATATATATATATATTTATAAATATATAGATATAGATATATATATATATATATTTTTATTTTTATTTTTTCAGGATAAGCATTGCAGCGCCCATGTGCTGCTTTTCTGACTTGTTGGTGTGTATCTGGGCTTCTAACAATGCCCACCTCAGGCCCATCACTACCACTCGTTCGTGGGCTTGCCCTTCAAAAATCCTTTGATTACATTGGAAAATGATTTACCTTTGTCCCTCCTTGGGGAGGTTTTGTTACCGCCTTGGCCATCGCCCCTGGTACATGGCTAATTGCACTTTTGCTGTTACGTTTAACTGCGAGCGAACTTCTTTTCCTTTTGTGTATCTCTTCACATGAGGCTCATGGTGGCCGTGGCGCTGTGAATCGGCTCTCTTATGTGAAAGAGTTTAACTTTCAATTATCAATTTATGTGGCAAGAAAAGTTGGGTTAGGAGTTTATAACGCTAATAGCTCTAACTCGAGCAGATGCGAGACCCATTGCATTGTAAATGCTTGTTTTTCTTTTGTGTGTTGTTTTATAATGGTGAACAATTTCACCGCACTCCACGAGGACCGTGATCAAGACTCCTTGGTGAGTTGAAACACGTTGGTGGTTATTGACTGCAATAAAATACACGTTTATTTGTACCTCGTGGAGTGCGGTGAAATTTTTCGGCATTAGATAATTTCTAGATTGGTCTTCTCTGTCACTGGGCACCGGCAGTGGAGTGTGCCGCCCAGCAACCCTTCAACCACTTTGTTTCTAAACATATATATATATATCTATATATATATATATATATATATATATATATATATATATATATATATATGCAACACAAACTGGTTAAAAAGATTGTTGCGCAGCGCACTCCACTGCCGGTGCTCAGTGATGGAGGAGAGCAACCTCAAAAATATTTTGTGAACAAGAATCTCACTGCACTCCACGAGGTTCAAATTGACATGTTTTATTGCAAGTATAAACAATGAAAGAAAAGAGGGACTCATTTACTGTGATCAAGACTCCTTGAGAGTCGAAACGCGTACGTGGCTGTTGCTTGCAATAAAAGATGCCAATTTGAACCTCGTGGAGTGGGGTGAGAATCTTGTTCACACAATATATATATATATATATATATATATATATATATATGCATGTCTTTTCTGTAGTGGCAGTTGCCATAAAGTAGCTGAGTGGATTAGTAAAGGCAAGCGTTACCTGCGCTTTAAAACAAATGTAATGCCAGGGGGACTATGGAGATATGAGTGGCACTTTTGCTGGGTAGTACTGAGGGAATTAGAAGAGGAGGTAATGGGAGGCAGAGCACCAAAAATGACTGTTGCACAGGGTGTGTGGTAAGGTGAAGTACTACATTATTTTTTTGTTTTTTTCAGTGTTTTCAGAGAATCTGCAGAATTGGAGAAGAAGCGAAGTTAAGGTGACGACATTTCCTGTTGTACACAACAAACATACCTACAAGCAATTTTGTGACTATCTGCCTTCTACGTAGGCTAGTAATTTAGAGGGACAGTTTAGCCAGTTGCAGAGATGGCGCCTCGTTGGATGACTACTGATCAAGCCCTAGCTCGGGTTATGGAGGACAGTTCTGATGTAGGCTCAGAGACTGAGACAGCAGACACTGAGACAGCATCTGAGGGAGAGGACAATGGGGCAGATTCTGGGAGTGATTTTTCAGTCGGCGGAGTCCCATCTGACGACACCTCTTCCAGTGAGTCTGAAGGAGACAATGACGACATCCGTGCTGTCCCTTCGCAAGCATATTCTGGGCAGCGGGACCACATTGGGTTAGCCGAACCCAGAGAGCACGTGCTTGCTGCCGCAAGCACAGAGAGAGTGCTCTCTTGGCAGCCCCCCTGTTTGGTTCAGCCCCAAATTCCACCTTTTACTGGTGACGCTGGATGTAAATTCGATACAGCTAACTTTTTGCCAGTCGACTACATCTATCTGTTTTTGGATGTTGACTTTCTTCAGAAAGTTGTGCAGCAACCAAATTTGCGTGCAGACCAATTTCTGAGGGAGTGCGGAGGCACTCTAGGGCCCCGTTCTAGGGCATGCCAGTGGACTCCCACTTCGCTGGCGGAGTTGAAGATATTTTTGGGCCTTACGCTCAAAATGGGGTTAGTGCAGAAACCCACCTTGCAGTCCTACTGGACGACTTGCACGGTTTGGGTAACTCCCATCTTCGCACCATACATGAGCAGAGATTGTTTTTTGCTACTGCAGCGCATGCTGCATTTCAATGACAATTCTGCTGCATTGCCCCGGGACCATCCAGATCATGACAGGTTGTTCAAAATTCGGCCTGTCGTGGAACATTTGTCTGCCAGGTTTCCAGAGATCTATACTCCTGGAAAGAATATAGCAGTTGATGTGTCCTTGATCCTGTACAAAGGACGGCTGCTTTTCAGACAGTACATTGCGAGCAAAAGAGCTTGCTATGGCATAAAGCTGTACATGCTGTGTGAGAGCTTTACTGGCTATATGTACAGCCTGAGAGTGTATACAGGGAAGGATTCTACCCTAAACCCTGTAGGTTGCCCTCCTGCGTTAGGGGTCACAGGTAAGATTGTATGGGAACTTGTCCAGCCACTTCTTCACAAAGGTTATAACCTTTATGTGGACAATTTCTATACAGGAGTAGAGCTGTTCAGTGAGCTCTACAAAGCTGGCACTGTGGCCTGCAGTACAGTTCGCTGTAACCACAAAGGATTCCCGCGGGAGCTTGTTTGCAAGAAGCTCCAGAAATCACAGAGTACTGCATTGCGTTCTAACGAACTGCTCGCAGTCAAGTTCCTAGATAGGCGTGATGTATACGTGCTCACTACAATTCATGATGAGAGCACATCTCCCATCACGGTTTGGGGTCAGATGGCCGAAGTCCACAAGCCCATCTGTATACTCGATTACAATAAGTACATGGGTGGAGTGGACAAGAACGACCAGGTTCTTCAACCATACAATGCGTGTCGTAAAACTCGCACTTGGTACAAGAAACTGTTTACCCACCTGATTCAGATGGCAACATATAATGCGTATGTTGTTTACCGTCAGACAACAACAGGAAGACTCATGACTTTCCTTGACTTCCAGTTGTCTGTAATTGAAAGCCTCACTGCTGTTACAGAAGAAGCAGCAGCCTCCACCTCATATGTTCTGGAGGATGTGGCAAGGCTGCAGGAGCGACACTGCTGATCGCATACCTAAAACACCCAAAAAGGATCATCCATGTCGTCGCTGTAAAGTGTGCTCAAAGCATGGAAAGCGGCAGGAGAGTCGGTATTACTGTCCCCAGTGTCCATCACAACCAGGCCTCTGTATCCCTACTTGCTTTACGTTGTATCATACTAAAGCAAAGTTCTGGGAAATCGACTGAGGTTGAGCTGCTGTTGGGTAATCCTTTCAGTGGCAGTGCATGGATACCGAATGTCCATGGGCCACTGCTTCGTTAGGCAAGGAGCCACAGAATTTTACTTCATCATGGACTTCCTTTTGGCGTGGTCGGTGTTCTGTTCAATTAACATGCATTTTCTTCCCCCTACTGCATATACTAGTAGACAGAACATATGCCACATTGCCACGGAGTACCCTTTCTTCACCTGCATGTCTACCTTACTTTCAACGGTAGATATGCTCTCTCAGTTCGAGGAATCACTTTGTACGGCATACTTGAAAACCCCCAACTTGCTTCCACAAACTAGTATAGGTTCACTTGGCTATTATACAGGATTAGCCAGGACTCTGATGAGAACAGAGACATGGATGGGTAAGGAAAGCTTATGGTAGGAGTGCCTTCACAGGGTTATTGCACAGGTAGAAGGCAGATAGTAAAGGTAGTACAGATGTACATCATCTACACCTATGGATTCAAACCCATTGGTGCCATCCCAGCACTGAAGGAGAATGACTTGTATAGGTCAGTGTTTGACCTGCTTTTCATGTTCATCCTCCATCAGAACTTAGTAGATGTTCAGTTTGCTGTATAAGTGCATTATAGTCACATCACTGCACATAATGTTGGCTGGGACATATGCTACGTTCTCATGGACTCCCCTATGTACCAAACACTACCCTTTTCCATAGCCTATGACCTTCTCTTTAGGGAACATCATGAGAAATCCCCAGCATGTCTCCCTTAGTTTCAAAGGTAGATATGCTCACTCAGTTCGAGGAATCGCTTTGTACGGCATACTCGGACACCCTCAACTTGCATCCACAAACTGGAAGGAGTTGGATTTAGCACAGAGAGTGCGTTAAAGGCGCATGAAAAACATGTCTTCCTGAGCCTCAGGTGGCTGTCACAGGAGTCATTAGTAAAGGTTTGTTACGCATGCATTTGGTAATGTTAAGGAAGAAGGAGGCAGTTAGCCTATAACCTTCTCTTTAGGTAACAGCATGAGAAATCCCCAGCATGTCTCCCTTAGTTTCAAAGGTAGATATGCTCACTCAGTTCGAGGAATCGCTTTGTACGGCATACTCGGACACCCCCAACTTGCATCCACAAACTGGAAGGAGTTGGATTTAGCACAGAGAGCGCGTTAAAGGCGCATGAAAAACATGTCTTCCTGAGCCTCAGGTGGCTGTCACAGGAGTCATTAGTAAAGATTCGTTACGCATGCATTTGGTAATGTTAAGGAAGAAGGAGGCAGTTACTTGACAGGTGGTAAAATGTAGTCAAACTTATTCCGTTCTGTGGCATGTGAATGTGATGGGCCCTTGTCTGGCAGCGATAAGTTAATGTGAGTGCAGTGATTGGTTGGATTGGGCCCGTGGCTGGCGATATGAAAGGGATGTTTGTTGTGCGTGAATGGCGTGTGAATGGACCATAAAGAGGTTGGTGCCTGGACTCGGCTTTATGGCCCACCTTCAGAAGGCTTGGTTTCAATATTCAGATACTTTGATAAGTAATCATGCTTTGAAACCATAATTTCTGGAGGTGCTAAAACCAACCAGTGTGAGTGGTGGGTTAACTTTAACAAACTAGTACCAAGGGAGTCCAAGGGTGCAGGACTTGCATGGCTCTCACCAGTTTTCCTTCACCCAGAATCCCCTTGAAATTACATTATGGGGGTGATTCTGACCGCGGCGGACGGCGGTCGCCGCCCGCCAAGCGGTTCCCGCCGAAAGACCGCTCCGCGGTGAAAAGACCGCGGCGGTCATTCTGGCTTTCCCACTGGGCTGGCGGGCGACCGCCGAAAGTCCGCCCGCCAGCCCAGCGGGAAACACCCTTCCCACGAGGAAGCCGGCTCAGAATGGAGCCGGCGGAGTGGGAAGGTGTGACGGGTGCAGTTGCACCCGTCGCGAATTTCAGTGTCTGCAAAGCAGACACTGAAATTCTTTGTGGGTCCCTCTTACGGGGGCCCCTGCAGTGCCCATGCCATTGGCATGGGCACTGCAGGGACCCCCAGGGGCCCCACGGCACCCCATACCGCCATCCTGTTCATGGCGGGCGAACCGCCAGGAACAGGATGGCGGTAAGCGGTGTCAGAATCCCCATGGCGGCGCAGCAAGCTGCGCCGCCAAGGCGGATTCCCATGGGCAGCGGAAAGTCGGCGGTACCCCGCCGGCTTTCCGCTTCTGGCCGCGGCTGTACCGCCGCGGTCAGAATGCCCGGCGGTGCACCGCCAGCCTGTTGGCGGTGCTACCGCCAACCTCCGCCATGGCGGTAATTACCGCCAGGGTCAGAATGACCCCCTATGTGCTTAAAAAACACATTTTCCTTGCATTCCAATGAGCAGAAGTCCAGGGATCTGCAGGGATCCTCAAAATTCCTACCACCCAGTGTTTCCCCACTTGTCCTGATAAAAACACAACCCCGCTTGTGTGCCTGCGCCTAGTGCCTGCTTCAGGAATTAATCACTCCAGGGTTAACAGTAGACCTGAAGCAAGGACTACCATTGACCCTTGTGTGATCCATTCCTGTCGCGGACGCTAGGCCTACCCACACAAGTGAGGTATCATTTTTATCGGGAGACTTGGGGAATGCTGGGTGGAAGGAAATTTGTGGCTCCTCTCAGATTCCAGAACTTTCTGTCACCGAAATGTGAGGAAAAGTTGTTTTTTTAGCCACTTTTTGAGGTTTGCAAAGGATTCTGGGTAACAGAACCTGGTCAGAGCCCCGCAAGTCACCCCATCTTGGATTCCCCTAGGTCTCTAGTTTTCAAAAATGCACAGGTTTGGTAGGTTTCCCTAGGTGCCGGCTGAGCTAGAGGCCAAAATCTACAGGTAGGCACTTTGCAAAAAACACCTCTATTTTCTTTCAAAATATTTGATGTGTCCACGTTGCGTTTTGGGGCATTTCCTTTCGCGGGCGCTAGGCCTACCCACACAAGTGAGGTATCATTTTTATCGGGAGACTTGGGGGGACGCTGGATGGAAGGAAATTTGTGACTCCTCTCAGATTCCAGAACTTTCTGTCACCGAAATGTGAGGAAAACTTGTTTTTTTAGCCACTTTTTGAGGTTTGCAAAGGATTCTGGGTAACAGAACCTGGTCAGAGCCCCGCAAGTCACCCCATCTTGGATTCCCCTAGGTCTCTAGTTTTCAAAAATGCACAGGTTTGGTAGGTTTCCCTAGGTGCCGGCTGAGCTAGAGGCCAAAATCTACAGGTAGGCACTTTGCAAAAAACACCTCTGTTTTCTTTCCAAAAATTTGATGTGTCCACGTTGCATTTTGGGGCTTTTCCTGTCGCGGGCGCTAGGCCTACCCACACAAGTGAGGTATCATTTTTATCCGGAGACTTGGGGGGACGCTGGGTGGAAGGAAATTTGTGGCTCCTCTCAGATTCCAGAACTTTCTGTCACCGAAATGTGAGGAAAACTTGTTTTTTTAGCCACTTTTTGAGGTTTGCAAAGGATTCTGGGTAACAGAACCTGGTCAGAGCCCCGCAAGTCACCCCATCTTGGATTTCCCTAGGTCTCTAGTTTTCAAAAATGCACAGGTTTTGTAGGTTTCCCTAGGTGCCGGCTGAGCTAGAGGCCAAAATCTACAGGTAGGCACTTTGCAAAAAACACCTCTGTTTTCTTTCCAAAAATTTGATGTGTCGACGTTGCGTTTTGGGGCTTTTCCTGTTGCGGGCGCTAGGCCTACTCACACAAGTGAGGTATCATTTTTATCGGGAGACTTGGGGGGACGCTGGGTGGAAGGAAATTTGTGGCTCCTCTCAGATTCCAGAACTTTCTGTCACCGAAATGTGAGGAAAACTTGTTTTTTAAGCCACTTTTTGAGGTTTGCAAAGGATTCTGGGTAACAGAACCTGGTCAGAGCCCCGCAAGTCACCCCATCTTGGATTCCCCTAGGTCTCTAGTTTTCAAAAATGCACAGGTTTGGTAGGTTTCCCTAGGTGCCGGCTGAGCTAGAGGCCAAAATCTACAGGTAGGCACTTTGCAAAAAACACCTCTGTTTTCTTTCCAAAAATTTGATGTGTCCACGTTGCGTTTTGGGGCTTTTCCTGTCGCGGGCGCTAGGCCTACCCACACAAGTGAGGTATAATTTTTATCGGGAGACTTGGGGGAACGCTGGGTGGAAGGAAATTTGTGGCTCCTCTCAGATTCCAGAACTTTCTGTCACCGAAATGTGAGGAAAACTTGTTTTTTTAGCCACTTTTTGAGGTTTGCAAAGGATTCTGGGTAACAGAACCTGGTCAGAGCCCCGCAAGTCACCCCATCTTGGATTCCCCTAGGTCTCTAGTTTTCAAAAATGCACAGGTTTGGTAGGTTTCCCTAGGTGCCGGCTGAGCTAGAGGCCAAAATCTGCAGGTAGGCACTTTGCAAAAAACACCTCTGTTTTCTTTCCAAAAATTTGATGTGTCGACGTTGCGTTTTGGGGCATTTCCTGTCGCGGGCGCTAGGCCTACCCACACAAGTGAGGTATCATTTTTATCGGGAGACTTGGGGGGACGCTGGGTGGAAGGAAATTTGTGGCTCCTCTCAGATTCCAGAACTTTCTGTCACCGAAACGTGAGGAAAACTTGTTTTTTTAGCCACTTCTTGAGGTTTGCAAAGGATTCTGGGTAACAGAACCTGGTCAGAGCCCCGCAAGTCACCACATCTTGGATTCCCATAGGTCTCTAGTTTTCAAAAATGCACAGGTTTGGTAGGTTTCCCTAGGTGCCGGCTGAGCTAGAGGCCAAAATGTACAGGCAGGCACTTTGCAAAAAACGGCTGTGTTTTCTGTCAAAAAATGGGATGTGTCCACGTTGTGATTTGGGGCATTTCCTGTTGCAGGCGCTAGGCCTACCCACACAAGTGAGGTATCATTATTATCGGGAGACCTGGGGGAACATAGAATAGCAAAACAATTGTTATTGCCCCTTATCTTTCTCTGCATTTTTTCATTCCAAATATAAGAGAGTGTGTAAAAAAATGTCTATTTGAGAAATGCCCTGCAATTCACATGCTAGTATGGGCAGCCCGGAATTCAGAGATGTGCAAAAAACCACTGCTCCTCAAAACCTTATCTTGAGCCAATTTTGGAAATGCAAAGGTTTTCTTGATACCTATTTTTCACTCTTCATATTTCAGCAAATGAATTGCTGTATACCCAGTATAGAATGAAAACCAACTGCAGGGTGCAGCTCATTTATTGGCTCTGGGTACCTAGGGTTCTTGATGAACCTACAAGCCCTTTATATCCCCGCAACCAGAAGAGTCCAGCAGACATAACGGTATATTGCTTTCAAAAATCTGACATCGCAGGACAAAATTACAGAGTAAAACAGAAAGAAAAATGGCTGTTGTTTTCAGCTCAATTTCAATATTCTTTTATTTCAGCTGTTATTTTCTGTAGGATCTACACAAATGACCCCTTGCTGAATTCAGAATTTTGTCTAGTTTTCAGAAACGTTTAGCTTTCCGGGATCCAGCATTGGTTTCATACCCATTCCTGTCACTAACTGGAAGGAGGCTGAAAGCACCAAAAATAGTAAAAATGGGGTATGTCCCAGTAAAATGCCAAATTTGTGTTGAAAAATGTGGTTTTCTGATTCAAGTCTGCCCGTTCCTGAAAGGTGGGAAGATGGTGATTTCAGCACCAGAAACCCTTTGTTGATGGCATTTTCAGGAAAAAAAACACAAGCCTTCTTCGGCGGCCCTTTCTTCCCATTTGTTTGGAAAAAACGAAATTTTCACTGCATTTTGGCTAATTTCTTGGTCTCCTCCAGGGGAAACCACAAACTCTGGGTACCATTAGAATCCCTAGGATGTTGGAAAAAAAGGACGCAAATTTGGCGTGGATAGCTTATGTGCACAAAAAGTTATGAAGGCCTAAGCGCGAACTACCCCAAATAGCCAAAAAAGGTCTCAGCACTGGGGGGGAAACGGCCCAGCAGCTAAGGGGTTAAAAAGCCACGAACTACAGAACAGTGCAATCAGAAGCCTGTAAGGACAATGAGAAACAAAAACAATGTGCTAATAGCTTTCTTTTTTAGCACTTCCTTGACCTAGAGGCTGTTGTGATTTAAGTAGAGCACCTGCAATGCCATTTGTACACACCTTGCCATGAAATGGCACAGTACATGCTGCAGAGACTGCCCCGTGAGGGCGGCCAGAGGTTCACTGGAGAGGTTTTAATTACCTGTATATAAGGTTTTCTGCTTTATTAATTTGGCACTAAGCCGCATGCTCACTTATAAATTGTCCAGTAGTATGCTTTTTGTGAACTCTTAACTTGTCAAAATTAAGTAGGGTTTTAAATATATTTTAGGTTAGGGCATTTTAGCTTTGGCTTAAACCACTTTCTACCGACAAGGGGAGGGTGTAGTGTAGCCATTTTACGTATAGCTCCATGCCCGTTAGTTTAACATACTAGGCCGTGGTGCACTTTGCCCTAGATATATTTTTTATTCAGCTTTGCACTGTTATTTTACAATAACCAGTTTTTACGGTCTTCTTTTAATTTCTTCTATCACACTGTTTAGCTTAGTTCAGTACTGTGTTCCCAAATAATGCATTCTTGATTGCCCTGTGCTTTAGTCAAGGCTACAGTCTGGTACATTGCCGGTAAACGTGGTAGAAGTTTAGTCTCCAGCGTTCATAGAAAATACACATCCTTATGTAGGGACATTTTCTTAGAACATCTGCGTGTTAGTTATGAAAACACTTTCTAGTCCTAGTACACATCAAGAGGATGATTCCAGCCAGGGAACCACAACTATATGCTGAATGCCCTGTTGCAGATGCTGATGCAGATTACAGGCCTTTGCTCAGGTATGAGGGTCGATGTCCTCCCGGGGGAACCTGAAAGGCAGGCTTAGAGCTTAACATGCTGTGCTCGAAATATAACTTAGAGAGAGAATAATCTAGCAGCACTATGATAGCCTTATTCTTGTGCTTCACTCTCATCGGTACTATTTTAATATTATTGTGTTGTGTAGTTCTGGTTGTTGCAGCTCACGCTTTGTTATCTAAAATGCAGTCGTTTTATTAAACCAATGCGTACAACTTATACTGCCTCTATTGTCATTTATATATGAGACCGCACTGTGTATGAGAGAACCGGTTGTGACCTGAGTGACCACGACTTCCCTGAGAAGTACTGAGATGTCATGCGCTCTGCTGCCCAATTGTCTCTACCATTTGGGAGAGATGAGGCACTGCTAGTTAGCCGGAGGAAAACCCGGATTTGGAGTGACAAGCGTCATCTACTGTGGACTAGACTCAGTCCCCCACATCGTGGACGATCTTGTTGCTCAAAATCCAGTAGTCTCATTAAGATAATGAGAGCCTACGTGACAGTAAAATAAGGTTGTTTTATATTTTCACTGTATACAAACTATTCTGTTTATTTAGAATGCTCTGGTCTGAGGTATTGTGTTGCAGGCAGTTTAAGTTTCTTTGCATTTGACCTTTGGGTTTACTTGCAAGATGTGCCACACTCAGAGATTACTACAAACAAGCTAACCTTTCTGTTGCAGGATTCAGAATGCAGTGACATAGAGTGAGGTCAATAGGATATGGGCTCAGGGTCTGCTGCTCCTCAAAGAGGGGCCTGGAATCACTTCTTTGCTTGCTATAGGTGACCAGTGCCAGAATGAGTAAAAAGACCAGAGGTGCCAAGTGACAGAATCAGTGAAAAGAATAGTGGGACCCAGAACCAAACTGGTCATTTTGAGTTAGGTTCACATCCTGACTTTAAGAATTATAGTTAGAGCTGCTTGAAAAACAAGCAGTGAAGGTCTTTGGCTATCCAGTAATGCAAAGTAATGTAATGTAAGGTAATATATGAGACATGCCTTTCTGTAGGCCATGAAGCATGCAACAATATGCATCGATGGACAGGAATCCACAAATGTCCTTGCCTGCATCTAGATTCAGAGGATCTCCAATGAAATATCCATGCATAGATGCTGGCAGAGCTACAGTCTTACCCCAGTTCTCCTGTTTTGCTAATAGGTCATGAGTTTGTGCTAATCAAACCCATACAAAACACATTCACAATAGTTAAATATGTGTATGATTGTTTAGTTTAAAAATGTTTAACATATATTTGCAAGAATAATATTTGTTTAGTTTAGGACTTATTAGGGCGGATGTCATAAACATAAGGAGGCTAATTCACAAAGATATCTCACTCTATTGAGCAATTTACACTTTTGAGTACATTTTCTACTTTTTGGCTATTCACAAAATCTGAGATGTAACGTTACTCAAAAAAGTCTCCACTCCGGAAAAAGGGTATGGAGCCAAGTTTGCAAGTATAGGTTACTACTGCCAAAGTAGTTGCAAGTCCAGCACCACACATAACCAACCAGTGGTACTGCAACACCATAGAAAATAATGGAGAAGAGACTCTAAATAAAACCACAAGGAAATCGTTTTAAATTATTTTAAATAGTTGAAAATATAAATATGTTTAATATAGTGTTAAAAAATATGTAAAAATAGTACCTAGTTATCATTTAACTGTAAATATTTCATACCCTATTTGTAACTAAACTAAATTAATTTTAATTAATTCTACACATCACTTTTACTAGTTAATGAAGCATATTAACACATATTTACTTTTCTTTATAGAGAATTTACTATTTAATTTAAATATCAGAAAAATAATTTTCATATCATTTATTACATGTAAATTAAATTAAAGAATACATGAAAAATAAATCTAATAGTGTTGTAGATTTGTTCATTTTGTTCTACATTTAAACTCAATATATAAAATTATTTGACATTATTATTTTAATAAAATATTTGTAATTTGATATGATCAAGTTAAATAAACGTTTTTATTTTTTCCTCTACTTTACCATATGGAGAGGTCCATCCCAACTGCAGCGTCTCCCTAACTACATTAATTAAAAAAAATCTGTACATCTCTTTTAATAATGATTAAAGCATTATTATTTTTTACTTTAGACAACAAATTATTTAATTTAAATATCACCATTGCGATGGTGCTGGGCGGGGGGGAGCCTGCACTGCCCATGCCAAGTGCATGGACTGTCCAGTGGCTCTCCTGTGTCCTCCTGCACAGTCCATGCCCCCGGCACCTGTTCTCTTCCAGCCTTTTCATGGTGGAGAACGAGGTCGCAATCCCCACTATTAGGATCTCCGCCACCTCCAGACCAACGGGATCCAAGATCCTGGCAGAGCTGACAGTTCCCTGGCAGTCAATGGCATTGTCAGAGGTCCAGACTGCCACCGCTAGTGTGGCAGTTGTAAGACCACCACACTTGTAATGAGGGCCTTAGTCTAACCTGAGACCTTTGGTCTAACTTTACCTGTGGGAATCCGGTTCATAAAGTACAGGAGACCCAGATTTAATATTGAGATCACCTTACACTGTGTTTCACATATAGTGCCATACTTGCAGCCACACACATAGAGAGACTCTTCAAAAAGTCCCATGGCTCTTACACCTTTTGGCATCTGGCTCACTTCAATCCCCTGCAAATACTGCAGGAAAATTATTCAGAGAGCTATCCTAAATTCAATGATGATGTACTGGGAGGTGTTCCATTGGTGGAGCATGGGCCTTACTGTGCACCCACCTATGGATTTCACGCAAGCCTAGTTTTACAACGGTTTGTAAACCCAGGGTTGCGTGAAATCTCTATGCCTCCCAGAGGACAGTATAAAATGGAGAAAAAATGTTTTTTCCTAGTTATTTCCTCCTGCATTTTGCAGCACACATAGAAAGAGGAAATGCCTTGAGGAATTGTTTTTCACAGGAAGGTATGCCTTCCTGCACAAAAAACAATTCCCCTTGTAATGCAGGCACCCCTGCACTGTGGTGCCAGGGTGCCTGCATTGGAACTAGGCTGCACTGTGTGTGCCAGAACAGAGAGAGAGCAGGAATGTGCCATATATGAGTAAATATGGTGCATTCCTGCTCTCCCTATTTACGCAGAGCAGCAATTTGTTTTGCTGCATTGTGCTCTTCCACATAAAAGAAGAATCAGGGCCTTCATGTTCCTCACCTCATTTCTACTCCTAGAGCTTTTAACATAAGGAACGTTGAACCACACAGTTACATCTCTGGAGCTGGACGCAGCAACAAAGGGGTCAATAAGGTCCCTCTTACCCTACTAGACATGTACTCTGCTCTCTACCTGTTTATATGATTTACTGAATAAACTTTGAGGAATACCTAGTAGTTAAGATGATTAATTGAACTTTTCCCAAAAATTTCTAATTTCTTTTTAAGGGGTCTCTAAGGTACCTCTAACCCTATCAGACGTTTACTCTGCTCTCTACCTGTTTATATGATTTACTGAACCAACTTTGAGGAATGCCTAATAGTTTAGATGGTTAATTGACCTTTTTTCCACAAATTGCTAATTTCTTTCTGTCAGTCATGGCTGATGAGTGCTTTGCCTATGGACAGGCTCTTAGGGGGTAATTACGAGATCGGAGGATGGTTTTCACCGTCTGCCTAACTCCCGATGGGGAGGTTGCCGCCACACAGACTACCCCCCCCCCGGCCCTATTAAGAGTTTCCCACTAGGCTGGCTGGCAGAAACCTCGGTTGCTGCCCACCAGCCTAGCTGGAAACAGGCTATAGCATTGTCTCCATCTCATAATCGAGCTGGCAGCAAAGCTGCAGCCCCAGGGGGCACCAGCACCCTCGCAATGATCACTGCATAAAAACAATCTCCCAAGGCATTTTCTCTTTCTATGTGTGCTGCAAAATGCAGCACCCATAACATAAGAAAATAACTAGGAGAAAAATATTTTTCTCCATGTCCGCTGTCCGCTGGGGGCTTAGTGATTTCACGCAATCCTGGGTTTACAAACCATTCTAAATCTAGGATTGTGTGAAAACCATGGGTAGTTGCACGGTAAGGCCCATGCTCCACCTGTAGAGCACCTCCCAGTGCAAAATAAAAAGCAAGGCATCACAAGACACTGCATTGTGTTGCATTTCTTTACAAGGCCATTCAGGGGGTACAAATTGCCACTTACATGGCTTTATAGATATTTATAACAAAAATGGTGCAACAACAATGCAAAATGTAGGTATATCTGGCCCCCATTAAAACAATAAAGCTAGACTAATTGTCTTATTAAGAGTCTGGCAGATGGCATACTCCTTTAAAATGTAACAGATATCTTGCCCATCATATTACAACATACCATAATTTATGTAGAAATCCGGTGGACAGGATATTCACAACATTTGTGAAGGAGTATCCCATCTGCCAAATACTATGAGGCCCTAAGAAATAAGACCTGATACTGGCCCATAGAGTTAAGAGACTAACATGGCATGCATTAAAGGCCACAGAAAATCCAAAGAGATCAAGGTGGTTACACCATCTTGCTAGCATTAAGTTGTTGAAGAGCTGGTGATTAACTATGAGATTGATGTGTAATTGCTAACGATGGTAGGGGCAGCTGACTGTAACTTTTGGAGAGGCACCAGGAGTGTTTTCCTCAAGGCAGTGGAAACGGAACAACTGATAGAAAGACTTCACAGATCCTTTGGAGCCAGGTGCAGAATGTGTGGAGGAGAGTGGTCAAAAAGAAAAGCTGGAAGGGGTATACAGGAGGCAAAAGAAACGTGGATACCTTTATCCTGGGAAAATAATCAGCTCGAGATGCGTATTCTATTCCAGAGGGGAACGTGAAGGCATGCAGCAAGCTGGTTGAAGGAGACATGTGACCACCACAAAGAACTCTTGCGGAATTGGATGCTGTTATAATATTAGAAACAATTAAATTGGTGAAAGCTTTTTTAATCTCCAGGTAGTTTCTAAGAGCAGAGGAATATAGCCACAAAACATACTCAAATCATTTATAGACTGAATAAGACAGGTTTTGTAAACTAGTATTCTCCTAATTATTATTAGAGGTGGGAGGCTACTCTCCTTAGGGAATAAATACAAATGTTGTCTCGGTGAACCCTCAAGGTCACTAAATTAACCTGAGCTCAACCCTCCTGCACAAAATAGACAGGTCTAACCAAGGGCAATGTGTAAAGTATTAACGCACTGCCAGAACAGTAATAAAGTAAAACACCAAACAATAAAATTCCTGAACTGAGTTAGAAACATAGAGTAAAATGTAAGGAGTTAAATGACACCACATTAACAAAAAGCCTATAACCAAATGTCGGGCATGGGGTTGTTGGTTGACTGGGGTGTGAGCCCTGGTCAAGAAACAGCCACAGTGCCTTGCTGGGTGAAACACAAAAAGTCGCTAAATGAAATTAACCTGTGCTTAACCTTGGGTAGCTTAACACAAAAAGCAGGCAGGCTTAACTTGAAGGCAATATGTAAAGTTTTTATGCAGCACACTAACAGTAATAAAGTGAAAACACAACACAAAAAAAATCCCAAACCAATTTAGAAAAATAGAGTTAATTTTATTAAATTATTAGAAACCACAATGACAAAACTGGCTACCTCTCTGCCGGGAAACCACCAATGAAAGGCAGACTTCAGTGCCGCCCTGCGTGATTTCCACCTCTGCCACTGTCAGCCCATCAGGATCACCGATCCCGGCGGATACGGGGGTACCCTGGCAATTTGACCACCAGGGTCGTAATGTGGCAGTCAGAATACCACAGCAGCGGCCAGGTCCTCCCTGGACCGAAAACAGCCACCCCAAGACGGTTTCAGGGTATCACCCCTCATCAGCCAGGCTAGCTTGAATCCAGTGGTGCAGTGAGCACGGGACCTATGTCTTGGTATACCCTTCCCACTTAGGGCAACAAAAGTAAAAAGTGCAGATGATGGACAGAATGCTAAACAATGCAAATATTCACACCCAGTCACAAAGATCTGGGGTTAATACATCATTTGTGCCCACCACACTACCCCAGTTTGGACCCAGGCATATGCAAATCACTCTTGTTCCTGCTCCCCATGGGAACAGTCCAGCCTGAATGCCTTAGTGGCATTTTCAAAATTGTAATGAAAAATCTGACTTTAAATAGGGACCAAACATGACATATCTACCTTCTCCGATGTAGGAAATACAGTTTATTAAATTTAACAATAACTCCCCGAGGTTATCCTAAAGGAAGGATATGCCTCACAGTAGTAAAAAACAAATATTGGAGTTTTTCCCTACAATGATTTGTAAAACTTAAAAGTACATGTCCAACCTTTTAATCACACAGCACCCTGCCCTATGAGCTGGGTAGAACCTACCTTAGGGGAGAGTTATAGGCAATCAAAGGCAAGTTTAAGGCTTGGAAGGGGGTTTAAATATCAAGCGGACATGGCAGTTTAAAACTGCATTCAGGATGCAATGGCAGGCCTGGGACATGTCTTAAGCTTCTACTTAGGTAGGTGGCAAACTACATGCTGCAGGCACATTGGTAGCATTTAATTTACGAATCCTGGGTAGAGGGTATACCAGTCTCCAAGGGACGTTGAAGTGAATTAAATATGCCAATCAAATCATGTTTAGGGGAGTGATCACACAGCACTGCTTAGCAGTGGTAAAGTGCACAGAGTCTTAAGGCCAACAACAACTAATTTCAGCAAAAATGTGGAGGGTAAAGGCAAAAAGTTTAGGGGTGACCCTGCCGAGACAGCCAGGACCAAAACTGAAAATATGAATTTTTAAACTGGATATAGCATGGAAAAGTACGGAGTACCAATTTGTAGTCATTGGCTCTGCAGACTGGGACCTAGGTGTGGTAGACTGGGACCTTACAACGGATATTTGTCCAGGTCCTCTGGAGATCTGGAAGTCCAAATGTTTTCTAAGTTCCAGGCTTTTAGAGGTGGTAGGAGAAGTCCAGTTAGGCACAGCTAAGGGTCCCATGACCTCAAGAACAATGGGGTCACAACTCACTCCAGAAGAGGCCTCCAGCAGAGACCAGGTCCAGTCCAGTTGGTACTGTTAGTTTGGAACTTCAGGAAAAGGCCTCTTTAATCAGTTGGTAAATCTGTAGCCACACAAGAGGTCAGCCAACTGACCCTTCGATTCCAACTCTTTGTCCTGGGTACAAGAGGGAACAGGGACAGTCCTTCAGGGCTCCTCTCATTGAGAGCAGGTCCAGCCCTCTTCTGTTATTCTGCAGGTCCAGAAAGTGTTCTGAAGAGGTGTCTTGATGTGCCACATTTGTGCATAGCACTAGCTAGTGGGAGGGCGTGACTCTTGACCCCTCTCTAACCAATGGGATAAAAGTTTCCATGGTAACCCCATCCACTTTTGCAGCACTTCCTGTTTGCCCCCTCATGCCTAATATCCAAGATGGGAGAACCCTTTTCCCCTTGTGCAGAGCCCGTGGGCCCACCCACGGTATGGCCAAGTTAAAAGTTAAAGGGCAGTCTTCTCCTCTGTGGTCACTTCACACCAGTTATATGAGCTGCCCTCCACTGAGTTTGGTGCCTTCCTGCATGGAAGGACAAAAGCTAGGACTTTTTCAGGTGCCACCTAAACTTTGCTTATGCTGGTGTCGAAGGACTCCCGTTGTAGTAACAAGACTGCTGGATTTAAGGCGGCAGCACCACTGAGTACGGAGGACTGAGTCTGATCCCACAACATGTGACAGCTGTCCACCTAACCCTTCCAGCTAGCTAGCAGCACCTCACGAGTCACAAAGGTAGAAATGATTTGTGGTAGTCTATTGCATGGCACTCAGACTCCTCAGGCAAGTCGTAGTAGAACAGATTGTACCCCTTTTCTCTCTGTTATAAAATTCTCATACATGCAAAGCCAAACAGAAGCAGGATGTGGTTCAAAAGATTTTATTGAAACAACTGTGTTCTATGTCAAAAGGCATGAATTGCGATTATGAGTACAATCAAACACAACACTAACACACCGGTGACCAGGAAAGTGAAACACAGGAAGAGTCCTACCATATTGTTACAGTAGTGTACCTAATATCCCTACCTACACTACTAAGTTTCAACATGAGAGCAAATAGCAGTAGTAGCCCTAATCCTGTGTTAGACGTAAAGAAGAGGTCTGTTAGCCTGCTGGGAGTCTGCCCATGCAGACGAAGAGGAAGCGTGAGGTTTCAGCAGAAACTGTGACAACGTGCAGCATGAAATGGCAGTCTGGGTGGAATGTCCCCTCTGACTAATTTTGGGAAACATGTTTTATAATAAAATATGTTGCTGTTTTGAAAACTGCCCCAATGTGATAATGCGTCTTTTCTGTGTAAGGTAGGCATTGCACTCTCTGGACTGGCAACATCCAGTAAACTATCATGTGCAGTCTTGGAGTGAGCACAGGATGGAATGTTGTGCAGAAAAATGAATAACAAAATTCTGCATCAAAAGGCAGCAGATAAAAATAATAAAACATCACCACTAAAACTGAAACCTTGCAAAAATAATAAAGCAAATAAAATGACATGTGACTAGGTGAGAGGGCCCAGGCCTCAGACCCAAGCTAAAATAAATGTGCCTACAGAAATGCTAAAATAACCTCACAACACCAGGGGAGGCCCCGTTGGAGTAAATTAAGTTTTGGGGTACACCACAACTAGTCTTCCTGCCAGGGAAAGAGGAAACAGCTCTGCACACCTAAGCTATTGTCTCACGCTGGGAGCAGTTTTCACTCCTAATAAAGGCAAATCACCCACTGGGCTACTGCTGGAGAGCTAATTCAGATTAGCCATCAAGAGTTTCACACCGGGAGAAGTAACTTTCCAAAAGGTAAATTTCCTTAACATTTTTTAAACTTCTAACTTCACAACTAAGTTGACCTTCTAATAAATATTAGAAAAATTGATTTAATCATATTGGTAGCTTGCCCAATCCAAAGATAAGCAGAATCAATATTTAATCCTGTTATTATGGACCAGCCACAGACTTCTTACAGTGAAAAAACATATGGGGTGGTAGTCACTGTAAGGACATTGTAACTTTAAATGTCTACATGTCCTACTTTTAAATACCATGCATCCTGCCTTGTGGGCTGCAAGGGCTATAGGGGTGCAACTTATTAATATTTAAAAGGGTGGGCACCCTGAATATTATTCCAGAATATTGATAGGTCACAATATAGAGGACACAATATTGGAAAAAATGTTGGCAGTTAAGTGAGTGTAGATTTTTTTACAACTAACTCTACACCTTTGGGGTACAGATATCTGTAAAGTGCTGTTAAAGTTTTCTTTATGAAGAAATATATGTGCTTAACGATATGAGTCATTTGTAAATTTGTAATCAACACAAAAAAAAAGTGAAATGTAAAACTTATTTTATTTTACTTAACGGTAACTAGGCCTCAACTCCACCTTTATAAATATAGCTGCTGACTTTATGAAAACCATTATGTGTTTTATTTCTCATTGACATTGCATGCGACAAAATGTGCACTGTTTATTTTGTATACCGCATTGTTCTCAAAGAACTCTCTTGAGGAAGCCTTCGTTACTTTCCAAGGCTGTTCCAGTCAGCGCACTGTATTACATTCATTCACTACTCTTTTCTGTTGCTTATGTACTAGTTTGTTCTGTCACCTCCGGATGACATTAGGTGAGAAGGGACAAGTCAATATTGATGTAGCGGGAGAGGTTCAGATGATAGGGCTTTACAGCATTTTAAATAGCTGAAATTAGATTTTTTTGCTCGCAGCATGCTGACATTGCAGTTTCTATTATTTTCTATGGTTAAATTGGCTACATAAACCCTCAAATCATGGCATGAGCGACAGATTTTTGAGATTCTGCTAGGGATTCTGTTCGATTCTCTATCAATTTGCCGCACTTTTGGCCCTTAGGCCCATACTTATGGGCTTTGTGGCACACGGCAGCACAGCAAGTTACCTTGTTGTGCTACTCTGCGTCACAGGGAAAGGGCACCAATTCACTGTATTTATCCAATACAGAGCATTCCGGTCCTTTCGCCCTGTGCTGGCATTCTTTAGGCTGCCAACACATGCACCCTTGCATCATGGTGCAAGGGTGCCTGATTTGGATGCAGGATTGTTTTTGTGAAGGAAGGGACACAAAGACAATCTTGAGAGGTGTTTTCCTTTTTCTATGTGTGTTGCAGAATGCAGCACACATATAAAAAGAAAAAAACAAGGAGAAATGAAGATATTTCTACTTGTTACATCTGTCCCAGTTCGGCGTACATTTTGGCCCATTCCCAGGTTACAAGCCTTTGTAAATCTTTGAATGTGTCAACATATATGGGAGTTGCATTGGAACACCCACCTCAGTGCCTATGGAATGCCTACCCAGTGCAAAGTAAAACAGCGCATCGGTGTGCACTGTGTGGCCTTACTCCATAATTTTGAAGCCACTCAAAATGTGACATTGCGTGGCTTCAATAATATGACTTAGTGGTTTGTGTCAGGCATGTACCATGTTGCGTGGTGCAAGCATGACGCAACCCACTCATTAATATTTGGCCCTTTTCTATTTTTCAGATTTTTCTTAATACTGTATTTTACTTAAACTTTGGGAGCCTTCATGAGGATTGATTTCTATGTATTTTGATTAAACCAGACTGCTGCTTAAATTTTTCTGTGTTGCACTTTAATATTTTAACTAATTTCATAGCTTTCTAAATGACTGATCTCAAACTCACTTTTTAATTCAATCCTCATCATTGACTGCATTTTAAAATGGTGATTTGAATTTTATAGTCAGGGACATATAGCTTCATCTATTCTTGAGGCGAACACCGACCCTGCATCTAGGTGCTATGAGTGTTTTGACTATCATGCCGAATATATAAGGGACAGCACCCAGATTATGTCAATATGTCAAGCTAAGAATAGTAAATCGATACTTCTCTATATGCACTTACCCTTCGATATTTTGTCCCTCAGCAGTCCATCCTTGTTAGAAATGGGGTTTCTCGTTAGCTGGGGTATTCACTCTAGTCAGGGCGAGGGAGGTACACACCCAAGATAACACCTGCTCACCCCCTTGGTAACTTGGCACAAGTAGTCAGGCTTATCCAAGAGGCACTGTGTAAAGTGTTTGCACAACACGCACAATAAATACACCACAAAGGAAACACAACAACAAGTTATATAAAAATACACTGTATTGCATAAAACATCATTAGACCAAACATAACATGTATCAGTAATACCCTACTACAGGAGCAGTTGTCAGAACATTACACAGGTTACTGGTATTCTTCTAAAATAAGCAGTAGTCATATAAACACAGAGATTACTAGTAATACCCTGCAACACAATGAGGGCAGAAAACACGTAGTGGAGAGGCAGCCTTGACAAATGTCACCACAAGCACCTTTCACCTGCAGGTTGCAATGCGCCTGCACTTCTGGTACACAATATACGGTAGGCCCAGGCCCACCTCGCAAGGCACAGAGTCTTCTGGGCTTCTAATAGAAGGAATCCGGTACTCTGACGAGCACCCTGTCCACAAAGAAGCTCATGTGCTATTACTATAAGGAATGTGATCCGTCGGGCTCAGCAGGGATGGGGCCTGTGTTGAGGGGTCCCTCCTGCCCTGAGAGCTGCAAAGTAGATGCCCCTGTACTTGGTAGGCACCTGAGTGAGGAGGTGCTCCTCATGCTGCCTCAGTTATGGTATGAAGCCTTTACAGCACTTTCTCACCTTAGACTATAAAAAACAGCCTTCCGCGTCTCTGGAGACCAAGCATCTCCCCTCCCCCCAGCAATGCGGCCTAGTGGGGGGAGCATCCCGGCTCAGGACCCCACCCTCCAGTCTTCTCGGGCCACAGTAGTGACTTGGCAATCGGAGGTGCAGGTTGTGCCCCAGGGCACCATGGAGAGTGCGAGTCTCATCACGCAAAGCAACTACTGCCGTCGGCAACCACTCCTCCTTCCTGGCCCTAACACGCTGGGGGAAATAACTTGGCTCTCTCAGTGGTACCGCAGGGAGGAAAATGTAGCGCTCACCCAGCGCAATGTGCAGACAATTGTCAGCACTCCCATGGGATCCAATGAAGCCGGATGTGGCGCTCACCTAGCGGTTCATGGAAGGCAAGTTGCAGCAGAATGGGAGGGGGGTGAAGCATACAACATTCGACCCATGGAGTACGACTGGGGAGCAGGCAGATGCAGGGGGGCTAGAAGCAGGCCAGCACATCAGGGCCCCTGTAAGTAGAATGGCAGTCCTCCTTGGTGCCTAGCAGGCCACAGGTCAGCACAGCAGCAGGTCAGTCCTCATGGCGGTTCCCAGCATTACAGTCCCTTCCAACAGCATCCAAGCACAAGTCCACGTAGTGTCTAAAAATGTGGGGGAAAACTCCCTGTACTTATACTCATTTTGCACAGTCTCCACAAAAGGGGGAAGGGGGCTTCCAATCAGCCCTAACCGGTTCCAGGAATGTTTCCTCTCTCCTCCAGCACTAGCTCCAGACAGCAGCAGGGGGTAAATGAGCCCTTTGTGTGAGGCCAGGTCACAGCCTTTACAAATGCAGGTGTGCCCTGTGTCTACCTCTTCCAGTCCAAGAAGACCATTCATTATGCAGATACACTCTTGTGACACCTCCAACCTCCCCGTGTACAGGCTGTCTGAAAAGCATACACAAAGGCCAGCTGTTACATCTGCTACAGACCTGGATTGGAGGCAAGCTGCAAAACACGAGACTCATAAGGACAGAGAAATGCCCACTTTCTAAAAGTGCTATTTCTATAATGGTAATACAAAATCCACCTACACCAGTAAGCAGCATTTCTCACTACCATTCCAACCACACCAAACATGCCTATGCCACCCCTCATAAATCAGACAGTACCACCTAGACCTACGTTATGGCATTTCCAATGCAATCCTATGGGAGAGGCACCTCTCACAGTAGTGAGAAAATAGATAGTCTGCTTGTCACTACCAGGACATGTAGTACATAAATACATATGTCCTACCTTTTATATACACAGCACCCTGCCCATAGGGCTAGCTGGGGCCTACCTTAGTGGTGACGTATGTAGTAAAATGGGAGTTCCAGGCCTGGCAAGTAAATTTAGATGCTAGGTACCTGTGTCAGTAAACTACGCACACAGGCTCTGCAGTGGCAGGACTGAGGTAAGTTCGAAAGGCTACTTCTGTGGGTGGCACAAGCTGCACTGTAAACCCACTATTAGCATTTAATTTACAGACCCTGAGTACAGGGATACCACTGTACAAGGGACTTATAGGTACAAGGGACCTGTAGGTAAATTAAATGTGCCAATCAGGTGTAAGCCAATCATACCAAGTTTAAAAGGGATTTCATATGCACTTTAGCTCCGATCAGTAGTGGTAAAGTGCTTATAGTCCTAACGTCAACAAAAAGGGGTCAGGCAAAATAGGAGGAGGAAGGCAAAAAGTTTGGGAATGACCTTGTAAAAAGGGGCAGGTCCAACAGTTCTCAATATTCTTGTACCACAATGTTCTTGGAGTCGATATTCAGTAGTACAATAATCTAAAAGGAAGGTTTTCTCCTGTGAAAAGGGGTTCTTTTGACAAGTCACAGTGCAGGTTTTACACAGCAGTAATCAGACTACACATAGTAAGCCTGAAGTCAGGTTTGCCCTGCCACTGTAGTGAATGCCGCAATAGGTGCTCCATGCATAAGTGGCATTTACCCGGGCCCTGGGTGCAATTTCTACACCATACAGTAGCGATTTGTAGGCATCTTAAATATGCCAATTAGAAGTAAGCCAATTCGGCCAAGTTTAAAGGCGGAGGACAGGCACTTTACCGCTAGCTGGCAGGCTACATGAAGCAATTTGAGGCAGTGGAGATCCAGAAGTCAGAAGTTGATAAAAAGACAGGCAGGTTCTGATCTGGCAGAAGGCATGTGATGGAAAGAACAGCAGAGCATATCTGATCGTTAATTTTGGAAAGGTGACACAACTATAAGCATACTATTCAAGTTGCACGTAGACAGACAAGAGTTCAGTTGAATGGAGAAAAAATAGTGAATCAACAGTATCAACAACATCATCAGATTATATCAGGAGTAAATGTGCCTAATCTGACAATAAATTAGAAGAAGCCAAAATTAAATCACTAGTGTGACTAGAGTTATGTGCGCCTTCAGAACCTCTTTGGGCAAGACCTATTATCAGAGCCACTGGAATTATGCAGTTGTGCGGCTGCAGCGATTTTCATATTATTAGAGATTTGTCACATTTGCCACATAATCCATCATCTGCTGCATAATCTGCAGATTTTAACCAAAAAATTTGTTTCTAGCTCAAACAGTTCAAAAATTACTAAAATTGCAGCAAAACGTGTTGCTGTTCAGTAAAAGGCCCTTTGCGAAGCTGGACTTGCCAACATTGTGTTGCTTATCGATATATCTGGGTATTAAAACAGTACTAATAAGGTGCAAACAGTGCTCAGACAGTGTTACCAAGTTTTAAAATGATGAAATAATGAAACTATACTATTACAAAATGTGCTGCATTATGCCTCAGAATTTGCCTTTTATTGTTGCATAATTTACTCAATCCTGCTGCATAATTTGTCCCTCTCCTGCTGCAGAATTCAAGTGGCTCTGTCTATGATGGAGCAGCAGTGTAACAAGTTTTGTATCATGCATGTTAGAAATGGGGTCTCTAGTTGGCAGAGGTATACACCCTTGTCCAAGTAGGGACCACAATCCTAGTCAAGATAGGTCACACACAATCCAAATTATCCTGTGCCCACCCTCTGGTAGCTTTGCATTGAGCACTCAGGCGTAATTTAGAAGGCAATATGTAAGGTATTTGTGCAATAAATCATGCAATAACACAGTGAAAAACACCACAAAAATACACCACACAGGTTTAGAAAAATATAGATATTTATCTGAGTGAATTAAGGTAAAAACAATCAGGATTTGATAAGCACTAGTTGAAATATCACTTTTGCAATGATTAGAAGAGTTGTAAGTCTTTAAAAATCAACAAATGTCTCTTGTGTGCACAAAGTACCTGGTATGCGTCAAAATTACACGCACGAAGACCACAGAGGAGGAGATGCGTGGAAAAAGGAAAGTGTGCATCAGATTTCCTGACATGCACAGACGATGCGTGGATTTTTTCCATGCTAAAGGGCTTTGTGTCAATTTCCGGTGCGCAGTCTTGGATCCTCACTGCAATGCGGGGTCTTTTGATGCCCAAGGACGATGCATGGAAAACCTGGGCGTGCAGGACGAAGTCACTGGTGCTGCTTAGATCCAGTGTGGCGATGCATCTGAGTTTCTGTCTCACGGCAGGCGCTGCGCCGATTCCTCATGCAGGAAGTCGGGCTGTGTCATTCCGGTTTGGCGATGCGTTGATCCGGTATGGCTGTGCATCGAAGTTCCGGTTGCAACACAGGCACTGCATCGATCTCCACTCAGGGAGCCAGGCTGCATCATTCAGGTGTGGCAACGAAGTAATTCTTTCACAGCTGGGCAGGCTGTGTATAGATTCCGGCAGGCTATGCGTTCATTTTTGCTGCACAAGGAGTTTCCTTGAAAAGGAGAAGTCTTTTTGACCATGAGACATCAGGAACAGGAGGCAAGCTCAATCTAAGCCCTTGGAGGGCACTTCTCAGCAGAGCCAGAGGCCAGCAATGCAGCAGGGCAACAGCAAGGCAGCAGTCCTTCACAGCAAATCAGTCCAGGTGGGTAATTTGGGCAGCCAGGTAGCTCCTCCTGGCAGGTTGCAGGATCTCGTTCACAGTGTCCCAGGAAGTGTCTGAGTTGGTGGGGTCAGGGCCCAGTTTATATACCCAAAAGTGTCTTTGAAGTGGGAGAGACTTCAAAGAGTGGTTTTGAAGTACACAAAGTCCCCTTTCATTATAGGTCTGTTTGTCAGGGTCCCAGTAGGTGGTTTGACAGTCCATTGTGTGAGGCAGGCCACTGGCCTTTGAAATGTAAGTGTAAGGCCCCTCCACCCTTCCAGCCCAGGAACCCCCATTCAGTGTGCAGATGAGTGCAGGTGTGACTTTGGGTGAAATGCACAAGAGAGCTGGTGGATTAGAGACAGCCTGTAGGGGGCAGATAGATTTTAAGTGCAGAGAAATGCTCACTTTCTTAAAAGTGGCATTTCTAAAATAGTAATATAAAATCCAACCTCACCAATAAGCAGGATTTTGTATTACCATTCTGGCCATACTAAATATGACCCCATCTGATCAGAATCTACCACTAAAACAGTATATGAGGGTAGCCCTAATGTTAGCCTATGAAAGAAGCATGCCTCACAGCAGTGGAAAACGAATTTAGGGTTTTTTCACTACCAGGACATATAAAACACACAGGTATATGTCCTGCCTTTTACCTATCAGCACCCAGACCGATGGGTTACCTAGGGACTACCTTAGTGGTGACTTATATGTAGAAAAAGGGGATTTTAAGGCTTGGCAAGTATTTTTAAATGCCAAGTCGAAGTGGCAGTGAAACTGCACGCACAGGCCTTGCAATGGCAGACCTGAGACATGCTTAAGGGGCTACTTAGGTGGGTGGCACAATCAGTGTTGCAGGCCCACTAGTAGCATTTAATCTACAGGCCCTGGGCACATGTAGTGCACTTTACTAGGGACTTATAAGTAAAGTAAATAAGTTAATTGGGTATAAGCCAATGTCACCATGTTTTAAGGGAGAGAGCATATGCACTTTAGCACTTGTTGGCAGTGGTAAAGTGTGCTGAGTCCAAAAACAGTGTCAAAAAGTGGAGGAAGGCAGGCAAAAAGTTGAGGATGACCATCCTAAGGCTGTCAGGTCTAACGTGTCCCCCCAAGCTGAAAGTGGGAAGAGCTACCCAACCTCCTGGGAGCTCTCATTGATAATGCAGAAGTATCTGGTGAGACCATCCATGTTGACGTGGTCAATCCCCGGCCATGCTCCACCGTAAACTCCATCCCCTGTAAGGAATTGGACCACCTCAAGAGTTTAGGATTTTGTTCCCTCATTCGCATGAGCCATCAGAGGGGCGTGTGGTCTGTCTGAACCCGAAAGTGAGTCCCAAACAGGTATGGTCTCAGCTTCTTCAGTGCCCTTAGTCTGTTTACTTCAATGAACAAACGGGCAGATTTATGAAAAGAGGTACCAAACCTAGTGCAGCGCCACTTCTCTTGCACCCCTTAGCACCCCCACCAACGCCACCATGTGTGCGCAGCATTTAAAATATGGCACACCATGGCGGTAGTCAGGGGGACTAGTGTCATAATTCTTTACGCTAGTCTGGTGCTTTGCAGGATTAGCATCAAAAATGTTGACGCTAATCCTGTGAAGCACCCAGAGGCCCATTGAAAGCAATGGGAGCCTCTTTTTAACGCCTGCTCCACCAAATTCGGACAGAAGGGACACTGGACTGCCGGGGACACTTGGATCCAGCTCCTGTGTTCCAGGGACCACACTCGTCAAGATGAGAGGGGACCCAGAGGACCGGTGATGCAGAAGTTTAGTGCCTGTGTTGGCAGGGGGAAGATTCCGTCGACCCGTGGGAGATTTCTTCTTGGCTTCCAGTGCAGGGTGAAGGCAGACAGCCCTCAGAGCATGCACCACCAGGAAACAGTCAAGAAAGCCGGCAGGATGAGGCGCTACAATGTTGCTGGTAGTCGTCTTGCTACTTTGTTGCGGTTTTGCAGGCGTCCTGGAGCAGTCAGCAGTCGATCCTTGGCAGAAGTCGAAGAGGGAAGTGCAGAGGAACTCTGGTGAGCTCTTACATTCGTTATCTGGTGAGATACCCACAGGAGAGACCCTAAATAGCCCTCAGGGGAGGATTGGCTACAGAGAAAGGTAAGCACCTATCAGGAGGGGTCTCTGATGTCACCTGCTGGCACTGGCCACTCAGAGCTGTCCATTGTGCCCTCACACCTCTGCATCCAAGATGGCCGATGTCTGGAACATACTGGAGGAGCTCTGGGCACCTCCCCTGGGAGGTGCTGGTCAGGGGAGTGGTCACTCCCCTTTCATTTGTCCAGGTTCACGCCAGGGCAGGGCTGAGGGGATCCCTGAACCGGTGTAGACTGGTTTATGCAAGCAGGGCACCATCTTTGCCCTTCAAAGCATTTCCAGAGGCCAGGAGAGGCTACTCCTCCCAGGCCCTTCACACCTATTTCCAAGAGGAAATCCTTTGTTCTGCCTTCCTGGGACTGGGCAGTCCAGGCCCCAGGGGGGCAGAAACCTGTCTGAGGGTTGGCAGCAGCTAGAGCTGCAGAGAAAACCCCAGAGAGTTAGTTTGGCAGTACCCGGGCTCTATGCTGGAGCCCCAGAGCTGCATGGAATTGTCACTCCCCAAAACGAGAATGGTATTGGGGTGACAATCCATGATCCTAGACATGTTACAAGACCATGACCGGAGTTACCATGGTGACGCTACATATAGGTATTGACCTATATGTAGTGCACTTGTGTAATGGTGTCCCTGCACTCACAAAGTCCGGGGAAATAGCCCTGAACAATGTGGGGGCACCTTGGCTAGTGCCAGGGTGCCCTCGCACTAAGTAACGTTACACCTAACCTTCACCAAGTGAAGGATAGACATATAGGTGACTTATAAGTTACTTAAGTGCAGTGTAAGCTGGCTATGAAATAACGTGGCCATGCTGCCTATAAATCTTACTTTTGACAGGTAAACTGTCTCCAGTGTTGATTGTATGTTCACACCAAGTAGTGGTACCTGGTATCAGTGAGAAGAGTTCAGAAAACTGACTTAAAAGATTTATACAGTTATCTTTCTGCTCAGCAGTAAGACAATCTGCAAGTACTACTCCCTCCACTAAGCCATCAGCTTCAGTGGTGGAGAAGAGATCAGGGAGAGGGTCACTTTCTTCTTCCTGTCCCTCATCAGTTGCCATGAGCAGGGTGAGATCAGCCCTGTCATAGTAGGGTTTCAGGCGGTTGACATGGAGCACCCTAAGGGGACTCCTGGCAGTGCCAAGGTCTACCAAATAGGTAACCTCACCCTTTTTCTCAACAATTAAATGGGGTCCACTCCATTTGTCCTTGAGTGCTCTTGGGGCCACAGGGTCCAATACCCACACCTTCTTTCCTGGGTGGTAATGAGTCAGGACAGCCTTCTGGTCATGCCATTGCTTTTGCAGCTCCTGGCTGGCCTGAAGGTTTTTACTGGCCTTTTTCATGTACTCAGCCATTCTTGATCTTAGGCCAAGTACATTATCCACAATGTCCTGTTTAGGAGCTTTTAAAGGTTGTTCCCAAGCCTCCTTAACAAGAGCAAGGGGACCTCTCACAGGGTGCCCAAAGAGGAGTTCAAAGGGGCTAAAGCCCACTCCTTTTTGGGGTACCTCCCTGTAAGCAAAAAGGAGGCAAGGTAACAGGACATCCCATCTCCTTCTGAGTTTTTCAGGGAGTCCCATAATCATACCTTTGAGAGTTTTATTAAACCTCTCAACCAGACCATTTGCTTATGGATGGTAAAGAGTTGTGAACTTGTAAGTTACACCACACTCCTTCCACATTGCCTTAAGGTATGCAGAGATGAAGTTACTACCTCTGTCTGACACAACTTCCTTAGGGAAGCCCACTCTGTAAAAGATTCCCAGGAGGGCCTTTGCCACTGCAGGAGCTATAGTGGTCCTTAAGGGGATGGCTTCAGGGTCCCTTATGGCATGGTCCACTACCACCAGGATAAACGTATTGCCTGAAGCTGTTGGAGGGTCAAGGGGGCCAACTATGTCATCCCCTACCCTTTCAAAGGGCACCCCAACCACAGGAAGTGGAATTAAGGGGGCCTTTGGAGTGCCACCAGTTTTGCCACTGGCTTGGCAGGTCACACAAGAGCGACAAAACTCTTTTGTGTCCTCTTACATATGAGGCCAGTGAAACAGGGGAACAGGCCTGTCCCAAGTTTTACTTTGGTCCAAAGGCCCAGCCAAGGGAATGTCATGTGCTAAGGTAAGAAGAAACTCTCTGTATTGCAAAGGGATGACCAATCTCCTGGCAGCTCCAGATTTGGGGTCCCTTGACTCAGTATACAAGAGGTTGTCTTCCCAATACACCTTATGGCTATCCCCATTCTGCTGTTTGACAGCTTGCTGTCTTAAACCCTCTAGTGTGGGACAGGTCTGCTGTGCCACACTCAGCTCTTCCCTAGCAGGCTCCCCTGCACCCAAAAGCTCAGCAGTGTCTGCTGCCAGCTCATCTGGTGTAGATTCTGCACAGGGAGAGGACTCCTCTTCCTCAAAAGGGGAATCTTCTGGAGAGGGAGGGATACTGGGCAGGGATTTACCCTTCCTACCCCTAGCTTTTGGGAGCACTTGGTCCATTGTTCCAGGATCCGAGTTTCCCTATCCTTTTTGCTTTTTTGGCCTGAGCCCTTGTTAAAGCAAAAATATGCCCAGGATTGCCCAGCATTGCTGCATGAGCCTCCAACTCCACTTCAGCCCAAGCTGATGTCTCCAAATCATTGCCTAGTCATCAATCTACAGGTAATTCAGTGGCTACGACAATTTTCTTTGGAGCAGTAACCCCCCCCAGTAGAGATTCACAACAGCCATGGGGTGGCTAAGTGTGTTATTGTGAGCATCAGTCGCTTGGTGTTGTTGACCAAGTAGCTGTTGATCAGGGTGAGCCAGTTTCTCTATAACCATAGTTACACTGGCTCCTGTGTCCCTGTAGGCCTCAACCTCAACACTGTTAATTAAGGGTAGTTGCTTGTATTTACCCATATTAAGGGGACAAGCAACCAAGATGGCAAAGTCAATGCCACCATCAGAGACTAAAACAGCCTCTGTGCTACACTGCCAATAGTGAGCCCAGCTATACCCTTGGATTGGCTATTTGTAGTAGACTTCCCACCACCACTGCTATTACTAGGGGCACTAGAGGTTGCAGTTGGGGTTGTGGTGGTGGGAGGTTTGGTGTTTTTCTTTGGACAAGTGGAATCACTTGCCCAATGGCCTTTTACTTAACATAAATAACACCAAGGCTTTTTCTGATTGTTAGAAGAGGATTTGGACCAACCACCCCCAGAGGATTTTTGTGGGCCTGATGAAGACTCAGAATGTTTTTTATCTTTGTCCCTACCCTTGTCAGAAGACTTACCATCCTTCTTCTTGCCATCCTTGTCACCCCCTGTATGAACTTTTCTGTTCACTCTTGTACTGACCCATTTGTCTGCCTTCTTTCCCAATTCTCGGTGAGATGTCTGATCTGAGTCTACCAAATACTGGTGCAACAAATCAGACACACAATTGTTCAAAATATGCTCTCTCTGGATTAGATTATGCAGGCTTTCATAGTCAGTCACCTTACTGCCATGTAACCAACCCTCCAAGGCCTTCACTGAACAGTCTACAAAGTCTGTCCAGTCTTGAGAGGACTCTTTTCTGGTGTCTCTGAACTTAATCCTGTACTGTTCAGTGGTTAAGCCAAATCCATCCAAGAGTACATCCTTCAAAACTTTGTAGTTGTTAGCATCACTTTCTCTGACAGTAAGGAGCCTATCCCTACCCTTACCAGTGAAAGATAGCCACAAGATAGCAGCCCACTGACTTTGAGGGACCAACTGTACCATACAGGCCCTCTCAAGTGCAGCAAACCACTTGTTAATGTCATCCCGTCCTTGTAAGGGGGGACGATCATATGCAGGTTTCTGGAATCTTGCTCTCTGAGAGGAGTACTATCAAAAACACTGCTGCTGCCACCATGGGGAACTAACCCCAGTCTCTGCCTTTCCCTCTCTACATCCAGAGATTCCCTGTCTAAGGCCAGCTTCTGTTTAAGCTTCAGCCTGGCCTCTTTCAAACTCAGCTTTCTGAATTCCCTTTCCATTAAGTTATCCTCAGGGTGGGAGGCTGGGGAATTGTGAGGCACAGAGGAAATATAGGAATTGGCAGAGAGAGACCTTTCCCTAACTGGCTGGACCCTAGTAACCTGGCCTTTAGGAGTGAAAGGTGCCCTACTAATGTGTGACCCCTTCCCACTACCAGTGACACTAGGTGGCCTGCTAGCTGGCAGGTCTTTGGAAGAACCCTCTCCAGCATCCTCAGGGGACTCCTCTGAGTCTGGCTGGGTACCCCCTCTTCTACCTCCTGTTCCTGGGATGGGCCAGACTGGTTCTGGTCATTTTCTAGGAGAAGGCTAAAGAGAAAGTCTTTGGTAGGATTCTTGCCAATGCTTATACCTCCTTCTATGCAGAGCCCCCTCAAACTTTTAAAGTTTAATCTCTCATATGTTGCCTGAACACCTGTGGGAGTAAGCTCTATTGCAGACATGATAGAAAAGGTTTAGGACAGAGAGAGAAAAAGTTTTTGGAACTTTAAAAAGAACAGAGAGAAAAAATGTTTTCAAACTTTTGAAAACTTTTAAAAGTTTTCCGAGACTTTTCAGAAACTTTGTTAAAAGTTTTAGAGAAGGAAAGTTAAACTGTTTAGTTAAATGTGTATATCTTGAAGTACTTGGTATATGTTTTTCTCATGAAATGCACCAATGACAAAGTGGTAAAGTAGTTACAAGTACTTATCCCACCGCCGCACCAATGTAGGAGGCTGGCCTAGCTTATAGTGGGTACCTTGTGGTACTTACACCTTGTGCCAGGCCCAGTTATCCCTTATTAGTAGATTGGAGGTGTTCTAGCCGCTTAGGCTGATGGAGGTAGCTATAGCAGAGCAGCTTAGGCTGAACTAGGAGACATGCAAAGCTGCTACTATACCACTTATATCACTTAGTACTATATCACAAGAAAACACAATACTCAGAGTTACTAAAAATAAAGGTACCTTATTTTAGTGACAATGGCCCTCATTACAACATTGGCGGTAAAAGCCGCTTACCGCCGTGCAGAAGACCACCAACACACCTCCGCAGCCGCGGAATTCCGCCACAGCTATTATGACCCACATCTCGGAACCCGCCGAAATTCAGACACCCACACAAGTCCGCCACACCAAAGGTCAGTGATAAACTGCCGATAACAAAACCTCCACCGTCACGCCAACAGAAATACACCCACACTATCACGACACACGAATCCACGCGGCGGTCTTTCAACCTCAATATTCCATTGACGGTACATACCGCCGCGCTCAAAATATACACACTTCTACAAAACATTCCCACATTGGACGATTCAAAATACACACACCTGAGACACATACACACACCACTCCCACACACCCATTACAATATAAAACACACACCCACATCACCCACAAACCCCCACGACAAAAAATTCAGAAAGAAGGCCAGAGAGAGACACCACCAGCAAGTACAACAGCATCCACAGGCACATAACACCATCACCCACACAACTTCCACGCACCTCACACAACACACCACTACATATCACCACACTTATCACCACACACTCCACCCCACACATCACCTACACCACTCCATGGCACGTCAAAGACACCGCAGGTTCTCGGAGGAGGAGCTCAGGGTCATGGTGGAGGAAATCATATGGGTAGAGCTACAGCTATTCGGAGCACAGGTGCAGCACACCTCAATTGCAAGGAAGATGGAGCTATGGTGGACAGGGTCAACGCAGTGGGACAACACCCAAGAAATCGGGAGGACATCAGGAAAAGGTGGAACGACCTACGGGGGAAGGTGCGTTCCGTGGTCTCAAGACACCACCTGGCGGTTCAGCGGACTGGCGGCGGACCCCCACCTCCTCCCCCACAACTAACAACATGGGAGGAGCAGGTCTTGGTGATTCTGCATCCTGAGGGCCCCGCAGGAGTAGGTGGAGGAATGGACTCTGGTAAGTCAAAGCTTTACTATTACATCCCCCACCCTACCTGCATGCTATCACATACCCCCACCCTCGCCCTCACCCCCATCACTCCAACTCCTCACAAATGTCCCAATATCACAAACCACCCATCCCAACACCAAGCCCTGCATGCAACACCAAAGCATGGACACCCATCACCAAAGCATGCCCACTGCACATAGCCATACACCCCCCTAAACCATTATCACAGAAGGTCCCACACAAGAATGGAAGCACTGGGGTACAGGGTGACCCACCCATTGCACACCATGGCACACACAGATGCAATAATCATGCCTTTCCACCCCTGCAGGACCCCTACCCAACGTCACCAGACAGGAGGGTCCAGACATGTCCACTCCATCCACAGAAGAGGCCCACAGTGATGACAGCAGCCCTGTCCAACTGGATCTAGATGACCAGCCCGGACCATCGGGGACCTCTGGACAGTCGGTTCCCCTCACACAGGCACAAGCCACCACAGACCTTCCCCCCCCTGGAAACACCAGCACAGCACCCACCCAGCGGGCCCATATCTCCGTCCCCAGGACACGTCAATCAGCTGTGTGTCCACCACTACAGGGAACCCAGGATAACCCACCACCCCAACAACAACAGGGACCTGGGGGCAGTGGCAGTGGGCACACGGTCCAGGGGACAGAGGCCCAGGAACACAGGGGAACAGAGAGGGCTGCCGTGCGACAGAGGGGCGGACAGGCCAAGGGAACCCACTCTCCACGAGGCCCTCTCCTCCATTATGGGAGCATACCACCACTCCCAGAAGACGATGGCAACGGTACTGGCCAAGTTTCAGGAGACCCAGCACATGCAGGAGGAACAGTATATGGGCTTCATGGAGGAACTCAGAACCATCAGCTCCACCCTGGGCACCATCGTAGGGGTGCTGAAGGAAGTACTCAACACCAGGAGGGACACTGTGGCACTACAAGGGGCCCCTGACACTAGCATGGATGATGAACTGCCCACCACCTCCGCCGGCGCTAGTGGACAGGACGCCCCGCCACAGGACCACCACACCAGCACCCACCCCCTGCAGACGGAGAACCACCCCGCAAACAGTCCCTGAGATCCAGGAACAAGACAGAGAACGATGCCAAGACCCCCGCCAAGAAATGAGACCACCCTGATTGTCATCCTACTGTCCCACTTTGTCACCCTGTCCATAATTAAACTGCCCCAGCTCCACTTCCTATGCCCATATGGGCAATGCACCTGTGAGACTAATAGAGTGGACTCTGCCATGGACACTCCTTCGCCATCACCCCTCACCATTTAACTTCCCCCTCCAATATTTTGCATTTAATTAAACACACTTAAAGCACAAAATGATCTGGAGTCTGTCTGTGATTTCGAAATAGTGTATTTGCAATTACAGTGACAATTTTTTTTTTAAATAGTAATGTCAACATACCTATGTCACACAGCTCTAGTCCATGAGGAATTTAAGCAGATGTCACACAGTGGGACCCACATCTGTGAAACCATAAGGGAAAGTGACAACTCAGTGACCATACACTGGGTGAAAACGACAGACAGTAGAGAGGTAGCAGTGTAAAAGTACATGTAGTAGGCAGGAATGTATTCTCACCTGTGTTTCACTGGAAATATTGCTGGATCACTGAGTCCCTGTTCTGCATGTCTTCTTCCTCTGCTTCATCCTCATCACTGTCCACAGTCTCCACAGCTGCAACAACCCCGCCATCTGGACCCTCCTCCTGCAGAAAAGGCACCCGTCGTCGCAAAGCCAAGTTGTGAAGCATACAGCAGGCCACGATGATCTGGCACACCTTCTTTGGTGAGTAGAATAGGGATCCACCTGTCATGTGGAGGCACCTGAACCTGGCCTTCAGGAGGCCGAAGGTCCGCTCGATCACCCTCCTAGTTCGCCCATGGGCCTCATTGTAGTGTTCCTCTGCCCTGGTCCTGGGATTCCTCACTGGGGTCAGCAGCCATGACAGGTTGGGGTAACCAGAGTCACCTGCAAATGGCGAGGGACAACTGTTAGACACACACTAACCTGTAGGGATATACCCAGACAACCATTCCCACTGTCTTGCTTCCAGGTGCTCACCTAATAGCCACACACGGTGCCTCTGGAGTTGACCCATCACATAAGGGATGCTGCTATTCCGCAGGATGTAGGCGTCATGCACTGAGCCAGGGAACATGGCATTCACATGGGAGATGTACTGGTCTGCCAAACATACCATCTGTACATTCATAGAATGATAACTCTTCCGGTTTCTGTACACCTGTTCACTCCTGTGGGGGGGGGACCAAAACCACATGGGTCCCATCAATGGCACCTATGATGTTGGGGATATGTCCCAGGGCATAGAAATCACCTTTCACTGTAGGCAAATCCTCCACCTGAGGGAAAACGATGTAGCTCCACATGTGTTTCAGAAGGGCAGACAACACTCTGGACAATATGTTGGAAAACATAGGCTGGGACATCCCTGATGCCATGGCCACTGTTGTTTGAAAAGACCCACTTGCAAGGAAATGGAGCACTGACAGCACCTGCACTTGAGGGGGGATTCCTGTGGGATGGCGGATTGCTGACAATAGGTCTGGCTCCAACTGGGTACACAGTTCCTGGATTTTGGCACGGTCAAACCTGTAGGTGATTATCAAATGTCGCTCCTCCATTGTCGACAGGTCCACCAACGGTCGGTACACTGGAGGATGCTGCCATCTCCTCACATGTTCCAGCGGACGGTGCCTATGAAGGACAATAGCGAGCACAGAGTCAAACAACTCAGAGGTACATACCCACAGTCTACACAGAACACCAATTATACACAAAAGGTGGCCTGTATGTGTGTTGAGACTAGGCCTAGGTATGTGTGACGCAGTTGAAAATGAGGCCATGTGGGCCCCTGAAATGGCGGCTGCCTGACCTCTAAAGTGGGACAATGGGATGTGAGGTAACTGCGCTGGCGTTGTACACCGTCGCGGTAGGCGGTCGGAGACCGCGGCACAATGCTGCATTGGTTACCATTGGACCCTATGGGTCCCAGGAGCCAATGACGATGTACGCAAGCCGCGGACGTGACCGCCGTGGACGTGACCGCCATTTTCTATCTGTTCAATCACTCGATACCTGATCTTCGACAGGAGAGGACCTACACTGCAAGTGCTGCTGTGACCTCGGTCTGGAAGAGACAATGGCTCGTGCGCCTGGGGAAAGGGCCCCTGCCTTCACATCGGAGGAGTTGGAGAAGCTTGTGGATGGGGTCCTCCCACAGTACACGCTACTCTACGGTCCTCCAGACAAACAGGTAAGTACACAGGGAGCATGTTGTATGGGCTATGCCTCTGTGGAGAGGGCTGGATGTAAGAAGGAAGGGGGCAGAGTGCTGTGTGCATGAAAGACGGTGTAAGCATGTGCCACATGGCAAGGGTAGGGATGGGGGCCAATCACTTTGACGGTGCAGTTGGTAATGACTTCTCTTCTTCCCCTGTACATTTTATGTAGGTCAGTGCCCACCAGAAGAAAGATATATGGCGTACCATCACCAAGGACTTCCCGACCCTGGGGGTCTACCACAGATGGAAATCCCACTGCCAGAAAAGATGGGAGGACATTCGCCTCTGGAGCAAGAAGACAGTGGAGGCTCAGCTGGGGATGGCCTCCCAACGTGGGAGGGGTGCCCGTCGCACCATGACCCCCCTGATGTTCAGGATCCTGGCGGTGGCCTACCCGGAGTTGGATGGGCGCTTGAGGGCATCACAGCAGACACAAGGGGGTGAGTACACTCTCATTCTGCTGACTTTGCGCGCAGTGGAGTTGTCTGGGTGGGGGAGGAGAGCTGTGGGTTTCCCTAGGCCAGGGCGAGTTCCGTAGGCAAGGCCCCTCCGTATGGCAGGCCATGTGGCACCCCAGCCCACCTCTGTAGAGTGCCAAGCACAGCTATTCATGCCCCTGTATCATCTATGTGTGCAGATGTCGTCCATAGGCTTGTAGGCCATTTCCCAGTAATTGAACAGCCCAAGAGCGCGGCGTAGTGCAGGGGGCTTCTGTGTCTGTCTTGTCCGCCAACGGTAGCGGTAATCCATGCACTCAACATGTCTTTCTTCTGTCGTCGTCCCCCCTTTTTGTGTTCTCCCTGTGCATTAGCATCATCAGGCGGAGGAGCAGTGGCACCGGAGCACGAGGGAGCTGCATCCCACATGGCCCTAGAGGGCGAGACTACTGACTAGGAATTCACCAGTGGAACGGAGGGCGAGGGGAGCTTCACGGCGGGGACAGGAGCTGACACCAGCGACACGGACACGTCCTCTGATGGGAGCTCCCTTGTGGTGGCGGCAACATCTGTGCCTCCCGCATCTACAGGTACAGCCGCCACCCCCCCTACCAGCACCGCCCTCCCAGCAGCCCCTCTGCCTTCGCCCTGTGTCCTCTCACCCAGGAGGGTGGGCATCACCTTCGCCCCAGGCACCTCAGCCCCTGCCCCTGTCACACCTGCTGCCCCCAGTGAGGAGGCCATTTACCTCCTCAGGTCCCTCACTGTTGGGCAGTCTACCATTTTGAATGCCATCCAGGGTGTAGAAAGGCAGTTGCAACAAACTAATGCATTCCTGGAGGGCATTCATTCTGGTCAGGCGGCTCTTCACCGAGCTTTTCAAACTCTGGCCTCAGCACTGATGGCAGCCATTGTCCCCGTCTCTAGCCTCCCCCCTCCAACTTCCTCCACCCAGACCCAATCCCCTGTACCTCTGCCTATCCCAAGCACACCATCAGACCAGCCTGCACACACCTCACCACACAAGGGAAGCTCAGGCAAACATAAGCACCACACATCATGCAGGCACTCACGCAAGCAACACACACATGCAGACACACCAACATCCACTGCCTCCACTGTGTCCCCCTCCTCGTCGTCTCCCTCCTCCCTCCCAGTCTCGTCTACACTCACACCTGCATGCACTACCTCTACAGCCACTACGTCCCTCACCAGCACACCCCGCTCACGTGCAGTCACCACCCCCCCTACCATTCACACATCCCCTGTGTAATCTCCCAGTGTGTCTGTGACGCCCCCTCCCAAGGTACACAAACGCAGCCACACACCCACCCAACAGCCATTCACCTCACAACAGCCTCCAGCGCATGCACCTGCACCTAAAGTCACCAAACGTACACCTCCTACTACCACCACCTCTTCCTCCACTCCCAAACCCCCTCCAGCTACCCATCCCAGTGTGTCCAAGAAAGTTTTCCTGTCCACCATTGACCTCTTTCCCACACCTCCCCCACCCCGTCCATCTCATAGGTCCCGAAGTAGCGCCTCAGCCACAACATCTCCGGGACCAGTGGTGCCTGTAGTCACCGGTATGTGGAGTGCACCTGCCACCAGGACAGCCAGTGTGGCACGGAGCCACAGCACAGCCAGTCCCCCACCTGTGAAGCATCAGAAGTTGGCCAGTGCCCGGCGGGAGAGGGGGAAGACTCCAGCCACCAAAGCCGCTCCCAGGGGTCCCGGTGGGAGTGTGGAGTCAGCTGTGACACCTCCCAAGGTGGGGAAGGACCACAAGAAACCCGGCAAGTCTGTGAAGAGCTGCACGGCGGAGGAGACCGCCATCATCCCTGCTGTCCAGGAGGCCATCGCCAGCCCCAGCCCAGCTGCCCAGGAGGCCACCGCCAGCCCCAGCCCAGCTGCCCAGGAGTCCACCCCCAGCCGAGCTGCCCAGGAGGCCACCACCAGCCACTGCCCAGCTGCCCAGGAGGCCACCGCCAGCCCCAGCCCAGCTGCCCAGGAGGGCACCGCCAGCCCCAGCCCAGCTGCCCAGGAGGCCACCGCCAGCCCCAGCCCAGCTGCCCAGGAGGGCACCGCCAGCCCCAGCCCAGCTGCCCAGGAGGCCACCGCCAGCCCAGCTGCCCAGGAGGCCACTGCCAGCCCCAGCCCAGCTGCCCAGGAGGGCACCGCCAGCCCCAGTCCAGCTGCCCAGGAGGCCACCGCCAGCCCCAGCCCAGCTGATCCGTGAAGGACCTCCAGCACAAGCCCCGCAGGGCCATGACGGACCGCCAACTCAAGCACCGCTGGGCCATGAAGGACCGCCAGCACATGCACCGCTGGGCCATGAAGGACCGCCAACTCAAGCACTGCTGAACAGGGCACCACCAGCACAAGCACCGCTGAACAGGGCACCACCAGCACAAGCACCGCTGAACAGGGCACCGCCAGCACATGCACCGCTGGGCCATGAAGGACCGCCAACTCAAGCACCGCTGAACAGGGCACCGCCAGCACAAGCACCAGCACCGCTGAACAGGGCACCGCCAGCACAAGCACCGCTGAACAGGGCACCGCCAGCACAAGCACCGCTGAACAGGGCACCGCCAGCACAAGCCCCGCTGGGCCATGAAGGACCGCCAGCACATGCACCGCTGGGCCATGAAGGACCGCCAACTCAAGCACCGCTGAACAGGGCACCGCCAGCACAAGCACTGCTGAACAGGGCACCGCCAGCACAAGCACCGCTGAACAGGGCACCGCTAGCACAAGCCCCGCTGGGCCATGAAGGACCGCCAGCTCATTCACCGCTGGGCCATGAAGGACCGCCAACTCAAGCACCGCTGAGCAGGGCACCGCCAGCACAAGCACCGCTAAACAGGGCACCGCCAGCACAAGCACTGCTGAACAGGGCACCACCAGCACAAGCACCGCTGGGCCATGAAGGACGGCCAGCACAAGTACCGCTGGGCCATGAAGGACCGCCAACTCAAGCACTGCTGGGCCATGAAGGACCGCCAACTCAAGCACCACTGAACAGGGCACAAGCACCGCTGAACAGGGCACTGCCAGCACAAGCACCGCTGAACAGGGCACCACCAGCACAAGCCCCGCTGTGCCATGAAGGACTGCCAGCAGATGCACCGCTGGGCCATGAAGGACCGTCAACTCAAGCACCGCTGAACAGGGCACGGCCAGCACAAGCACTGCTGGGCCATGAAGGACCGCCAGCACAAGCAGCGCTGGGCCATGAAGGACCACCTACTCAAGCACTGCTAGCCCATGAGCGGCAGGGGCACTGACGGAACTGGGTCCGTCACGGGGTGAGTGATGCACTCTGGGCACCAGTCCCCCTCCAGAACCAGTGGAGAGATCCATCCACTACCTCTGTCCTTCACAGGATGAAGCACTCTGGGCACCAGTCCCCCTCCAGAACCAGTGGAGACATCCATCCACTACCTCAGTCCTTGGCAGGATGAAGCACTCTGGGCACCAGTCCCCCTCAAGAACCAGTGGAGACTGTTATCCACTTGAGAGACTGTGGCTTTGCACTCCCCAGGATTGAACAGTGGGCAACCCACCCACTGTAGAGACTTGAGAGACTGTGGCTTTGCACTCCCCAGGATTGAACAGTGGGCAACCCACCCACTGTAGAGACTTGAGAGACTGTTGCTTTGCACTCGCCAGGATTGAACAGTGGGCAAACCACCCACTGTAGAGACTTGAGAGACTGTGGCTTTGCACTCCCCAGGATTGAACAGTGGGCAAACCACCCACTGTAGAGACTTGAGAGACTGTGGCTTTGCACTCCCCAGGATTGAACAGTGGGCATTGAGCCCCCTCGTGGATCTGGCGTCGTACACTCATCCGGCTGAGGTGCACCCCCTTCCTTTCCCCCTGAGGTGCCTGTTGTATTTCTATCTGATGCCCCTGCAGTGTTCTCTCTGTTTTGATCGGGTATCAAGTGTGGGCCTCGCCCATGCATTTTGGGCCCAGTGGTCCATGGGCTATAAATGGTGCAATACCTGGACTTGTATTATTGGTGTATATATTTGTTTATGGTGTATATATATTTTGGAGTACTGGATTTTAATAGATTACAATCGTTACAATCATTTCCTTTTGTCTTTGCATTCTTCCGGGGGGTTGTAACTGTAATTTATCAACATGTATTAGTGTGTGTGTTGTAGTGGGTGGGGGTGTTGCGTGCGTGTGTCCCTGTTTTTTCCCTCCCCCCTGCCCCCTCCCCTGTGTCGTAGGTGCAGTACTCACAGTGGTCTTCGCCGCTGGCGTTCGTGCTCCTGGTAGAGGAGCAGGAAGACTATCCCAGGTAGAATTTGGAGTTCCGGTTCCATGGTGTCCTCGTTCCTCGTGGGGTATGTAGAGGTGAGCGTTTTTCCTTCAGGATTCCTGTTTCCACCGTGTTTTTTTATCCGTGGTGAATCCGCCCTGGAAAAGGTGGCGGATTGGCCTGTCATAATAGTGTGGGCGGTACATTGTCTCCCGCCTGTCTGTTGGCGGTGACCGCCGCGCTGTTTGTTTGTACCATCGTGGCGGTCGGAGTGTTAAAGTGGCTGTCTTTGTTGGCGGTTTCCGCCACGCTCGTAATTGCAATTTTTTTACCGCCGGCCTATTGGCGGTCTTACCGCCGCTTTAACACCGTCCGCCAGGGTTGTAATGACCACCAATATGCCAAAAGTATCTAGAGGATATACTCCCTTAGGAGGTAAGTAATATACACAAAATATACAAACCAAATCAGGTAAGTAAACAGTTAGAAAACTAGTGCAAACACTGTAGAACACAATAGAATGCAATAGGAGGAAATAGGCCTAGGGGCAACACAAACCATATACTCCAAAAGTGGAATGCGAACCACGAATGGACCCCAGGCGTGGTGTAATGTGTAGAGGATCGCTGGGAGTGTAAGAAGACACTAAGGGTGTCCAAGATACCCCACCCCAAGACCCGGAAAAGTAGGAGTAAAGTTACCCTACTACCCCAGAAAGACAGTAAAGTCAAGATAGGGGATTCTGCAAGAACAACAACTTACTGCAAAGCACTGAAGACGGATTCCTGGACCTGAGGATCTATAAAGGAAGGGGACCAAGTCCAAGAGTCACGCAAGTGTCCAGGGGGGGCAGGAGCCCACTAAACCCCGGATTAAGGTGCAAAAGGGCTGCCTCCAGGTAGAAGAAGCCAAAGATTCTGCAACAACGGAAGGTGCCAGTAACTTCTCCTTTGGTCAGAAAATGTCCCACAGTGTGCTGGAGGATGCAGGGTTGTTTCCACGCAGAAAGACGGCAAACAAGCCTTGCTAGCTGCAAGAGTCGCAGTTGAAGGTTTTGGGTGCTGCCAGGGTCCAGGAAGGACCAGGAGGTCTTCCCTTGGCGGAGGAGACAGAGGGGGTGCTCAGAAATATGGGGAGTCCACGCAGAAGCAGGCAGCACCCGCAGAAGCACCTGAACAGGCATTCAGAAGTTCTGAGCACGACGATCGACTCAGCACAACAAAAGAGGGTCCCACGAAGTCGGAGTCCAACTCAGTGAGTTGGACAAGGCAGGACAGAGTGCTGGGGACCTGGGCTGTGCTGTGCACAAAGGAAGTCTTGCAAAAGTGCACAGAAGCCAAGCAGCTGCAGTTCACGCACCACACAGTATTACTGTCTGGCGTGGGGAGGCAATGACATACCTCCACCAAATTTGGACAGAAGGGCCACTGGACTGTCGTGGACACTTGGATCCAGCTCCTGTGTTCCAGGGACCACGCTCGTCAAGATGAGAGGGTACCCAGAGGACTGGTGATGCAGAAGTTTGGTGCCTGCGTTGGCAGGGGGAAGATTCTGTCGACCCATGGGAGATTTCTTCTTGACTTCAAGTGGAGGGTGAAGGCAGACAGCCCTCAGAGCATGCACCACCAGGAAACAGTCGAGAAAGCCGTCAGGATGAGGCACTACAATGTTGCTGGTAGTCTTCTTGCTACTTTGTTGCAGTTTTGAAGGCATCCTGGAGCAGTCAGTGGTCGATCCTTGGCAGAAGTCGAAGAGGGAAGTGCAGAGGAACTCTGGTGAGCTCTTGCATCCGTTATCTGGTGAGATACCCACAGGAGAGACCCTAAATAGCCCTCAGAGGAGGATTGGCTACAGAGAACGGTAAGCACCAATCAGGAGGGGTCTCTGATTTCACTTGCTGGCACTGGCCACTCAGAGCTGTCCATTGTGCCCTCACACCTCTGAATCCAGAATGGTATTGGGGTGACAATTCCATGATCCTAGACATGTTACATGACCATGTTCGGAGTTACCATGGTGACTCTACATATAGGTATTGACCTATATGTAGTGCACGCGTGTAATGGTGTATCCGCACTCACAAATTCCGGAGAAATTGCCCTGAACAATGTGGGGGCACCTTGGCTGGTGCCAGGGTGCCCTCACACTAAGTAACTCTGCACCTAACCTTTACTAAGTGAAGGTTAGACATATAGGTGTAGGTACTTACGTGCAGTGTAAAATGGCTGTGAAATAACATGGACATTATTTCACTCAGGCTGCAGTGGCAGTGCTGTGTAAGAATTGTCTGAGCTCCCTATGGGTGGCAAAAGAAATGCTGCAGCCCATAGGGATCTCCTGGAACCCCAATACCCTGGGTACCTAGGTAACATATACTAGGGAATTATAAGGGTGTTCCATTGTGCCAATCAGAATTGGTAAAATTAGTCACTAGCCTGTAGTGACAATTTTAAAAGCAGAGAGAGCATAAACACTGAGGTTCTGGTTAGCAGAGCCTCAGTGATGTAGTTAGTCACCACACAGGAAACACATACAGGGCATACTTTATGAGCACCCAAGTCCTGTCTAGCAGGATCCCAGTGACACAGGCAAAAACAAACATACATACTGTAAAAATGGGGGTAACATGCCAGGCAAGATGGTACTTTCCTACAACCGCTGCTAAAGTGTAAGTGTTCCCTGTATAAATTAGATGTGTAGATTGGATTATCTGTGATTGGCATATTTGATTTACTAGTAAGTCCCCATTAAAGTGCACTAGAAATGCCCAGTGCCTGTAAATCAAATGCTACTAGAGGACCTGTAGCACTGGTTGTGCCACCCACCTTAGTAGCCCTGTAAACATGGCTCAGATCTGCCACTGCAGTGTCTGTGAGTGCAGTTTTAAACTGCCAAATCAACTTGGCAAGTGTACCCACTTGCCAGGCCTAAACCTTCCCTTTTTATACATGTAAGGCACCCCCAAGGTAGGCCCTATGTAGCCCCATGGGCAGGGTGCAGTGTATGTTGAAGGTGTGACATGTACGTATGTTTTTTACATATCCTGACTGTGAAATACTGCCAAATTCGTTTTTCACTGTTGCATTGGCTATCTCTCTCATAGGTTAACATGGAGGCTGCCTTAAATATGATTAAAGTGCAGGTCCCCTTTGGGAGCAGATAGACATGTGGTGTATGGGGTCTCTGAACTCTTACAATTTAAAAATTCATCTTTTAGTAAAGTTGGTTTTTAGATTGTGTGTTTGAAAATGCCACTTTTAGAAAGTAGGCATTTTCTTGCTTAAACCATTCTGTGACTCTGCCTGTGTGTGGATTCTCTGTATGGCTCAGTTTGACAGTTGGTCTGTATGCACCTCTCCTCTAGACAGTGACACAAAGGATGCTGGGTTGTAGCCTGCATATCCTGATGGGCCATCTGTACTGAGGGGAGGAGTGTTCATTTACACCTGAAAGGGCTGTGCCTGCCCTCACACAATGCAGTCTCCAACCCCCTAGTTTCTGTCTGGGGCCAGGTCTGGGCAAGGCAGGATCTTGAAAACAACAAAGACTTCTCATTGAAGTAGGCCTACTTCAAAGGCATGAAGGGTTATAAGAAGAGCACCCAGAGCCCCTGAAAATCAGATTACTTCTGAAACCAAGAGGAACCTCTGCCAAGGAGAAGAGCTGGAGAAGCTGGAGGAAGAGTACTGCCCTTTGTCTGTGCTTTGCTGGGTTGGTCTGCAGTATCTGCTTCTACCTGAGAGAGGACAAAGACTGACTTTTGTGTGACTTCCCACTGGTGAAGAATCTCCAAGGGCTTGAAACTGAGCTTGCCTCCTGTTGTTGAAGTCTCAGGGACAGCAAAGACTTCTCTCTGCCAGCTCGTGGGCTTTCAGCTGAAAGCCCTGCCTGCCAAGTGGTGCCCTAACCTGTCAGCTGGTGGAAAAGAACAGAAATCCACGCAAAGATCACAGTGCATGGAAACTTTCGACACACCACTTGCTTTGCAGCAGAAATTCGACGTGCCGACAGCCTCGCAGCTAAAATTGATGCTCCACCTGCATTGCGGCTGGGAGATCGATGCAATGTGGCTGGAGAAAAGACGCGCAACACCCGCAACGGCTACTGTTAACAACGCAAGCCCCCACGAAGTGCAGTTTCTTGACATCGTGCAACCGGATTTTGACGCAACATCGCTGGGCGCAGAAAATCAATGCAAAGACTGCCCGGACCCGAGGTGCCAGTCTGGATCGACGCATTGCTCTCTTGCGAGAGAGAAGAAACGGTGCACTCCGACCCAACCGGAGGACGAACGATGCACACTCTCTCTTGCGAGTGAGAAATTGATGCATCGCTGGCCTTTTCGACACATGTTCCCCTGTGCAGCTTTATTTTGACATTAACCAGGTACTTTTGTACGCTAACAACATTCTCACTGTTTTCAAAAGGATTTAAGACTCTCTTGCCTTTTAAATTCATAACTTGACTTGTGTATGTTGGATTTGTGTTGTTTTGGTCTTGTTTTGGTTAGATAAATCTTATCTACTTTCCTAAACCTGTGTTGTGTCATTTTGCAGTGTTTTAACTGAGTTACTGTGTGTGATGGTACAAATACTTTACACCTTGCTTCTAAAGTTAAGCTTGCTTGCTCGTGCCCAGCTACCAAGGGTGTGAGCAGGAGTTAACTGAGGGTGATTCTCCTTTAACCTGACTAGAGTGAAGGTCCTTGCTTGGACAGGGGGTAACCTGACTGCCAACCAAAGACCCCATTCCTAACAGTGCTAATGTGGTGTTGAAATGGCGCTAAGCCCTCATTAATCCCAGCCAAAAGGTTTTGGGACCTCTAGCAGAGTTTGGAAGTAGCTAGTATGCAAGAGCGAGCAACATCAGTTGGAATCATGCTCTAGTTGTTTTTAATTTAACTCTCTTTAAACTTCTGGACCAACTATGACATTTCCCAATCCTCTGTGTCAGAACACTGGGGCCTTTACTGGATACTTTACAGGTTCAGTTTGTGGTTTGTTTGGTTGGTGACTCTGAGGCATGTTTTGGAATTTTGTTGTCTTTCAGCATGTCACGGAGATGCACTGCATGTTCCGGTATGTTTGTTGCAATTGATGAAGATATCCTTTGATGATTTTTAGAGTTTGCTTTTGAACTGTGCTCACAGCTTCATTGGTGCAATATCAAAAGTTTACAGAACTTCCTGAATGGTGAGCAAACCAGCATGAGATGAGGTGTATCCGCAAAGCATACACACTCACCCAGAAAATTATCTTGACAATGAAAAACAGATCTTTTTTGTTACCTAAGTGAATGGTACTCATTTTATGAACCTTAAAAAGATGAAAGGCCGAGAGGCTCAGCTGAGCTTCGAACCTGTGACCATGACCTCAAATGCAGATCCTTGCAGTGGTTCCTTTATTCCAATGAGCCACCTGACCCAGCTAAAGTCATTGATCTTGTATCATCATTTATGATTTCAATTAAAGCCAAATTTCGGATTAGAAAATATTGATTGTTCACATGGATTATGAACTAAACTGCTCCAAATGGCTATTGTTCAAATGTGCAAATTAGGAACTCTGCTTCTGTCAGAATCTGTTGCTGAATTTGGATAGAGCAATGGTGGCGAGTAAGATAATTAACAGTTCCTGAATTTTCTTTATTTTATTTTTATATTCTATTTTAAGAAATGTTATACTCGAACTAATTATACTCATAACAGTTCGTAACCCTCTTTTGTTTCAAAACTATCTCTTCCGACAAAAGAGACCAGACAGCCAATGGATATATGGTACTAACAAGTAGCCAGTAGACCTTAAAGAATCATGAAGAGTGTTAAAACAATTGAGGTCAATAAATAAGTAATTGAATAATTTTTTTCTGCCATTCCTAGAGGTAACAACCTGTGGCCAATACTACCTATTGACTCATTGCCACGTCTCTTCTGAGTCCCCTGCCCCCTGGTTTCACTGAAGGTTGGGATCGCTTGAGGAAGAGATGTAAAATCTTGATTGTAATCCATGATACTCCTGCAGTGTAACTGATGAAGCAGAAAAAGAAAGGCTAACAAACATTCATATATCATGTAACAAAATCGTATAAGGCAATGTGATTTTAGCAAAGAAAAATAATGTGTGTAGAAAATGTGCCCCTGAAGTAGGTCGCCATTAGTATAAACAAGCTTGATTAATCATGAAGAATCGACAATGTAGTAATCCGTCATAATTGCAGATGTATTTTATGATTTTCTCGTTAAAACGGTTATATGCTTAGCTTAAATTTAGCAGAGGCTTTGGCCCAGTTGCTTGGCCTCAATTTTAACTGCGTAGTTTTCACTTGTATTAACAAACATGTGTTTAAACTTTAAAAGCTGTATTTTTCCAGTAGAATGACTAATACCCTTATCTCAAGGTTGCGTGCTAGGCAAGTTTCATCCCCTTTGAAGCAAGGTCAGTTTCTAAAGGTGCAGACAATAAAGACACTGATACAGAATTAATTGGCAAACTTTGTCGCTACTTGTGTTCCAAAACTCCAAGGGCACCTTATGCGTAGGTGAGCATTAAGAGAAGGACACTATTCATTGGATAAAGAGAAACCACCCCATGGACCCTCCAATGGAAGACCCTGAAGAATTTGGAACGTTTTCTTACTTAAACCCACCGGACAAAGAGAAGCCATCCATTTTCTTTGATGCCATTTTGAAGCCAGATCTGAGAAGTCATTTTGATGACACTTTGATGCTTTTTCTCTATCCCAGAGACTTTAAAGAATTCTCACCCTAGAGACTTTAACTTTAACTTTACCCCGTCTTGCCCATACGATAACTTTTGCACCAGTTTTCCTTGCTGCAGCAAGGAAAACTTGACTTAAACTTTGCCCATTTGAAATCTGCCCCATGCTGATCTAATCGGTACCTGAAGGACGAAGACTTACCTTGAATGCTGATTGTATTTGGTAATTATGAAAGGAAAAATGTATTATTCATTGTATTTTCCTTCTCAGGTACCAACTGCTTATTTTGACAGAGCCTAAGCTAGGAGTTTTCTAAATTTATGTTGATTAAATTCATTTTCGCATGAAGCCCCACATGCCAATGCTAATCAGAGGTTAGTTGAGGTATACATTTGATGCACCATGCTGAATTGAAATCTTGTTATGCTGACCAATGTATGCAATTAGTCAACTTCAGTTACTTTTATTAGTGATTTGGATTGCTATATCCAAGTGCATTATAATCCAAATTTTGTGTAGATTGCGTTTCTTCCGTCGTTATGGACAGCTAGTAATGTTCGTATACGTATATCATTTGATTTTGAGACTTACTTATATTGTATTAGCTTTGTTAATATAGGGAAATGGTGTGTCTAATTACTGATTTTCTGTCTGACTAATTTGTTGATTGATTATTAATCGAGTATTGGTTATTGGTTACAAATGATTATTGATTATTGATTTGAGGGATCCGACAATTTTTTGGATGAGGAGAGCTCAACCCAGTCAAAAGGTTCACCGACCTCCGGCGTGTCCAAGTATAAGTAAATTATAAGGACTGGACGCGCTATCAGTAGATGGTAGCAGAGTTTGATGATTTGGCCGTTTGGGACCCCATCCGAACGATAGAAGGATTCAAGTCAGAATTTTCTTTGATAAAACAAGTTGGAGAGATGATGATGCCCTAAATCCCCAATGACTTTCCTGGAATTTCGGAGCTTGCGAATGGAGGAAATGGAGGTGTGAGAATATTTTCGGCGTTTCTAGTGACGGTATGAGAGAAGTTAGGGTTTTTGCGCTTGCATAGCTTATGCCGCAGATGAATTGTGAAGTTTGTGAGGATTTTAGGGGGTTACAAACTCCAATAAAATTTTTAGAGGAGTGGTACTCCAAAGTGTGAAAGTAGGGAAGTCTTCGAACTTCATATGTATGTAGCACTTTGTGCAGGAAAAATTGTCTACGTGGTTGTTGATGTTGAGACGGGCCCTGCAAGGCCAAGAGACTCCGGAGTATGTTGAAAAGTGTATGAGACACTTGATTGATGTTGTAATTTGTTCGGTTTAATAGGTTGATCGGGCGTGGTCAGCAAGTCAGTACGAATGTTGAGGAATAAAAGAACATTTTCGACTTTGAGATTTGACTAATTCTAAGGTGCACTAGAATAGTTCATTGATCAATTGAGAGTAAAGTTTGCAGGTCAAATTTTGCTTGCGAAAGTGGGAAACCGAGAAAGATGGAATAACTGCCGAGGCTAGTGAAAAATCCCTAAGGTTTCTGAAGCGATTGTATGACCTTCCTGTAGTAAACCGACAGATTTGTTTTCTTCTTTTTGGTTAGTGCTCGCGATATATTGCAGAAATTAGTTTTGAGTGAAGCTGAATAAAGGAGGACAAGCCGCGAGACTTTGTCAGCCGGAGTGTGTGAGTGTGACGTCACTAGGAGCCGCGCTGGGATAGGTCGGTTGATGAGAAGGGTCGCGCACGGATTGGACACAGTTCGTGAAGCGCAATTGGTGGGGAAAGGCAAGCGAAGAGTATTCTGGGAATTAAAGTCACTTATTGATTACATTTTGAGAAAATAAAGGACGGAAAGATGACATTTTTCAAAGCATTTAAGAGTGCTTTGAGGGAAGATGTGTATATTAAAGCAAATGTAGGAGAAGAAACACCGCCTGAGGGTACACCAGCTTACATCGTAATTGAAGAAAAGGGTGTCGACCATGTCTTTGGTTAAAGCAATGGTGTAAATTAACAGAAAAGCATGGAAGTGTAGCGTTTCCTATCCATGGTACATTTAATTTAAGAATCTTGGAGAATTTAAGATTTGCGCTATATGACATGAAAATACCTCCAAGACCAGCAAAGTTTGAAGCATTAGCAATTTGGGAACAAATGGCTAGAAGGCAACTACAAAAGAAATTTGAGACAAGAGTGAGAAAAGTAGAAAAGACACTAGCGGATGCTAGATGGGATAGTACTCAAAAGGTTTGGAGATCAGACATATTGCAGGGAATTAAATCGTTTCCAGCAATTACTGACGAAGTAGAGATGGAAGGAAAAAAAGCTACTCTTAAAACAAACAGGAGTCAGTCCAGAGATAGAGAAAACAAGAGAAACTCGAAAAGGTCAGACGAATCAGACGATGAGGAGTTCATTCTGCAATTGCTAAATGACCGTCCACCACCATATGTGGAAAGTGAAAATGGCCCAAGCACTAGTACTGCCCCTCCAGTACCAATACAGGGTACTGTAGCCCCGAATTTGAGAATATTGCAGAGGCAAAGGAGTCCCGATATGCCTCTTACACCAGAAATACCACAAGTTCAGAGAATATATCCTGACATGACTAAACTGAATCCTGTTAATGATTATCAGCCACAGGTCCAAAGACGCTAATATGATGAGCATAATTTGGAAATGACTTCTAATTAAATGGTGCAGGGAGGACAGAATAACCAAAGACCAACGCTGATTCAAACCGAATGAACACAAATTTTGATGCCTCAAAAGCAGATGCAAGAAATGCCAAAGTACATTCAAACAACAGAAACGCAGTTAGACATGCCAGCAATGATGAACAATAATGTGGGAATTAACATGCCACAGAATTTGGGTAACAGACAGAATCCGGACGCAATATCTTTGCCTATGTAGGTGCGCTAGTACCATTATTATATATACAAGCAAAGCCAAGTGTATGCGATCAAGCTGTAATGACGCAGAATGAGACAGGAAGAAGATACATAGAAAATACCCAAGAAACGACTCCCGTAGGAACACTGTCAAACAGATCTGGGTCTTTGTTGGAATTTAGTCCAATTACAATTTGTGTTCCGTCAACTGTGGTAAGGTCAAGTCCACCACTAATAGTACAGCTAACTTCAAAAACAGAAATATTACAGAAACCATCAGTAGCAGTAGACGTGGATGCCACATTAATGGGACTAAATGCACAACAGTTAACACAATGGTTGAACAGTCTGAATTCCCCACAGAATACACCCAAGGGGAAAGGAGAAGAATATCTGAATCAAATAAGATTGGGCATGGAAGCAGGTGAACTCGTAGATGGAACAATGGGTTTGAACAGGTTAGAATCATACACAGAAGAAGAGCTGAGATACATTTGCCCTAGAATTACAAGAGAAGTAAGCAGCATACATAAGAGGTTACAAGAAATTGCAGACAGACACAAAATAGACATAAATAAAACCAAGCATTTGAGCAGAAGTTACAGGTTAGGCTTTGAGACAAAAGATTTTGAACACATGAGGCCTGCAGGAATGAAAACACACCTTAAAGAAATATTGCAAAGCGCGCAGGTTTGGAGATGTTTAGACAAGTGGGAGAGTAGGTGGGTTAAGAAAAAGGATAAGAAGAAAGAAAGTACCCCAGATCGGAATGAGAAAGTACAACAGAATGATGATCTTATAACCATGTTACCAATGAGAGAAACAGCAGGGGGAAAATGTATCCATGTACCATGGCACAGGTGTGACATTCAATCTTTTACGGATGATTACCCTAAATTAAGAGAGAAACCGATCGAATGGTATCAACAAACAGATAGATTTGTAAAACTCGCAAAATGTCTTTGGGAAGACCTGAATACTTTGTTCGAAATCCTCGTTCCAGCAGATTTCTGGGAAGATTGTAAAAGGGCCTTAGATTGGCCAACAAGTGAACCGGAAAGAGATAAGGACACAGGTGCACCATCGCCTAGGGGAATGAGCATATACCACAAAGGGATCGAGTATCTCAAAACAAAAGTTGCGTCGAAAAATGTAGATTGGCAGAAAATTGACAGAACAGCACAGCAGGTTAAGGAGTCGATACATGCATACTATGAGAGATTGTTGAAAGCATTTAAAAATTACAGTGGCACGGAAACGATAGAGGCAAAGGACTTGCTCCATTTTGTATTCAGATTTGTGGAAGGATTGAGACCAGAAATTAGCCAGATGATTAAAATGCATTTGATTTGTTGGCAGTCCAAATTGATCGATGAAGTGTTGAACTATGCAAAATACTGCAGTGATGAGATTGAGACAAAGCAGAAAAGGTTGAAAGAAAAAGTGATGGTGATGCAGATTAGAGTAGCTCAGACAGGTTTGCAAGGTTTCCAACAACAGTTGCCGCTGCGGCAAACTAGGATGCTCGATTATGTGCTCACATAATGGAATTAAAATTCAGACAAACAGTGATGAGGAAGAAGAGGACAGTTTAGAAGAAGAAGAAATGGAAACTGTTGATGAAGAGTATCTCCTGATTACTCTTTATCCTATGCTCACTGCAACAGCAGGGAAATGTTATGTTTCAGCCACAGATGAGAGGCAGAGGCCGAGGAGGTTTTGTGAATAATGGTCCTGATTTAAATACTGTCGTGATTCCTAATGGTATACAGGCAATGAAGAAAGTGATGCCATGTCACACGTGCGGAATCGTCGGACATTGGAAACGGGAGTGCCCAATGTTGGTGCAGGAAGGTGTAGGTCAGCAAAACAATGATGTCAATACATTTCAGAATATGAGAGGACCGAAATTGAGAGGGCCAAATCCAAATTTCCAAAATAATGTAAATCAGATGCAGGGTCTACAAACTATACAACAACAGCAGGTGCAAATGCCCCGTGTACAAATGGCACAGTTGCAGCCAATGCAACAGCAGTTTCCTTTGGTACCTAATCAGCAAATACAAGTACCCTTAGCACCAATGAATCAGCAACAAGTAATGCTTCCTCAACAGGTCAAGGAATGAATCAAAGTAACACAGTACACCAATTCCCGTTACACAGTGAGAATGGAATAAACAATGAATGGGAGAATGAAAGTTCAGATGAGGAGGGAAATTGTATGCTTGCAGCATCTTTGGAAGTTGATCAAAAGGGACCATATGTGGAAGGAAAAGTTATGGGTCACAGCGTTTAATTTTTGGTTGACACAGGAGCTACACGCTCTACAGTTAGAAGCATTGAAGTACCAAACTTGCCACTTTCAGGGAGAACAGTTCAAGTAGTGGGAGTAGCAAATAGGTATCTAACCCAATTACAGATCCAGTGCAAGTCAAAATTGGTAACTTTCAAGGGTCACATAAATTTGTGGTGTGTGACTCAAGTCCAATATCCCTATGAGGAAGAGATTTATTATGCAAACTAGGATGCTCGATTATGTGCTCACATAATGGAATTAAAATTCAGACAAACAGTGATGAGGAAGAAGAGGACAGTTTAGAAAACGAAGAAATGGAAACTGTTGATGAAGAGTATCTCCTGATTACTCTTTATCCTATGCTCACTGAAGCAGATATTCCAGCTGATTTGCAAGAAACAGTTGAAAAGGAAGTGTGGGATGTGACAGGGAAAGAAGTAGGATTGGTCAAAGGAGCAGAACCAGTGAAAGTGACTGTAAAACCTAATGTAAATTTTCCTCAGACTCCGCAATACCATATGTCACAAGACACTCTCATGAAAGTCGCCCAACTCATTGACGAGTTTGTGAAACAGGGAGTACTGAAAGAAGTACTAAGTAGTCCATGTAATTCACCAATCATGGGACTAATAAAACCAAGTGGAAAGGTCCGAATTGTTTAAGATTTGAGAAAAATAAATGACATAATAGTCAAATGTTGTCCCGTAGTACCAAATCCAGCTGTAATAATGTTTCAAATTCCCTGTGATGCAGAGTGGTTCTCAGTCATTGATTTGTCACAAGCATTCTTTTCTGTGCCTCTTCATGAGGACAGTCAATTTCTCTTTTGTTTCAAATTCCTGGACAGGGTCTACAGTTGGTGTTGAATTCCTCAAGGGTTTTCGGAGTCACCATCAATTTTCAATCAGGTTCTAAAGAAAAATCTGGAATCATTGGAATTACCTTTTGAATCAACCTTAGTACAGTATATTGACGATTTACTGATAGCATCCAAAACAGAAAATGACTGTACAGTTAACACTATTGCCCTACTGAACCATTTGGGAAGGAATGGACACAAAGGCGGTCATTCTGACCCGCCGCCCGCCAGGCGGGAACCGCCATTTGGCCGCTACACGGTCAAAAGACCGCTGCCGGCATTCCAACCTTCCCGCTGGGCCGGCCGGCGCTACCCATAGTAGCGCCGGCCGGCCCAGCGGGAAGGAGGCCTGCAACACAGAAGCCGGCTCCGAATGGAGCCGGCGGTGTTGCGGGCGTGCGACGGGTGCAGTTGCACCCGTCGCGCTTTTCACTGTCTGCTAGGCAGACAGTGAAAAGCTTCATGGGGCCCTGTTAGGGGGCCCCTGCACTGCCCATGCCAGTGGCATGGGCAGTGCAGGGCCCCCCAGGGGCCCCAAGACACCCGTTCCCGCCAGCCTCTTCCTGGCGGTGACAACCGCCAGAAACAGGCTGGCGGGAAGGGGGTCAGAATCCCCATGGCAGCGCTGCTTACAGCGCTGCCCTGGCGGACTCGCCAGGCGGGGGAAAACCGGCGGGAAACCGCCGGGGGAAAACCGGCGGGAAACCGCGGTCAGAATGGGCATGGAAGCACCGCCAGCCTGTTGGCGGTGCTTCCGTCATTCGCGACCCTGGCGGTCAAAGACCGCCAGGGTCAGAATGACCCCCAAAGTGTCTCCTTCGAAATTGCAATTCTGCCAAAAGAAAGTGAAATATTTGGGTCACCAAATAGAAAAAGGGTCGAGAAAAATAATGAAAGAAAGAATAACGAGTGTACTTCAAATGAGTCCACCCAAAACGAGAAAAGAGGTGAGAAAGTTTTTGGGAATGGTGGGCTACTGTAGCCAGTGGATTCCCAATTTCTCAACTCTAGCCAAACCTTTACTGAAACTGACCCAGAAAGATGCGCAGGATGAAATAATGTTGAAAAGAGATGAAATTGATGCCTTTATTGAATTAAAGGAATGCATGTGCAGAGCTCCAGCTTTAGGTATGCCTGATTACACAAAGCCTTTCACATTGTTTTGTCATGAACGTGATGCATGTTCCTTGTCTGTCTTGACTCAGGCCCATGGTGGCGTAAACAGACCAGTAGCATATTTTTCAGCTACTTTGGATCCAGTCGCAGCAGCCTTACCAGGATGCTTGCGTGCTGTAGCAGCAGTTGGTATGAGCTTAAATCAGAGTGAAGGAATAGTGATACGACATCCTTTAACAGTTATGGTCTCTCACTCAGTCTAAATACTTTTGACACATTCCCGAACACAGCACATGACTGGTGCTAGGCTTACAAGGTACAAGACAATAATTTTGGGATCACCTAATGTGCAGTTAAAAAGATGCACTACGTTAAATCAGGCAACTTTGTTTCCCAGTGAAAATGTTGAAATTGAAAACGTTGATGATATTGAGCATGACTGTCTTCAAGTGACAGAATTTTGTACCAAACCAAGACCTGATATCAAAGATACTCGATTGGAAGAATATGATCAGGTTATTTTTGTTGATGGTTCATGTTTAAGAGATGCACTAGGAATATTAAAAGCAGGATATGCTGTATGTACAATAACTGGTGTTCTAGAAGCATCTTGGCTTCAAGGAGTTTATTCTGCACAGGTAGCGGAACTAGTAGCCCTTACTAGGGCTTGCCAACTTTCCGCATTAATGAAAGTCACCATTTACACTGACAGTCAGTATGGATTTGGAATAGTGCATGACTTTGGACAACTGTGGTCACGAAGAGGTTTTATGACCTCTTCAGGATCACCAGTGAAAAATGGTGAAAGAATAAGAGAATTGTTACATGCTATCCAGTTACCAGGAGAAGTAGCAGTGGTAAAATGCAGTGCTCACTCGAAATCACAAGACTTCGTTTCTTTGGGAAATGGATATGCAGATCAAGTCGCAAGGTTTTGCGCATTGAACTGTATATTGCTCAGAGACGAATGGAATTTGATAAATGAGCCAGAACTTGAACCAAGTGAAGCCTTTGCTCTAAAAGTTGTAGACACAACAGAAGAATTGAAATTCCTACAAAATAATGTTAGTAAGGATGAAAAACTCTCATGGAGTAAATTACAATGCGTAAAAAAACCAGATGATTTATGGGTTTCAAGTGAAGGGAGATTGGTTTTGCCAGAGAGTCTTTTGACGCAAATAGCTAGGCTGTACCATGGACAAGCACACATTGGAAGAGATGCCATGATTAGATTATTCAAAATTGATTGGTTTAATCCCAAGTTTCGCCAAGTTGCTGAAGCAGTTTGCCATTGTTGCGTCATTTGCCAACAAATGAACGCAAGGAAGGGAACCGTAGTGAATTTGAGCTACATTGCAAGAGCAGGTGGGCCATTCAGCAGGATGCAAATGTATTTCATTGAGATGCCTATGCATGCAGGCTTGAAATATGTGTTGGTGATTGTGTGTATTTTTAGTCACTGGATTGAAGCATACCCTACACGCAGAAATGACAGTCTTACAGTTGCAAAACTACTCTTGAGAGAATTAATACCACGTTTCGGATTCCCGATCTCTTTAGAATCAGATAGGGGAAGTCACTTCAATAACGAAGTAATCAAATTGCTATGTGCAGCACTGAACATTGAACAAAAATTGCATTGTAGCTACTGCCCTGAAGCATCAGGACTAGTGGAGCAAATGAATGGCACGCTGCAATCAAGAATGGCGAAAATATGCGCATCCACAAACTTGAAATGGCCTGACGCGTTGCCTTTGGTGTTAATGTCAATGAGAAACACACCTGATAGAAAATCTGGACTATCACCACAAGAAATTCTCATGGGCAGGGCCATGAGACTTCCAGCAGTTCCTGCAAATGCTCTTGTAAATATTACAGATGATATGGTATTGGACTACTGCAAAGGTCTGGCTGATGTGGTCCGCTCTTTTTCTCACCAGGTGGAGGCAACCACCTTGCCACCGATCCAAGGTCCAGGACAAGCCCTGAAAGCAGGAGACTGGGTTGTGATAAAGAAGCACGTGAGAAAGTCGTGTTTGGAACCCCGTTAGAAAGGACCTTTTCAAGTGATTCTGACAACTACCACCGCTGTAAAGTGTGCGGGAGTTCCCAACTGGATTCACGCCAGTCACACGAAAAGGGTGACGTGTCCCACAGAAGAGGAAATTGAAGTACTGAAATCATCAACAGCTGACAGGAAAGTACCAGGCACTGAGACAGAACGAAGAGAGCCTGAAAGCGAACAAGAAGAAATTGAGACAGAAGAAATATTCTCTGAGGAAGACGAAGTCGATCCTTTTGAGGACAACAGAAAAGAAGCCTCAGGAGGTGACAAAGATCCTATCTCAGGTGAAGAAGCAGGAGAGCCTAATAAGAGGAGGGCTTTCCCAGAAGCAGACGATACAGGAAAAGAAGGAGAAGACCTGACTGATCTCCCAGGTGAAGGAGACAAAACAGAGCAAAGTGAAATTGTTCCAATTCTTCCAGAACCGGTTGCAGGTCCATTAGGTGAAAACAACGCGAAACGGAGACAAAGCTTATCAAAGATTAAAGAAACATTGAACGAAAACAAATGGCCAAAACTGAAGGAGAAAAGAAAGGAAGTGTCTATCATAACCACATCGAATGAAGAAAAAGGCACAGCCAAAGAACAAGACATAAGTGAAAGGGAATCGAAAGGAGATGCAAAATTGAAAAGGAAAAGAATACAGAGCAGAAGATATTCTGGTCCAGAATGGGCATACACAGCCGCTAATGATTGGTCAGACGAACTTCTATCTCTTAGTCTTGAAAACGAAGAAGCAGAACGACACTTTGGTACTTGAAAAGTAAATTTCATTAACATTACCGAATGAGACATTGATAACCTGATTGACTTTTGAAACCGATTTTGAGACAAAGCTGCTAAACCAATAAGAGATTAAGCTGCTAAAGAAAACCGTGTGAACTCTGACCTCGTTTATCCTTTATATATATCTGCAAATCTGATTTGAAAAAGTATCTTCAGCTTTCTGATTCTCTATAGATCATGACAGACAATACTACACAAGGACATAAAATGAAATCTTGTAAATACATGTGTATAGGTCTAATAATTGCATGTGTACTAAGAATTATGGCAATAATTCTTGGAATGCATGGAGGGAATCAAAGAGACGCGAATGGTGCTTCTATTTTTAAAACTACTACTGAATTAACTCCTTTGAAGAAACTCGAACAAGACGAAAAATATTTACACGACAAGAAAGAACTTTCTTCTAATGTCTTCTATCGCTTGCTGAATGAATATGTTGAGACAATGGACGTGAAAGATTGTTATGTATGTACACAAATACCTACCTCAGTAATAGAAGGGGTGACAGATCATGGCATGCCTCTTACGTATGGAATAACGTGTAGTCTGTTACTAACCAGATTTTATGGCCAGGAATATATTCAATACTTCTATTCCAATCATGATGTTGTATTTTCATATGTCCCCATAATTGAGTATTTGAGTAAAGTAGCAAGAGATTATTATATAAAATTAGTTAGGGGTTTCTTTGAACCTTTATCACCTTTTTCCACAGTTCACGCTCATAAAGAAAACCTTACATGCTTGCTTTCACCCGTAGAGAAGAGCTTTTTAGATCACACTGAAGATAGAAGGAAAGTGGTAAAGGAAAAATTAGAAAAAGAATTACATAAAAGGACATCTGTAGATAACTATGCTTTTGCCGCAATAAAGAAACAAGGGAAACTAGCTTTAGACGCAATACATATAGGGAAACTTTGTATATATAGACCTAAATCATACTATGACACAATCTTTGTAGGAACGAGTGAATGTTAACATGTGTTTTTATTCCAGAGTAAATGGACGTTCATGCTAAATGGCCTAGATCAAGCTACTCCAGGAGTATACTATATTTGTGGACTTAATGCCTATTATCGTCTTCCAAAGGGATGGTATGGGAGATGTTATTTGGGAATAGTATTTCCAAAGATCTATCAACTAGACGACTTAAAGAAATTTCCAAAGCTGTCTGAATTACATCGTATTCAGAAAAGGGAGACAGCTTCTGGTGTGTTAGGAGACATATTTGGAGCAATAATTCCTTCAGTAGGAGTTATATTGAATTCAATCAAAATACGAAAGTTGTCTACTATTGTGGATAACATGCTGACAAAATTCTCAGGAGCAATGATCCTGATGGATACTGAACTTGCTGCAGAAAGAGCTATGACTCTTCAAAATCGGCTTGCTTTAGACATTCTTTTAGCAAAGAATGGCGGCGTTTGCAAAATGCTTAGTGCACATCACTGTTGTTCATATATACCAGACAACAGTAAACAAATTAGAAATATGCTTACGAATTTAACTAATGATAGTACAGATTTGAAAGAATTGAAAGAACCAGGAGTATGGGAAAAGGTTGGAAAAAAATGTGCTTCCGTGGGAAATTGGCTCAGCAACATTTGGAACGGAATATTACTGAAAATAGTAAAAGGGATATTAATAATATTAATTTGCTTAATAGGTATTTGGGGAATATGGAAAGCTATTCAAATATTAAAATCAAGAAACAAGAGAAGAATAGAAAAGAAAGAACAAAAGTGAATGGTAGAAATTTACAGGGAAAAATCAGGGGAGTGAAGAGAAAAAGGGAAATGACTGAGATGTCAAATTACTAAAACAGAATTTTAATGAAATAAAATTTGTGATGGAAGATTTAATGTGATGACATAATTAGTCATCAGAGGAGGGATTGATGAAGCAGAAAAAGAAAGGCTAACAAACATTCATATATCATGTAACTAAATCGTATAAGGCAATGTGATTTTAGCAAAGAAAAATAATGTGTGTAGAAAATGTGCCCCTGAAGTAGGTCGCCATTAGAATAAACGAGCTTGATTAATCATGAAGAATCGACAATGTAGTAATCCATCATAATTGCAGATGTATTTTATGATTTTTTCGTTAAAACTGTTATATGCTTAGCTTAAATTTAGCAGAGGCTTTGGCCTAGTTGCCTGGCCTCAATTTTAACTGAGTAGTTTTCACTTGTATTAACAAAGATGTGTTTAAACTTTAAAAGCTGTATTTTTCCAGTAGAATGACTAATACCCTTATCTCAAGGTTGCGTGCTAGGCAAGTTTCATCCCCTTTGAAGCAAGGTCAGTTTCTGCAGGTGCAGACAATAAAGACACTGGTACAGAATTAATTGGCAAACTTTGTTGCTACTTGTGTTCCAAAACTCCAAGGACACCTTATGCGTAGGTGAACATTAAGAGAAGGACACTATTCATTGGATAAAGAGAAACCACCCCATGGACCCTCCAATGGAAGACCCTGAAGAATTTGGAACGTTTTCTTACTTAAACCCACCGGACAAAGAGAAGCCATCCATTTTCTTTGATGCCATTTTGAAGCCAGATCTGAGAAGCCATTTTGATGACACTTTGATGCTTTTTCTCTATCCCAGAGACTTTAAAGAATTCTCACCCTAGAGACTTTAACTTTACCTTTACCCCGTCTTGCCCATACGATAACTTTTGCCCCAGTTTTCCTTGCTGCAGCAAGGAAAACTTGACTTAAACTTTGCCCCTTTGAAATCTGCCCCATGCTGATCGAATCGGTACCTGAAGGACGAAGACTTACCTTGAATGCTGATTGTATTTGGTAATTATGAAAGGAAAAATGTATTATTCATTGTATTTTCCTTCTTAGGTACCAACTGCTTATTTTGCCAGAGCCTAAGCTAGGAGTTTCCTAAATTTATGTTGATTAAATTCATTTTCGCATGAAGCCCCACATGCCAATCCTAATCATAGGTTAGTTGAGGTATACATTTGATGCACCATGCTGAATTGAAATCTTGTTATGCTGACCAATGTATGCAATTAGTCAAATTCAGTTACTTTTATTAGTGATTTGCATTGCTATAACCGAGTGCATTATAATCCAAATTTTGCGTAGATTACGTTTCTTCCGTCGTTATGGACAGCTAGTAATGTTTGTATACGTATATCATTTGATTTTGAGACTTACTTATATTGTATTAGCTTTGTTAATATAGGGAAATAAACTCATTAACTTCTAATAAACAGGTGTGGTTATTCATGACTGAAAGGTCATGGTGTGTCTAATTACTGATTTTCTGTCTAACTAATTTGTTGATTGATTATTAATCGAGTATTGGTTATTGGTTACAAATGATTATTGATTATTGATTTGAGGGATCCGACAATTCTTTGGATGAGGAGAGCTCAACCCGGTCAAAAGGTTCACCGACCTCCGGCGTGTCCAAGTATAAGTAATTTATAAGGACTGGACCCGCTATCAGAACTGACAGGCATTGTGACTCCTCCTTTATGGGTTTGGGCATGATGAGAGAAAATAAAGCAGCCCTCATGTCACTGTTGGCTCTACAGCGACCATTGGCTCCAGGCAGTCATGATGTGGCTATGTTGTTTTAGGCCTACAGTGGTCAATGGGTAAAAACATGCAAGACTGGAATTCATGATCATAAACTCTAGTTATAGCGTCAGTGGTCTACACAGTGATGTTATCAGTTTTAGACAAGGACTGATGGGCAATGCACAAACCAGTATGGAACAGTCAAATAAGCATTGCCAATACTGACATGTCTGCCTTATAACGGAAAGCCTCTGCATACTTCCATTCATGCTGTCACTCACTCAACCATCCATGCACTTGATCACTCATCATCGATACAGCCAGTCATACATCCTTGCACTCATACAATTATGTATCTACTCATTGACACACATTTGCATTTACCCAACTGTCTATCTTCTGTACAACACTCACAATTCTCAGCTCTGATATTAGATTGTGAGGGATGTGACAGTGCCTCCTGACGTGTGGCTGCTAATCTGTGAGAAATGTTAACGTGCTGTTCATATTGTGAGATCACTAATCTGTCAAGGATGTGAGAAGACTGCTGGTCAGCAGAGTGGCTGCTGGTCATTGAAGAGTGTGAGAGTGCTGTTGGTAGTGTGAAACTGCCAGTGTGTAAGGGGTGAAAGAGTGCTGTCAGTAGTTTCAGACTAGTACTACTCTGAGAGGGGTATGTGATGTTGGTAGTGTGTGACTACCAATTTGTGAAGGGTGTGAGAGAGCTTCTGGTGGTGAGTGACCTCTACTCTGATGGGTGCGGGAATGCTGTTAGTACTATGAGACTGCTAGTATGAGTGTCACAGGAATGCTGCCAGTAGTCTATGACTGGTACTCTGTAACAGGTGTGGGAGTGCTTGTGGTAGTGTGTGACTGCTAGACTGTGTGGGATACAATTGTGGTGCCAGATATTAGGGTGTATTGCTTTTCCACCAGTTCATTTACAATTCACCTCAGATTTTCTTTGAGGCCATGGCACTATCCACGCTTTGTACTTATTGTTTAATGATGGACGGGTCTCATAAAACAATGTTGGCACAATCATTGCTAGGATGAATCTTCTTCCTCTACATGTGAGCCTTGACATTCTGCTTTCCCTAAAGAAGTCGCCAAAAGATTGGGGTGGGCATTAATGAGCCAGTCCGTCCATTCATTTACTTTGGAGAATCCTTACCCAGTAACATCCTGAAGGTCACCCCGCCCTCTGACCCACTGTATGGATCATTGGTCCCTACATCATGTGCACACCGGGCTGCATTTATTGATGTCACCAAGCACCAGTTAAACCTGCAAACAGTCTCAACACCATTTCCCCATTCTCCCTAATGCTTGCAAGCAGCCAGTGGTCTGATCTGGGACTTTAGGTTGACAAGAATAGTAGTAGTTTGTTGTAGATCTCTGTCTGGCTGATGTCAGTCCCAGTATACCAACGTCAGAGGTAATCCAACATTGATGCATGTTTGCTCACAAAGTGCTCAGGAGAAGTTAAGTGTGTTTCAAGTGAAACCATATGTTTGGTACAATGAGCTCGAAAGAAGCAGCTTGTTTGCCTCCAGGCACGATCATGATACGCATGTGCCAAGGGCAACATACTCTCACATTAGTAAAACAAGCATTTGCAATGCAATAGGTCTCACATTTGCGAGAATAAAAGCTATTGGCGTTGCAAATGACAATGTCTTTTGCATATAAGTTTTGGTTTGGAGTGTAGGGGATGTACGTGGTGTGCAGTGGAATTATGTGGAATGTACTGGAATTTTTAGTTGTGGAATTGTGTGAGGTAGAATTTTGTGGTGTGTAGTGTATTTGTGCAAAGAATTATGTGGCATGTGGAATAGATAGGGGTGAAAGCTGCACAGAATAGATAGAAAGGAAGATAGAGAATGATAGGAAGTTTGTCTATGAAGTGGTGAATGTACTTGAGACTGCACCTATGTTGTAGAGCATTGTGGCTGCATTTCCAAAATATATCTGAAGGTGATATTTGAGTGATAAACCATGTGGCACTGGGGATACTTTTTACAGATGATGCTGTATTGGTACCAGAGGCATTGTAGCTATGGCTGTTATGTATTACCCATGAAGAATCATTCAATATTGACAAAGCCTTTAATAAATAAGTGTACGCAAGCATGCCTGTTGCACTATAGTGATCAGTGCTGGTAGTAACCTGGAATATGATGACCACTAATGTAATCCCATCTGATACAGTCACTATTACAATACCAATAACATTTGGAGCTCTTGATGAGGGTGAGCTTCTCACACTTATGGACCCCGGTGCCCCTAACTAGTGGCAGAACTGATAATTACACCCCAGAACTTGTGCAATGTGCTGGCATTGCAGAATAATGGTTTCCAGAAGCAAAGCACATCTTTAAAGGGGCAGAGGGTGAGAAGGAACATGTAAGCCATTCATGATTTCTGTTGACTGCTTCCCAGCATTCTAGATGTCTTTAGCTGTCACTTGCGGAGTATAAGCTGCCCCATAAGGAAAGCTTTGGAATAAGTTTGAATATATTTCATTGAAAGCCACAAGGGAACGGAGAATGCACCTTTGCCACTTCCTTTGCAACTTACAATGACTCGACAACCCTGGCTTCGGTGATAAAGCGTCGGTAATACCGCCAACAGGCTGGCGGTAAAAAAAATGGAATTTTTACCACGGCAGAAATCGTCAACACAGACAGCCACTTTAACATACCGACCGCCACGGCGGTAGCAGCAAGCACTGCGGCGGTAACAGTCAACAGCAAGGCGGAAGACAATGTATCGCCCACAGTATTACAACAAGCCAATCCACCAGCTTTTCTGGGGCGGTACCAACGCCATCAAATGCACGACAGAAACAGTACACAGAAGGGAAACGACTCACCTCTCGACATTGAAGGAAGAACCACGACATCATGGAGCCCAAACTGCAGATCTTCCCCATGCTGGTATTCCTCATCCTACGCTAGGAACACGAACGGCGGCGAAGACAACCACGTGGAGTACCACACCTAGCACACAAGGGAGGGGCGAGGAAAAAGAGAGTGACACACACACGCAACACGCAACACCCACAACCCCAACCCTAACACCACACACACACAAACAGATGCAACAACATTACGTATCCATCCCGGGCCCCTCAGGAAGAACACAAAGACAAAAGGAAGTGAGTAAAGACAGCATAATAATATATATTTAGAGAAATGCATCCTTAAAGCACAAAACAGTATCTACAATATGTACAAATGGAGGGACAATGCCCAGTCCAAAATGTCCGTGGCCCACGGGGCCATAACACAGAGGCAAAGGCCACACTTGCCTCCTGCCTCAATACGGAGATAACACTGCTGGGGCATCAGGTTGAAAATACAGAGGCACCTCAGGGGGAAAGGGAAGGTGGGGCACCTCAGCCGGAAGATGGTAAAACGCCACTGCTCCTGGAGGGGGTTACATGCCCTCTGCTTGGTCCTGGGGAGTGCAAAGCCACAGTCTCTCTAGTGAGTGGTTTGCCTACTGCTTGGTCCTGGGGAGTGCAAGGCCACAGTCTCGCTAGTGGGTGGTTTGCCCACTGATTGGTCCTGGGGAGTGCAAAGCCAAAGTCTCTCAAGTGGATGGCTTCTCCACTGGTTCTGGAGGGGGATTTGTGCCCAGTGTGCTTCATTCTGGCAAGGAGGGGGTGAGTGGATGCCTTCTTCCACTGGTTCTGGAGGGGGCTTTGTGTCCGGTGTGCTTCATCCTGGCAAGGAGGGGGTGAGTGGATGGCTTCTCCACTGGTTCTGGAGGGGGCCTTGTGCCCAGTGTAGTTCATCCTGGCAAGGAGGGGGTGAGTGGATGGCTTCTCCACTGGTCCTGGAGGGAGCCTTGTGCCCAGTGTGCTTCATCCTGGCAAGGAGGGGGTGAGTGGATCCCTTCTTACACTGGTTCTGGAGGGGCTTTATGCCCAGCGATGCAGATCCTGGATGGTGCAACGTCACAGTCTCTCACCTGGGTGTCACACCTATAGTTGTTGCAGGGGCCAGATCGCACTACAGCCCATGTAGGCACGACTACACACTGCCCGCCAGTGGTGATGGCTGCTTAGTGGTGGCAGTTGCGGGACAGGTGGTGGTGCTGCCAGTGGTGGGGGGAGGCTCCAGCCCTTCCCCTGCAGCCTCGGAAGGCTGCCCACTGGGGCTGCTGGCAGTGTTGCAGGTGGCTGTGCTCTCAGTGGTGGGGGGAGCCTCCAGCCCTTCCCCTATAGCCTCGGAAGGCTTCCCACTGGGGCTGCTGCTGCTGGCAGTGGTGCAGGTGGGGGTGCAGGTGGCAGTGCTGGTGGTGGTGCTGGTGGCGGTGCAGGTGGCGGTGCTGGCGGAGGTGAAGGTGACGGTGCTGTCAGTGGTTGGAGGAGGCTCCAGCCCTTCCCCTGCAGCCTCGGACGGCTGCCCACTGCCCACTGGGGCCGCTGCTGCTGGCAGTGGTGCAGGTGGCGGTACTGGTGGCAGTGTTGGTGGTGGTGCTGTCAGTGGTGGAGGAGGCTCCAGCCCTTCCCCCGCAGCTTCGGACAGCTGAAGTGTCATGGCTGGTGTTGTTTGCCCAGATGCTGCTCCAGCACCAGGCACCAGATCCATTCTGCCTGCGGTGTCTCTGCCTTTTTCCTTACCCTTAGTAGCTGGTGTTCCCTTCCTGCCCTTGGCAGCTGGTGGTGCCTCCTTGCTTTTGCCAGCTGGTGTTCCCTTCCTGCTCTTCTGGAGAAGGGGTACACAGTGGTGGCAGTGGATGTTGGTGTGTCTGCATCTGGATGGTGCTTGTGTGAGTGCCTGTGGGATGAAGTGTGGTGCTTGTGTTTGCCTGAGCCACTTTTGTGTGTTGATTTGGGTGCATGCTGGTCTGAAGGTGTGCTTCAGATAGGCTGGGGTTGAGGGGATTATGAATGGGTAGAGGAAGTTGGAGGGTGAAGGCTAGAGATAGGGACAATGGCTGCCATCAGGGTGTTGGGCAGAGCCTGGAATGATCTCTGTTAGACCGCCACGCCAGAGTGAATGCTCTGCCAGACCCTGGATGGCATTCAGTATGGTTGACTGCCCAACAGAGATGGATCTCAGGAGGTCAATAGCCTCCTCACTGAGGGCAGCACAGCCTGAGGTCCCTGGGGCGAAGGAGATGCCCACCCTCCTGGGTGAGCGGGAACGGGAAACACTCTGAGGGGCTGCTGGGAGGGCGGTGCTGGTACGGGGGTGGCGGCTGTACCTGTAGTTGGGATGGGCACAGAGGTGTCCTCCACAGCCAGGGAGCTTCCATCGGAGGAGGTGTCGCTGTCCGAACTGTCCCCTCCTGTCTTTGCCATGGTGCTCCCCTCGCCCTCCTTCCCACTAGTGCCCTCACCGTCGGCAGATTTGGCCTCATGGGGCATGTGGGATGCAGCTCCCTCCATAGCCGATGCCTCTGCTCCTCCGCCAGATGATGCTAATTCACACAAGGACAGGGTGACAAAACAAAAAGGGGGGGAAGAGACAGAGGATACACTTGGTCAGTGCCAGCAACAACACCACCGTTGGCGTACACAACACATAGGGAACATCCCTATGCACTAGGCCATGCACTACCAGTTACAATGCCATCATGGAACCTACCCTGCCATGTTTGTACTGGCCTGGGGGCACCCACAGACCCACATCCCCCACCCAGATAACACCTCAACATGCGCAGTTTAATGATTCTGAAACTGTGCTCACCCCCTTGTGGCTGCTGTGATGCCTTCAAGCGCCCATCCAACTCCGGATAGGCCACCGCCAAGATGCGGAACATCAGGAGGGTCAGGGTACGACGGGCACCCCTTCCTCGTTGGGAGGCCATCCCCAGCTGGGCCTCCGCTGTCTTCCTTGCCCAGCGGCGCAGGTCCTCCCACCATTTGCGACAGTGGGTGCTCCGCCTGTCAAAGTCCCCCAGGGTCCGCACCTCCTTGGCGATGGCACGCTAAATACCCATTTTCTGATGGGCACTGACCTGCAGAAAAAGATACATAAGAAAAGGTATTTGTCATACCGTCCGGCCTGTTACACTTATGGCCCACCATATCCCTCCCATCCCCTTACGCACAGACATTGCCTACCATACATGCAGCACTCTGCCCAGGACCCCTCAGGCACCCCCCCTACACAAGGCTTACACACACAGCACTCCATACATTCATGCCCTATGCATCGTGCTCACAGAGTACCACCTGTTGGTCTGGAGGACCATAAAGTAAACGGTACTGGGGTAGGACCCTATCCACTAGTCTCTCCAACTCCTCGGAAGTGAAGGCAGGAGCCCTTTCCCCAGACACTCGAGCCATGGTCGCTTCCAGACACAGGTCGCAGCAGCACTTGCAGTGTAGATCCACTCCTGTTGAAGGTCAGGTAGCAAGTGAGTGAACAGATAGAAAATGGCGGTCACGTCTACGGCGGTGCGTACCGTCACCGCTGGCATACCATCACTCCTGGAAACCGTAGGCCCCAATGATCACCAATGAGGCGCACAACGTCAGCGGAATTACCTCATTTCCACTTTTCCCTCCTCACAGGTCAGGCGGACGCCATTTCAGGGGGTAACAGGTCATGGCACCTAACTGCGTCACAGCAGGCATAGGCACATCAACGGACCTAAACATTCACATACTGTTTCTTTAACAAAATGCAAGGCAATTTACTCAGAGGATATCGTTGAATATGACCATCTGTCATTGTTTTTCACCCTTGAGTTTAACCACTGAGGATGAATAGGAGATGAAGACATACCCCGTGTACAGACCCCTGGTAGACCTGGTGACAATGGAGGACAGACACATTATTCTGACCCACAGACTTGATAGGGCCACAATCCAAGAGCTGTGTGCCCAATTGGAGTCAGACCTGATCTCAGCTATCCGCCACCTCACTGGTATCCCCCCTCTTGTGCAGGTCCTGTCAGTGCTCCATTTCTTGGCAAGTGGGTCCTTCCAAGCGACAGTGGCCATGGCAGCAGGGATGTCACAGCCTATGTTCTCAAACGTGCTGACCAGAGTGTCGTCAGATCTGATGAAACACATGAACAGCTACATCATATTCCCCCAGGTGGAGGATTTGGCCACAGTGAATGCTGACGTCTATGCAATGGGACATATCCCCAACTTCATTGGTGCTATTGATGGTACACATATTACCTTTGTTCCCCCACAGTGAAATAAACAGGTGTTCAAAAATCGAAAGCTTTCACTCTCTGAATGTGCAGATAGTGTGCCTGGTGGACCATCACATCTCCTATGTCAATGCAAAGTATCCTGGGTCTGTGCATGATGCCTTTTTTTTTTAGGAATAGCAGCATTCCATATGTGATGTCTCAACTCTAGAGGCACAGGGTGTGGCTAATAGGTGAGTCCATGGTCTCCAGCCAGTGTCTGTTGGTATATGGGTGCGAGGTTGGCCCTAAGGGTGAGGGTCTGGCTAACAGGTATCCCTCGATATTTACAGGTGACTCTGGTTACCCCAACCTCTCCTGGCTATTGACCCCAGTAAGGAATGCCAGGACAAGGGCAGAGGAACATTACAATAAGGCACATGGGCGAACAAGGAGGATCATTGAGAGCACCTTTGGCCTCCTGAAGGCCAGATTCCGGTGCCTCCATCTGACAGGTGGATCCCTGTGGTACTCACCCAAGAAGGTGTGCCAGATCATCGTTGCATGTTTCACAACCTGGTCTTGAGACGCCAGGTGCCTTTTCTGCAGGAGGATGAGGCTGGAGATGGTCATGTGGCAGCGGTGGAGCCTGTGGACAGTGATGAAGAGGAGGTAGAGGAAGAGGATGTGGACAACAGAACAACTATAACTCAACAGTACTTCCAGTGACACACAGGTAAGACACTGTAACTTCACCTTCCATTGCATTTTTGTGTTGGACATTGTTCATGGCAGCTTGTTTTTCAAATTCTATGGCCACTTACTGTACCCCTTGGCATCTCTATTTTCAGATATCTGTGCCCTACTCTGGCTCCTGGTGTGTTTACTGCTGCCCACTACAGGTCATACCTATGTGTACATAACTGTACAGTGAATTGCAATGTTTACAGCTTGTTAAACAAATACATATTTTAATCAATTTACACACTCCATACTTGTATTTTCTCCAAGGGTGTTTATTTATGTGCTAATAAGTGGAGGGGGTATTGCAATGGGCTGGGTTGCTGATAGAGGAAAGTCCAGGATAGAGTCTAGTCTATTGGTATCACAGGTGCATTGTCCAAGGGGGGATAGGAAGTGGAGCAATGGCAGTTCAAGGTGGACAGGGTGACATAGTGGGACACAAGGGTGACATTCAGGCGAGTCTTTTTTCCTGGCGGGGTCTTGGCAATGTTCTCTGGCTTCTGCCTGGATCTCAGGGACCTTTTGCGTGGTGGTTCTCCTTCTGCAGGGGGAGGGGTGCTGATGGCCTGTTGTTCCTGTGGCGGGGCCTCCTATCCACTAGCATCAGCGGAGGTAGAGAGCTGTTCATCGATGTGGCTAGTGCAGGGGCCCGTTGATGTGCAACTGTCTCCCTCATGGTGTTGGCCATGTCTGCCAGCACCCCTGCAATGGTGACCAGGGTGGTGTGGATGTCCCTCAGGTCCTTCCTGATCCCCAGGTACTGTCCCTCCTGCTGCCGCTGGGTCTCCTGCAACTTGGAGAGTATCTGGCACATGGTCTCCTGGGAATTGTGGCATGCTCCCAGGATGTTGGTGAGTGCCTTGTGGAGAGTCGGTTCCCTGGGCCTGTCCACCACCTGTCACACAGCACAGTCCTCCCAGCTTCCCTGCGGTCCTGTGCCTCTGTCCCCTGAACCATGTGCCCACTGCCAATGACCCCAGGTCCCTGATCGTCCTGCATTTGTGGGGTTGCCTGGGGTCCCTGTAGTGGTGGACACACTGCTGATTGACGTGTTCTGGGGACAGAGGGATGGGCCCTCTGGGTGGGTGCTGTGGTGGTGTTTCCTGAGGAGGGACGTTCTGTGGTGGTATGGGACTGTGCCTGGGTCACCGACTGTCCATGTGGGTATGTGAAAGCAGTGTTACTGTTACTGCGTGTGGCATCTTGTGCATGGGTATGTTCCCCCCTATGGTTGTTATTACCAAGGCAGCTTTGGCTTGTGTGAGTTGTGATTTGGCTGGCTAAGTGATTGTCTCTAGTGTGCATGCTGTGGTGATGGGTGTCCATTCAGGGCTGTGAGTGGTGTCCATGCATTGGTGGTGCATGCAGTGCTGGTTACTGGGATGGGTAGGTTGTGATGGTGGGGTATATGTAAAGTGGTGTGGTGATGCGGGTGAGGGTAGGGGGTGAGGGTATGTGATGGCATGCAGGTAGGGGGGTGAAAGTAGAAAAGATTTGACTTAGCAGAGTCCAGTCCTCCTGCTACTCTTGCCAGGCCCTCAGGATGCATGATTGCCACGACTTGCTCCTCTCATGTTTTTAGTTGTGGGGGAGGAGGTGGGGGTCCACCTCCAGTCCTCTGTACAGCTTTCTGGTGTCTTGCAACCGCAGAACGCACCTTCCCCTGTAGGTCGTTCCACATCTTCCTGATGTCATCCCTTGTTCCACGGCGTTGACCCTGTCCACGACTCTCTGCCATAGCTCCATCTTCCTAGCAATGGACGTCTGCTGCTCCTGTGATCCAAATAGCTGTGGCTCTACCCGGATGATTTCCTCCACCATGACCCTTAGCTTCTCCTCTGAGAACTTGGGGTGTCTTTGTGGTGCCAGGGGTGTAGTGTGAGTGGTATGTGTGAGTGTGTGTAGGGTGATGTATTGGGGTGTGTGCTGTGAGGTGTGTGGATGGTGTATGGGTGATGGTGTTCTGTGGCTCTGGTTCTGTGGGTGCTCCTGGCGTGTCTATCTCCCTGTTGTAAATTGTTTGTAGTGGTCAAGGGTTGTGGGTAATGTGGGTGTGTGTTTTATAGTGGTTTGTGGGTGTGTATGTGTGTTAGGTGTGTGTAGTTTGAATTGTCCAATGTGGTGTTGTTTTGTTCGGTTGTGTGTGAATTTTGAGCGCAGAAGTATTTACCGCCAATGGTTTACCACGGTTGAATGTCTGCCGCAGTGATTTGTGGGTCATAATACTGTGGGTGTATTTCTGTTGGCGTAATGGTGTGGGTTTTGGTACTGCGAGTTTATCACAAACCTTTGGGCTGACGGACTTGTGTGTGTGTCTGTATAGTGCGGATTTCTATGTGTGGGTCATAATACACATAGTGGTATACCGCCGCGGTCACGGTATGTTGGCGGCAGTAAGCACGGCGGTAAGCGGCACTTACCGCCAATGTCATAATGAGGGCCTTAATGTGTAAAACTCAATCAATTGGTATATGCAATGCATTTTTGTACACTGCAAAAGCGTTTCCTGCTATTTGAACGTCTGCTATTTTGCACAGCACAGCCATTGCATGGAAAAATGTTTTGCACATCTGGCCCATCAAATCTTTCATGCTTGTACATCTAAGGAATTAAAAGTGTTAACGCTGAATTTATTAACGATTATTCATGTATCCTGAGTGTTGAATTTGTCCAATGAAAAGTTATTAAATTTAGAGAAAAAATAATGCACGCATTTGAAGGTGCACCCACCTGAGTGGCCCCCAATGCTCACAAAGTGTACTTATTAATGACTTATTAATATGAATTGTTGAGCAAATGTTTGATTAATGTCATAATATGTCATATTGAGGGTTATGCATTATGTATTAGCTTTATTAATCGTAGGCCTTAATTTAGCGAGGTCTTGGGCCTAGTTGCATGGCCTCATGTAAAGCTGCATTTCTTAACTGACTTTTAAAATGACTGCTAAGAGAATTAAATTGTGATTTTCCACTGTGCTGACCAAGTGCACGTAGCTAAAATCCATTCTCATGAAAACTGCTTGCTAGAAGATGTTGTACTAGCTAGGGAAACATTGTTTAACATAGTATTTGTGAGAGTGACCTTCCCAGGGGAAGACAATAGATGTACTGACTGAATTATAAGCTGCAACAATATTGTTACCTGGCGAGCGCAATGACGAAAAGGGAAGAGGAGCCAGTCATTGACATGTGAACCATGTATTAGTAGAATTTTTTATTTGAGGCTTTATTTTCATTGAACTAACTGTAAACATGCAATTCTAGCAATAGGGACATGGGAAGTAGTTTTGGGACATCTAACTTACCCAGACTGCCCTGAGCGGAGATGTGCCATTCTCCCGTCCTTCTTGAGAGTTTAACCCACTTTCCGATTATTCTTTTCCGATCGGCATAAAGAGACTTTGCTTTTCTAAACTTTAATGCTGAATCCTGATGTCTTGCTGACCGAACTGATGTCCTATTAACGAAGACTGTCACAGCTTGCTGAACCATATGGAGGAAAGGTATAAAGATAATGTTACTGATTGTTAGGTCTATTTGTTTTTGTTTCTAGGTACCAGCCGCTACTTTGATAGAGCCATAGTTAGATGTTTTCCACATTTGTGTGACTAAATTGTTTAGCATTAAGGCCAAACATGCTATGCTAATCTGATGTTAGTTAGGGAACTCACTGATGAGGTTCGCTACATGTAATAACAGTTGGGGCCAGATTTATACTTTTTGACGCAAAACTGCGCTAACGCAGTTTTGCGTCAAAAAAATTAGCGCCGGCTAACGCCATTCTGAAGCGCCATGCGGGCGCCGTATTTAATCAATGACGTTAGCCGGCGTTAGCCGCCGTTGCTGCCTGGTGTGCGTGGAAAAAAACGACGTACACCAGGCAGCGCCGGCGTAGGGGGATATGGAGCTTGGGCGTCAAAAAATGGGGCAAGTCAGGCTGAGGCAAATTTTTCGCCTCAACCCGATTTGCGCCATTTTTTTCGACTCCCAACCCCCATAGAAATGACTCCTGTCTTAGCAAAGACAGGAGTCATGCCCCCTTGCCCAATGGCCATGCCCAGGGGACTTCTGTCCCCTGGGCATGGTCATTGGGCATAGTGGCATGTAGGGGGGCACAAATCAGGCCCCCCTATGCCACAAAAAAATAAAAATAATAATACTTACCGGAACTTACCTTAATGTCCCTGGGATGGGTCCCTCCAGCCTTGGGTGTCCTCCTGGGGTGGGCAAGGGTGACAGGGGGTGTCCCTGGGGGCATGGGAGGGCACCTCTGGGCTCCTTCCGAGCCCACAGGTCCCTTAACGCCTGCCTTTTCCAGGCGCTAAAAAACAGCGCAAAAACGGGCGTACGTCATTTTTTTTGACCCGCCCACTCCCGGGCGTGAATTTTGCCCGGGAGTGTAAATACGGCGCACATGCCTCGGAGTCAATTTTTTAGACGGGAACGCCTACCTTGCATATCATTAACGCAAAGTAGGTGTCCACGCTAAAAAATGACGCAAACTCCATGGACTTTGGCGCTAGACGCGTCTAACGCCAAAGTATAAATATGGAGTTCGTTTTGCGTCGGAATTGCGTCAAAAAAAAGACGCAATTCCGGCGCAAACGGAGTATAAATATGCCCCTTGATGTCTTTCCTTTGCGGAATCTAAATGTATGTTATTTCATTTGCGCAGTTAATCTTGCTATTCATTTGTAATGTAACCTTAGAATGTGTAGTAGCTCAAGCGTTGATTAGATTGCGATTCTTTGGCCACTTTGGTCAGCCAGTATCATTTCTGTATGTTTATCATTTGATTTTCATTTTGATTTTGAGACTTAGGGCCACATGCATCAAGCTCCCGGTTTGCATTTCTTAAATAGCCAATCTTAAGAAATCGCTATTTTAGAAATGCAAAATGGGATGTATGAAAATTGTGAGTCGGTAATAGCGATTTCTTAAAATTCACAATTACAATTTGTGAGTTGAAAATACCAAATCACAAAAAATAGCGAATTGTTTTTTGCAAATTGCAAATTGCCAAAATGGCAACCTGGAACAGCCTGATGACATCACAACCAGGAAGTGAGCCAGTCCATGCTGCTTCCAGAAGCCCCACGCACAGGAGCAGGCAGAGAGAACTAGCCAAGCACCAGGGAGGCAGTCTTGAGAGCCAGCCAGGACTAAACAGGATTATGGCTACTGATGGGAATGTGAAGGAGAAAGGAGACATGAAGTGCAAACTCAAATTCAGTGAGCAGGAATTGGAGGTGCTCACCGAGGAGATGGTCAGGAACCACGCCAAACTCTTCGGAAAAAACTCACTACAGGTACCTGTTAGAAATGGGGTCTTTGGTTGACTGTCAGGTTACCCCCTGTTCAAGCAAGGACCCTCACTCTAGTCAGGGTAAAAGAGAATCACCCTCAGCTAACCCCTGCCTACCCCTTGGTAGCTTGGCAGAGCAGTAGGCTTAACTTCAGAGTGCTAGGTGTAAAGTATTTGTACCAACACACACAGTACCTTAATGAAAACACTAGAAAACGACACAACACCAGTTTAGAAAAATAGGAAATGTTTGTCTAAACAAAACAAGACCAAAATGACAAAAATCCGACATACACAAGTCAAGTTATGAATTTTTAAAGATTAAACTAAAAAATATTGCTTAGAAACACAAAATGCTTCAATGAGGTGTTAACACAGCGTCTTGACGGAGTCATTCCCAACAATCCGACACCAGCGGCGCCAGACATGGAGTCGCGTAGACCCCCAGGTACAGTACCTTTGGTTAAGAGTGAAAACAAGCCGATGCGTGAAGTCGGGGATCGCGGCGCCTGTGCGAAACGTTGAATCTGTGCACTTCAAGCGGCGTCGGTCATGACGTAGTAAGGCAACTTCCACGGAGTCGCGGACTTCTGTGGGGTAGCAGCGGTTTCAGGCCTGCGAAGGTCGTCGCGTTCCAGCGAAGATCACGGAGTCGTTTGCAAGCGGCGTCACTGGATTCAGCAGAGGCGTCGGTCTGGAGTTGTCCGAAGTCGATTTCCTTGGATTTTCAACAGCTTTTCCCTTCAACAGCCCAGGGACTGGATAGGGCACCACTTGTCAGGGTAGGAGTCTCAGCAGAGAGGCCAGGTGCTGGTAAGGGAAGTCTTTGATGGCCCTGAGACTTCAGAACAGGGGGCAAGCGCAGTCCAAGCCCTTGGAGAGTCCTTCTCAAGCAGGAATATACCACAAAGTCCAGTCTTTGTCCCCTTGCACAGTCAGAAGCAGCAACTGCAGGATAGCTCCACAAAGCACAGTCACAGGCAGGGCAGTACCTCTCCTCAGCTCTTCTCCAGGCAGAGGTTCCTCTTGATGTCCAGAAGTGATCTAAAGTCTGTGGTTTTGGGTGCCCTTCTTATACCAGGCCAGGCCCTAGACACTCACCAGGGGGTTGGAGACAGCATTGTGTGAGGACAGGCACAGTCCTTTCAGGTGTAAGTGACTACTCCTCCCCTCCCTCCTAGCACTGATGGCTCATCGGGATATGCAGGCTACACCCCAGCTCCCTTTGTGTCACTGTCTAATGTGAGGTGCAACCAGCCCAACTGTCAAACTGACCCAGACAGGGAATCCACAAACAGGCAGAGTCACAGAAATGGTATAGGCAAGAAAATGCTCACTTTCTAAAAGTGGCATTTTCAAACACACAATCTTAAAATCAACTTTACTAAAATATGTATTTTTAAATTGTGAGCTCAGAGACCCCAGACTCCACATGTCCATCCGCTCCCAAAGGGAATCTACACTTTAATCACATTTGAAGGTAGCCCCCATGTTAACCTATGAGAGGGACAGGCCTTGCAACAGTGAAAAACGAATTTAGCAATATTTCACTGTCAGGACATATAAAACACATTAATATATGTCCTACCTTAACCATACACTGCACCCTGCCCTTGGGGCTACCTAGGGCCTACCTTAGGGGTGTCTGACATGTACGAAAAGGGAAGGTTTAGGCCTGGCAAGTGCGTACACTTGCCAAGTCGAATTTACAGTTGAAACTGCACACACAGACACTGCAATTGCAGTCTGAGACATGATTATAGAGCTACTTATGTGGGTGGCACAACCAGTGCTACAGGCCCACTAGTAGCATTTGATTCACAGGCCCTGGCACCTCTAGTGCACTTTACTAGGGACTTACTAGTAAATCAAATATGCCAATCTTGGATAAACCAATTACATACAATTTTACACAGAGAGCATATGCACTTTATCACTGGTTAGTAGTGGTAAAGTGCTCAGAGTTCAAAAGCCAACAGCAACAGGTCAGAAAAAATAGGAGACAGGCAAAAAGACTGGGGATGACCCTGCAAAAAGGGCCGTTTCCAACAGTACCTGAAAGTGAGAAGAGGAAACTGTGGTCAGATATCCAGACCAAAATATGCGCAGTGGGTGTTGCAAAGCGCTCCGTTGAGGAGATACGCAAACGTTGGTACGACTTGCATTCACGTGCCAAAGAGAGGGTAGCAAGCAGTCTGAAGGAGTCAAGGAGCATCGGAGGAGGACCACCCACCCAGACAACGTCTACACCAATGGAAGACATGGTGGGGTCCACACTGCTTCCTGAAGCTGTCAGTGGTGTCACTGACTTTGACACCTCAGGCACACCCAGCACCAGCAAAGGTGAGGGCAGGAATGATGTTTCCCCATATGTGCATGTACAAATGCCCCTTAGAAAATAGCAATGGCACTATGCAGTGTGATAAGTAGTCCGTGCCACATCTTACATACAACACAACAATGCCTTATTGGAGTGGTAGTCCACACCCCTAAAGTGCAACTACCACATAAATAGCAAGATAGTGTAAAACCAGAGAAACAACACAAAAGACTCTCAGTGATACTATGCCGATGTAAATGTAATACTATTACGCAACTATTTGAGTACTAATCCAAGAATGACATGCTGCACATTGTTGTTGCAGATGTTCCGGGCCCTGATGCAGCAGAAGGTGGAAATGTGGGGGATAGCGAAACTCAGCCACAGTCCGACTCAAACACCAGTGAGCCCTTCATACAAGCACCAACTAGACACAGGGCAAGAGTGTTACCCCTCCCTGAGTATAACCGGGACTCTGATGAAATGCCAGATGAAGTACCCACACCTTCCCCAGAGGCTAGAAGCACTGACAGACAGCAGTCCCTAACCCAGCGTCAGTCCACTCCTCTCAGGAGCCGTCGCAAAGCAGGCAGTCAGTGAACAGAGGAAGGTGAGGGCTCATCACTGTTTGGTGGCCTTGAGGCTTCCATGCTGAAAGTGCAGTGCCTGCAATGTAAACACATGAGGTCAATGCACAGGCAGTTTGTGTCAATCGAGCATAACATGGGCGCAATGCACAGGCAGTTTGAGTCTAACAATGACAAGATGGGATCAACGCACAAGCAGGTGGATGCACTCAATGAAAACATGGGATAAATGAACAAGCAGTTTGAGTCTCTCAATGAAAACATGAGCTCAATGCATAAGCAGTTCGAGTATCTCAATGAAAACATGTGCAACCTGCATGAGGGACAGCAAACAGCAGCAGAAAACGCAAAGGAGATGACAAACGCCATTAGGGAACTCTGCACTGTGATGCAGCAGGAGCATGTCAGCCACCATAGGCACCATCACCAATTGATGGGCAAGTTGGATGGGCTCTGCAGATCTGTCATTCGGCTCATGACCACAACTGCTTTGGTATCACAACGTGCTGTTGGCATACAAGTAGAGATGGCACATTGCAGTCGGGACGTTGCACAAGGATTGGTACAAATCACCAATGTTTTGGAGACAATACAGAGAGCACGGAGTGCTACAAACAGCGAACTGAGTGGTGGGGATAGTGAGGCACTCTCTATCCTCAGCCATCTCACAGCCCCTGTGATGGATCCTAGGCGTCGCAGTACCAGACACAGTACTGTCTTTGAACCCGCTACAACAGGTGCCACCGAGACCACTGAGCACTCAAGTGGAGTGAGTGGACATAGGAAGTAATGTTGAAAGGTACAGGGGACTTGCATATAATGTAGCAATGCAGTAATACTGTGATGCTAATAATGTGACACTGTTACTCGCACCTGTTTGTGTATAGTGCATACCTATGTCCTAATCACACATATATTTCCTGAAGTCAAGGCAATAAAGATGTTACCTACAGCAATACATAAAATTAGACGTGGTATTGTCATTACTTACATCAGAAATAGTTGCGCATGATCTCAGCACGTCTATGTCTGCCCTCTGCTGCACTACTTCTTTCTGCTGGCTGAAGGGGTGGCAAGGCATCGTCATCCTCATCTGAGTCAGGCTCGGGAGGTTCCACAGGTATGCCCCTCGTTGTTGCAATGTTGTGCAACATTGCACAAGTAGTCACGATTTTGCATGTGGTTTCATGGCAGTATTGTAGCACACCACCACTCTTGTGTAGGCATCTGAAGCGGCTCTTCAGCAGGCTGAAGGTCCTCTCTACAAAGCTGGGGGTTGTCCTGTGAGCAGCTTATACCTCCTTTCGGCTGGTGTTGCAGGATTCCGATAGGGTGTCAGTATGACGGACCGCACGGCATAGGCACTGTCTCATAGAATGACAGGAGAATAAAATGAGTAATTGTTATTCGTGACATCACATATACATCATGAGACATTGTCAACTATAACATTACCAAGTAGGTATGCTTCTCCAAACTCCTCAGCAAGTAGTCTTGTGTATATTGTGCCGAAAGATGTAGGAGTCATGTGTGCTACCTGGGTATCTGGCCACGAGATTTGGTATAATGTTGTAGGCATTGCTAATTACTTGCATGTTCACGGAATGTGTACTTTTACGGTTCGATAAACATACTCTGTGGCCACATTTGATTTGAAGGAGCTGGCTCGGCTGCTTAGTTTCATCATTGAAAGGTGAGAAATATCACAACACGCTTTAGTGCTTCAGTCCAGATAGTCTTGCTCAGCTGTCAGTGAGAGGCAGTAAACGTTGTGGCATCAGAAGAGATGTTAGTAACTTCAAATATTATATTAATGATTACAATGATGTTCACTCTAATCACTGTATTCCTACCAAGTTATAAAAAACATCATAATCATGAGTGAATCATTGCTTAAATAAATTAAGTAAAGAGAGCACACACATACAGCCACATAGTAAAACAAAACAACACTTAAAACAAGAGAGAGCACCCAACTGGAGCAACACCTAGTGTTAATATGTCAGTTGTATATTTTGACCACTATATAGTTAGTTCTTTTTACCATTAGTGTTGAACTGGCTTGCTTTCGCAATCTGGACACCGTCTTCTCATATTTCTTGAATTTCCATTGCCTCTGTGTGGTTTTCATTATCTGCAGTTAATGGAGACTTTAAAGTGCTTAGTAATGCTGTGTGTTCATTGGAAAGTAGAATTAACTGTTTCCTACTAAAGAGTTTTGTGCGATATCAGTTGTATAGATGTGTGCAACAGACGTTTGATTTTTATCATTGAGCTTGGCCATTGGTCATGGTGACCTAGCCTATGCACTTTCTTTTATAGAGAGCACCGCCAAAACAGGTAACTAGCTGTGATGAGGTGTGGTGCCTGTGATGCTGCTATATGTTTAAGCCAGTTTAATCTAAAAAGAGTGATGAGAGTTGCTAGTGTTTTGGCTACTAACTGGTACTGGCGTTGCGTTGTATGTACAAAGGTACTATGGAATCTCTATTGCATGTTCCCTTTGAGAATGGGAAATTATTAGTGGAAATATGTGTTGTAGTGAGTTTCATTGGGTACAAGTAGCATTTTGCCGATATAATAGTAGCCTAAATATGCGGCATACCTCTGCTGTGTTGGATATTGTTAAGATTTCTATCCATTGTGTTTTGTTGGATATTAGTGTGTGCCATTTTGTGGTTGCAAGTGCAGTGTGAGTACTATGATAGCTGCTTGTGTGGCATATCTATGCAGTATTGGGTGTATTCAAAGTGGTCTATCTAATATCTTGTATTGAAAGCTTGTGCAATATGTTCTTACATTTGCTGTAGCAGTCGTCATTGCTTGGTGGCCACACCTGGTGTTTCTCACATGTTTATAAGCATCTACGCAGCGCTAAAATATCTAGATGCGATGGGTATGTTTACAGCTAGAGAGTAATCACAAAAGGCTAGGTTGTCCAGATGACAGCACCTATACCATTTGTTTAACTACTTTAGGAAAAGAATACTACCTTATCAATACCCACAATTCAACTCAACAACACAATTACACAACACACCACACACATCAAGCCACAACTTTAACAGCACAGCACATAATTACACTCCACTACATACCACTTCACAACACAAATACCAATCCACATAATTAGATTACACACAATACCACGTCACATAATTCGACTCCACAAATCCACTCCACATCACACTGTCCAGCCCATACAATTCCACAACTAACAATTCCAATCTAGCCCACATAATTCCACTCTAAACCACATACATCCACTCCACTCCAAACTAAAACACTGGGTAAAAGACATTGGCCCTCATTATGACATTGGCGGTAAGAACTGCTTACCGCCATGGTGACTGCCGCCAACATACCACCGCTACCCATATTATGACACACACATAGCAATCCGTCACTATACAGCCACACACACAAGTCCGCCAGCACTATGGTCGGTGATAAACTGGCAGTAGCAAAAACCACCCAACAGAACTACGCCCACAAAATTATGACCCACGAATCACCACAGCGGACATTTAATGGCAGTAAACCATTGGCAGCATATACCGCCACGCTCAAAATACACACACACATACAAAACAACATTACATTGGCTAATTCAAACAACACGCACCTGACACCCATTCACACACCAGAGCCACACCACTATAAAACACACACCCACATTACCCACAACCCTTTACGACTACAAACAAGCGCCACAAGATAGATAGCAAGACCACAGACAACACCACAGCCACACACCACCATCACCTATACACCATCCACTCACCTTACATCACACACCCCAACACATCACCCTACACACCCTCACCCACACCACTCACACTACACCCATGGCACCACAACGACACCCCAGGTTTTCAGAGGAGGAGCTAATGGTCATGGTGGAGGAAATCATCCGGGTAGAGCCACAGCTATTCAGATCACAGGTGCAGCAGACATCCATTGCAAGGAAGATGGAGCTATGGCGGAGAATTGTAGACAAGGTCAACGCCGTGGGACAGCAGCCCAGACAAGCGACGACATCCGGAAGAGGTGGAACGACCTACGGGGGAAGGTACGTTCCACAGCAGCAAGACACCAACTAGCTGTACAGAGGACTGGCGGTGGACCCCTACCTCCTCCCCCACAACTAACAACATGGGAGGAGCAAGTCTTGGCAATCATACATCCTGAGGGCCTGGCAGGAGTAGGAGGAGGACTGGACTCTGGTAAGTCAAATCTCTATTACTATCATCCCCCCTAACTGCATGCCATCACATACCCCTACCCTTACCCTCACTCTAATCACTCCACCACCTCCCACACAACCCCACCATCACAACCCACCCATCCCAATACCAAGCCTTGCATGCAACCCTAATGCATGGACACCACTCACAGACCTGCATGGACACCTATCACTAAAGCATGCACACTAGAACCCACTAAATAACAACTCACACTAGGCAAATCTGCTAGGGCAAAAACAACCTTAGAGGGCAACACACCCATGCACAAGATGTCACAAGCAGAAACAATAACACTGCATTTACATCTCCAGCAATATCCAGTCCACCCCCCCAGAATAGGCCCACAGTGATGACAGCAGCTCTGGTCACCTGGATCAGAATGACCAACCTGGCCCATCAGGGATCTCCGGACAGTCAGTTACCCAGGTACAGTCCCATACCACCACAGAGCCGCCCCCCTCAGGAAACACCAGCACAGTACCCACCCAACGGAGCCATACCTCTGTCCCCAAGACATGTCAATCAGCAGTGTGTTCACCACTTCAGGGACCCCAGGCCACCCCACAAACACAGGACGATCAGGGACCTGGGGTCAGTGGCAATGGGCACACGGTTCAGGGGACGGAGTCACAGGACAACAGGGAAGCTGGGAGGACTGCTGTGCGACGGGGGAGGGACCCGACTCTCCAGGAGGCACTCACCAAGATCATTGGAGCATACAACCAGTCCCAGGAGACGATGGGCCAGATACTGGACAAAATGAAGGAGAACCAGCGGCTTCAGGAGGGACAGTACCTGGGGATCCAGGAGGACTTGAAGGACATAAACACCACCCTGGTCACCATTGCAAGGGTGCTGGCAGACATGGCCAACACTATGAGGGAGGCAGTGGCATATCACCAGGCCCGTACCCCTTCCCAAACAGCCCTCCATCTCCGCTGCCGCTAGTGGACAGGAGGCTCCGCCACAGGACCAACAGGCCACCAGCACCCCTCCCTCTCCAGAAGGAGAACCACCCCGCAAACGGTCCCTGCGATCCAGGCAGAAGCCAGAGACTATTGCCAAGACCCTCGCCAGGAAATAAGACTATCCTGAATGTCACCCTTGTGTCCCACTCTGTCACCCTGTCCACCTTGAACTGCCATTGCTCCCTTGCCAATGTCCCCTTGGAATATGCACCTGTGATCCACATAGACTGGACTTTCCTCCACCAATCAGCCCAGCCAGTTGCACATCCCCCTCTACTTATTAGCACTTAAATAAACACCCTTTAAAAAAAATACAAGTATGGAGTATGTCAAATGATTTAACTATGTATTCGTTTAAGAAGGTATAAACACTGCAATACAATTGTACAGTAATGTAAACATAGGAATGACCTGTAGTTGGCTGCAGTCAACACACCAGGAACGATAGTGGGGCACAAATATCTGAAAATAGAGATGCCACAGTGTACAGTGAGTGGGCATTGAAGTGGTAAAATCAGCCTGCCAGTGACAATGTCAAACACAAAACTGTCAATTATAAGTGAAGTTACACTGTCTTACCTGTGTGTTATTGAAAGTATTGACAAATTATTGCACTTCTGTTGTCCTCATCCTCATCCTCTGCCTCCTTATCTTCACTGTCCACAGGGTCCACTGCTGCCACACGCCCATCTCCAGCCTCATCCTCCTGCAGAAAAGGCACCTGGTGACGTAAGGCAAGGTTGTGCAACATACAGCATGCTACGATGATCTGGCAGACCTTCTTAGGTGAGTAGCACAGGGAACCACCTGTCAGATGGAGGCAATGAAACCTAGCCTTCAGGAGGCCGAATGTCGTCTCTATAATTCTTCTTGTTTGCCCATGTGCCTCATTATAACATTCCTTTGCCCTTGTCCTGAGATTCCTCACAGGGGTCAGTAGCCATGAGAGGTTGGGGTAAACAGAGTCACCTGCAAACAACATCCACTGGCTGGGAACCAAGGCTCACCTATTAGCCACACCCGGTGCCTCTGGAGTTGAGCCATCACATATGGGATGCTGCTATTCCTCAAGATAAAGGCATCATGCACAGACCCAGGATACTTTGCATTGACATGGGAGATGTGCTGGTCCGCCAGGCACACTATCTGCACATTCATTGAGTGAAAGCTCTTTCAATTTCTGAACACCTGTTCATTTCTCTGGGGGGGGGGGGAACAAATGCAATATGTGTACCATAAATTGACCCAATAATATTGGGGATATGTCCCATTGCATAGAAATCAGCTTTCACTGTGGCCAAATCTTCCACCTGGGGTAAAACGATATAGCTACGCATATGTTTAATCAGGGCAGGCAACACTCTGGTCTGCACTATTGAGAACATTGGCTGTGACATTCCTGCTGCCAAGCTCACTGTTACTTGGAAGGAGCCAGTTGCCAGGAAATGGAGCACTGATCGCACTTGCACAAGAGAGGGGATCCCGGTGGGGTGACAGATAGCAGATATCAGGTCAGGCTCCAATTGGACACACAGCTCTGTGATTGTGGCCCTGTCTAGTCTATAGGTGAGGCTAATGTGCTTGTCCTCCAATGTTGCCAAGTCCACCAGGGGTCTGTACACGGGCGATGCCTCCATCTCCTATTCATCCGCAGCGGTTGCAATCTATAGGGCAAAACGGTGAGCAGCTGGTCAGTATCTCATATTTCCAAACACTATACCTCATTGCATGTTGTGATTGTAACAGTATATTGTTGGATATGTCCAAATGGTGCTTATGTGTACTGTGACGCAGTTAAGTGCCATGGCCTGCCCCCCCCTGAAATGGCGTCCGCCTTTCCTGTATGGAGGGACATGTGGAAATGAGGTAACTTCGCTGACGTTGTGCGTCGTTGCGGGAGGAGGTGGAGAACTGCCATGCAGCTCCTCACTGATTATCATTGGGCCCTATAGGTTTCAGTGGCCAATGGTGATGTACGCCAGCGGTGACGGTATGCACCACCGTGGACGTGACCGTCATATTCTATCTGTTCACTCACTTGCTACCTGACCTTCAACAGGAGAGGACCTACACTGCATGTGCTGCTGTGACCTGTGTCTGGAATCGACGATGGCTGATGTCACTGGGGAAAGGGCCCCTGCCTTCACCGCGGCAGAGTTGGAGAGACTGGTGGATGGGGTCCTACCCCAGTACCGAATGCTGCATGGGCCTCCAGACCAACAGGTGAGTACACTGTGAGCACGATGCATGGAGCATGAATGCATGGAGTGCTGTATGGGAAGGCCTTGTGTAGGTGGGGTTGGTGGAAGGCCCCTGGGCAGTGTGCTGCATGTATGTGTGGCCATGTCTGTGCGTAAGGGGATGTGAAGGGCTATGGTGGGCCATGAGTGTAACAGGCAGGACGGTCGCTTTGTTAATTTCCCTGCAGGTCAGCGCCCATCAGAAAAAGGGTATGTGGCATGCCATCGCCAAGGATGTGCGGACCCTGGGGGTCTACGGCAGGCAGAGCACCCACTGTCGGAAATGGTGGGAGGACCTGAGATGCTGGGCACAGAAGACAGTGGTGGCCCAGCTGGGGATGGCCTCCCAATGAGGAAGGGGTGTCCGTCGAACCCTGACCCCCCGATGGCCCGCATACTGGCAGTGGCCTATCCGGAGCTGAATGGGCGCTTGGGGGCATCACAGCAGTACAGTGCCCCAATATACTACTTGTGCGTGGTGGAGTGGTATCCGGGTGGGAGATGTGGGCCTGTGGGTGCCCTTAGACCAGGCCGGACATTGCAGGGTAGGTCCTATGTTGGGCAGGGTCTGATGTCAACTTCCTCCAACCAAGCTAGTAGGCATCCACTCGTGGGCAGGGGTCTGTGGGTCTCAGGTATGCTGCGGTATGTGTCCATGTCCATGTCCATGGGCTGGTGACTAGCATTGTGACTGGTAGTGCATTGCCTAGTGCGTACGTAAGACTGTTCCCTGTGTGTGTGTGTGTGTATGTATCGTGTTTGCCAACGGTGGTGTTGATGGATCCATTGGCCAAGTGTACCCTTTGTCTCTTCCCCCCCCTTTGTTTTGTCAGACTGTCCTTATGTGCATTAGCATCATCTGGCGGAGGAGCAGAGGCACCAGCGACGGGGGGAGCTGCCTCCCACAGGGCCCAGGAGGCCGAATCCACTGACGGTGAGGGCACCAGTGGGACGGAGGGTGAGATGAGCACCATGGTGCAGACTGGAGTGGACAGTTCGGACAGTGATACCTCCTCCGATGGATGCTCCCTGGTGGTGGCGGACACCTCTGTGCCCACCCCAACTACAGGTACAGCCGCCACCCCCCCTGCTAGCACTGCCCTCCCAGCAGCCCCTCAGCGAGTTTCCTGTGCCCGCTCACCCAGGAGGGTGGGCATCTCCTTCGTCCCAGGCACCTCAGGCCCTGCCTCAGTTAGCCCTGCTGCCCTGAGTGAGGAGGCTATGGACCTCCTGCGATCCATCTCTGTTGGGCAGTCAACCATTGTGAATGCCATCCAGGGGCTGGCAGCCCAAATGCAACAGACCAATGCATTCCTGGAGGGCATTCACACCGGCATGGCGGCCCAACAGAGATCAATTTAGGATCTGGCCTCCTCTCTGATGGCAGCCATTGTCCCTGTTTCTAGCCCCCCCCCCAACTTCCTCTACCCAATCCCATTCCCCTCAACCCCAACCTATCCCAAGCACACAGGCAGACAAGCATGCACACAAGACAACACACAGGAGTGGTTCAGGCAAACACAAGCACCACACATTATCCCACAAGCACTCACACAAACACCATCCAGATGCAGACATATCAACATCCACTTGTCTGCATCTGGATGTGTCTCGCTCCTCCTTGTCGTCCACCTCCCTCCCAGTTGCATCTTCACACTCACACCTGCATGCACTACATCCTCATCCACTCCCACTCCCACCATCACCCTCACGCCTATCACTACACGCCCCTCACTGGCAGTCACCACCCCCACATCCATGTACACGTCCTGTGTCCTCTCCTACTGTGTCTGTGTCCCCTCCCCCACAAATACACAAACGCAAGCACTCAAGACACCCAACAGCCATCCACCTCACAACAGCATCCAGCCCATGCACCAGCACCCAAACACGGCAGACTGACACCTCCTACAACCACTACCTCTTCCTCCACTCCCAAACTTTCACCCTCTTCCCTCCCAAATGTCCTTAAGAAGTTTTTCCTCTCCACCACTGAACCCAGCCAAGCACCTCAGCCTCCCATTCCACGGCCACAGTAGTGTCAACAGCTACTGCAGGTTGGAGATGATTTCGGGCACCAGGCAGTCACACTGAAATGGGGCCTACACCAGGTGCTACAAGGAAGGCTAAGGAAGCACCACCAGCTGTGTCAAGGAAGGGCAAGGAGGCACCCCCAGCTATTACAGGCAAGGAGGCACCCCCATCTGCTACAGGGAACGGCAAGGAGGCACCCCCAGCTGCTACAGGGAAGGGCAAGGAGCAATCCCCGGCTGCTGACAGGAAGGGCAATGGGCCTGCACCAGCAGGCCGGAAGGACAGGAGGCCTGGTGCTGGGACTCATTCGGAGCCCCCACCACCAACCATGGTGATTCAGCTGTCTGAGGCTGCTGGGGAAGGGCTGGAGCCTCCTCCCACCACTGCCAGCACTGCCACCAGCATCACTCCCAGCGGCAGCAGCCCCAGTGGGCAGCTGTCCTAAGCTGCAGGGAAAGGGGTGGAGCCTCCCGCCACCATGACCAGCACCACTGCCAGCAGCAGCAGCCCCAGTGGGCAGCCGTTCGAGGCTGCAGGGGAAGGGCTAGAGCCTCCCCCACCACTGCCAGCACTGCCACCAGCACCACCACCAGCACCACTGCCAGCAGCCCCAGTGGGCAGTCGTCCGAGGCTGCAGGGGAAGGGCTGGAGCCACCCCCCACCGCCACCAGCACCGCCACCAGCACCACTGTCACCACTGAGCAGCCGTCATCGCCGGAAGACAGTGTGCAGTCCTGCATCCATGGGCTGTTGTGCGGCCTGGCCCCTGCAAATCCTGTGGGTCCAACACCCAGGTGAGAGACTTTGACCTTGCACTTCCCAAAATCTGCATCACAGGGCACAATGCCCCCTCCAAAACCAGTGGAAGAAGCCATCCACTCACCCCATCCTCCACAGGATGAAGCACACTGGGCACAATGCCCCATCCAGAACCAGTGGAGAAGCCATCCACTCTCTCCATCCTCCACAGGAGGAAGCTCACTGGGCACATTGCCCCATCCAGAACCAGTGGAAAAGCCATTCACTCTTCCCATCCTCCACAGGATGAAGCACACTAGGCGCAATGCCCCCTCCAGAACTAGTGGAGAAGCCATCCACTCACCCCACCCTCCACAGGATGAAGCTCACTGGGCACAATGCCCCCTCCAGAACCAGCGGAAGAAGCCATCCACTCACCCCATCCTCCACAGGATGAAGCACACTGGGCACAATGCCCCCTCCAGAACCGGTGGAAGTAGCCACCCACTACAGAGACTGTGGCCTTGCACTCCCCAGGACCAAGAAGTGGGTAAACCACCCACTTGAGAGACTGTGGCCTTGCACTCCCCAGCACCAAGCAGTGGGCAAACCACCCACTTCAGAGACTGTGGCCTTGCACTCCCCCACAACAGTGCACAGGGCATGTTGCCCCCCCCAGGACCAGTGGTGTTGTACCACCTTCCGGCTGAGGTGCTCCCCACATTCCCCATCCCCCTGAGGTGCCTGTGTATTTTCGACCTGATGCCCCTGCAGTGTTCTCTCCGTGTTGTTGCAGGAGTGGGGTGGGGCCTTGGCCTATGAGTAGTTGCCCCGTGGCCGACGGACATTGAGGACTGGGCAGTGTCCCTACATTTGTAAATATGTATATACGTTTGGATTTTGATGCACTTCTTCATAGTACTTTATCTTATTACACTCACTTTCTTCAAATCATTTTGTCCTTGCATTAATCCTGAGGGGTACGGGGTAGATATGTTATGTTGCTGCTTCTGGTTGTGTGTATGGTGTTAAGGGTGGGGGGGTGTGTGTTGCGTGTGTGTGTCACTATCTTTTTCCTCCCCCCTGCCTTGTGTGCTAGGTGGAAGTACTCACTGTGGTCATGTTCGCCAGCATTTGCGTTCATAATGTAGCAGAAGGTAGACGAGCATGGGAAATATTTGCAACTCGGGCTTCATGGCATCGTGGTTCTTTGACTTCTGTTTTCTGCCAGGCTTTTGATGTCGTTGGTACCACCCCAGAAAAGGTGGCAGATAGGCCGGTCATAGTAGGGTGGGTGGTACATTGTCTTCCGCCTGGATGTTGGCGGTTACCGCCATGGTGCTTGTTGATTCCGCCCTGGCGGTCGGTTTGTTAAAGTGTCTGTCTGCCTGAGCGGTTTCCGCTGTGGTCATGATTCCATTTTTGTTACCGCCAACCTGTTGGCGGTATTACCGCCGCTTTATCACCGACCGCCAGGGTTGTAATGAGGTCTATTGTCATTTACAACGCCAATAGCTCTATCTCTCACAAACGTGAGACTGATTGCATTGCAAATCCTTGCTTTATATTATACGTCTAGTCCTGTGTGCTTTTAAGGCACATTTTATGGGTGACTTAGCTAAAATATTATAATAGTTTTCTGCATGGCAAAGGGACATTTCCTTGTCATCCATAACAGGCAGTGTTATTTGCGCTACTGTTGATATTCCCTCTTTTACAACAAAATACTGCTATAAACTGATGGAACTTACCGGCCAAAATAAGAACAGGGTTTAAAGTAGGACGTTCCTTTCAGCAGCATTTGTATCAGTATACTTTGGTTATGAACAAGGCCACTGGAATTATGTGGTTGTGTGGATGCATCATTTTTCACATAATTATGGATTTGCCACATCTGCCACATAATCCATCTTCTGCTGCGTAATCAGGAGATTTTAATTTAGACAAATGTGTTTCTAGCTGAAACACTTCAAAAGGTACTAAAACGCAGTGACACGTGTTGCTGCATGAATGTCATTTAGGGGTCGCCAGGGGTCGCAGCTGTGACCCTTGGTGACTTACCCTTTGCTATCCCTGGCACTGCCTTTGCGACCCTTTGCTTCAGAGGTGGCAAATTCAGTGTCAGGAACACGGGGGAGCTTGTCCTTATTGACGTCAGTTGGGACTCCACTCTCATTGTTTTCTGCCAATTTTTTATCATACTAATAGGATATAATAGCATATTATTAATTATTAGTGTAATAAAAATGGAGTACAATTATCCGGAATATGCCCTTCCATGGCTGCTGAGGTAAATAAAAAATGATTTGAAATGTATGGTGTGTGCGTGCTTGAGGGTGAGAGTGTGTTCATGTGAGATTGTATGTAAGTGTGAATCTGTATGGATGTGTAAGATTGTGTGTGTGAGTGAAAGTGGTAGTCAAAGGGCATGCAATATTGTTTTTGCTACTCCCTGACATTTCAATGAATTGATGTCCTTGTGTTGCTGTGCAGTGGAGCGCCCTTTGCAAAGGTTGACTGGTCAACTTTCCTTTCCTTTCCTATTGCTATATGTGGGTGTTGAACTGGTACTAATGGGGGGCAACCCATGCCCATACAGTGTTATCACATGTAAATATTTGAAAATAATGTAGTGAACTTCTCCACCTGAGCTGTCTTAGCTTGATGGAAGCCAGCTCCAACCAATCCTGGTGTGTTTCTCATGCTGCTAACATTATCAGCAGCATGAGAAAAGTATCTGGAGTGGTAGAGGGGTTTGTCTGAGGCGCTGAGTCTCGCGCTGGAGCTTCCATAGAGTAGAACACAAAGGAGGCCTGGGTAAGTAAATATTTTATTATTATTTAATTTTCTGACCCATTGACAGGCATTATAAGAAACTCGCTCTGCCTTCAGCCTCAAGTGTTCAGAGCTCTCAGCCATGGCCCATCATATACAAAACACTATTAAGGAGCCATGATTGGGACTGAAGGAATTTACCACAGTGCCTGTCAGTGGGTTAAACCATCCACTTTGCTCCGCCCCCCTCCAGAATCATATATCACCGCCCACAGGGACGTAGCTTTGAGGGGGAGTGTTTCTTGTGATAAACAGTTACAGTAGCTTTTAGTTGGGTATGGTTAGGTGTCTGTCGGATTTCACCATGAATTTCACACACAAACAAAGACGTACACAAAGGGGGTCATTCTGACCCCGGCGGTCAAGGACCGCCGGGGCCAGGGTCGGCGGGAGCACCGCCAACAGGCTGGCGGTGCTCCGCAGGGCATTCTCACCGCGGCGGTATGGCCGCAGTCAGAACAGGAAAACCGGCGGTCTCCCGCCGGTTTTCCGCTGCCCTGCAGAATCCTCCATGGCGGCGCAGCGGATTCTGACACCCCATACCGCCATCCTGTTCCTGGCGGTTCGCCCGCCAGGAACAGGATGGCGGTATGGGGTGTCGTGGGGCCCCTGGGGGCCCCTGCAGTGCCCATGCCAATGGCATGGGCACTGCAGGGGCCCCCATAAGAGGGCCCCACAAAGAATTTCAGTGTCTGCCTAGCAGACACTGAAATTCGCGACGGGTGCAACTGCACCCGTCGCACCTTTCCACTCCTCCGGCTCCATTCGGAGCCGGCTTCCTCGTGGGAAGGGGTTTCCCGCTGGGCTGGCAGGCGGCCTTCTGGCGGTCGCCCGCCAGCCCAGCGGGAAACACAGACCGCGGAGCGGTGTTCTGTCGAGGGGAACTCTGGCGGGCGGCCTCCGCCGCCCGCCAGAGTTAGAATGACCCCCAAACTCTCTCCCCCACTCTGGGAATACTTAAAAAATGGTGGTTATTTCACAAAATAATGGGATTTCCCTCACTTAGTGCCCCTACCAATCTGCTTAATTTTCCCTTTACGCTACCCCTAAGCCTCTCTAGTGCGCCAACTTGTAGTATAATGTATTTCAACACTATGGGGGTTATTACAACTTTGGAGGAGGTGTTAATCTGTCCCAAAAGTGACGGTAAAGTGACGGATATACCACCAGCCGTATTACGAGTTCCATGGGATATAATGGACTCGTAATACGGCTGGTGGTATATCCGTCACTTTACCGTCACTTTTGGGACGGATTAACACCTCCTCCAAAGTTGTAATAACCCCCTATATGCCAGCGTGATTGTTGGGAAATCTGAAGCTCACCAAGCCCCCCCAAACTTACTGACCAAGCTACTCCCCTGACCACCCTCCACTGCAGCAATTGCTATGCTTCAATTGTCAGGGAACAGTTGGGAGCACAAGAAATGAATGCCACATCATAAACAAGCATTTGCAATGCAATGGGTCTCGCATTTGCTCTTAGAGTTATTAGCCTTGTAAACTTCTAAATGGACTTTTCTTGCCACACAAATTGAAAACGAAAAGTAAAACAGTTCACATAAGCGAGCCAATTCAAAGCACCATGTCATCAGCGTGAAGCAGTACACAAAAGGAGACAGAAGTTCGCTCGCAGTCAAACCTGTTGGCAAAAGTGCAATTAGCCATGTAACAGGTGTGATGCCCAAGGCGGTAACTAAACCGCCCTAAGGAGGGACAAACGTAAAACTTTTACCAACGAAAATAAAGGACTTTTGAAGGGCAAATACAAGAACGAGTGATAGTAATGGGCGAGGTTAAAAGCCCAGATACAAAACAACTTGTCGGAAAAGCAGCGCTTGCCCGCTGCTATGCTCGACCTAAAAAACTGAACGCAAGGTGAAGCCAAACACATGTCAATCAAGTAAAGTTAAATCCAAAGAAGTAAAAAGATACAACACAGGCACTATTTAACATGGGCTCAAACATTCATGCGCGCTTCTCGATCAGACCTTCCCTTTTTCTCTGGGTTTCCAAATCGGATTTTCCTAAAACTCATATCTGTCCCAGTAATTTCATTACTTGATTGACACCATAAAGTTATTGTGCCCTAGGCTCTGTGCTCGACTGAATTCGATTATTATTAAATGTATTATATTTAGGCGCAATTCCTGATTGAATGGGAATCTATTTTATATTTTGAAAATACCTTAGGTGCTTTTTTTTATTAGTAAGGTCTGAATTGTGTAAAGGCGTGCTCGTGTTGTGTTTAAAAAGCTTGCACTAGGAAATGTTGAAATCCTAAATATAAAACGAGCATCTTGGCTTCTAAGCTTGTTGAGATTTGTCAATATTTAACACATTTCAATAATGTGTTTTGTGGGGCCCAAGTGATGCTGTCCGCACTCAGATACACAGCGGTATCTTTCTTGGAATAACTGTTATGTGGAGCCTAAAAACTCAATGATAGTAAACAATTTAATTTGATTTCATGTGTAGCTTTTTGTTCATATGGTTATGACAATATGTGCCTCTCGAAAACAATTATTGTTAATGAAAGACAATTAACAGGTAGTTCATAGTTCTCAGGAGTGCAATTACTTACAAGATGTTAAGTAAACAATACAGGTGATGATAATCACACCACCACTTTAGGTCACGGTGCAAGATGCATAACAAATGCTGAGGGTATCCAGAGGACCAGATGGGTGCTCACTGAAGGTTTCCTCCAGTATATTTCTTTTTCTGTCTGAATTCCACTTCCCCTGTCCACTACCTCGGCGTCCACGCTACGGATTATTTGGCATTTCTCGTGTGCAGGCTCTATGGGCTAGAGTATTAAAGCTGCATTTTTGTGGTGCCTACATCTCTATTGCTTTACCACCCTGGCCACTTCCCCACTGTAAAGGTCAATCTTTACATGGAAGGTGAATGTTTGGTCTGCAGGATAACTGAACTGGCCAGCCAGCTCACCCACCTCCTAAGAACATTCATCCTTTAATGTGCTACAGAGTGTTGTCAGTGCCTCTGTGAAGGCCCACATGCCATATGAGAGGAAATTGTATCTCTCATTGATGAAATGTCACACATCCTGGTACCCTTCTTTGTATACCAATTCCACCAATCCTTAGACTAACGATATGCAAGGCATTTAAGTGGTGGTGTGGCTCAGTCAGAACTGATGTTTCTATGACCCGAAACTGACCTGTTGTTGAAGTACCTGGCTTCTCCTATTTCCGTTTTCTGTTTTTATTCTTCAAAGTCTTCAATTTCTACATCCTAGAGAGTTGGGATGTGTGTAGGAGAATGCAATGCTCATTGCTTGCCTTCACTTTCATTGCAAGTGCAGCGCTACATGTTTGTGATCAATATATGTTAGGAAATAAGTGAAATGAAATTGTTCTGATACGTGATTAAAGTTATTGGAAGAAGATTGGAATTGGTGGTTAGCTTTATACATTGCAGGACATTGATGTGACTATAAGAAACCCATTGCATTTCTACAGTAATAATATCTGCTTACAGTTTTCAAATGGTACCTCTGCACACTTGATTTATGTGCATTTGGACTTTTTTTTATAATAGGGTGCATTTGTTAAATTACTTGTGGCTGTAGGTGGTGGTTCTGATGTATCAATACTGCTCATTCCAGACACTGCCTCAGGGTACAATTAGCTCCTCCTGTGTTATTAGCCAAGCTGCTTGGTCTAGCCACCCTCTCCTTCATCTTGACCATGGTCTTACCAACTAATTCATATATCTTCAGTGGTACAGTGTTTCACACCCACAGTGTTAATCCTCTCTTGTATATGAACTTGAGTTGTCTCTTTTGGCACCACCCTCTTTTTGTGTGTCCTGGCTTGCCATGTTGACATTGTGTGGCTGCTCACCTTCTCTACTGTGGCCTCTTGTGGGTTGTTCTGGGTGTGTGGTAGGGTGCCTCCTTCTTGAGATCTCATTACTTGCTGCCAGAGTGGTAGTCACAGTTTGTGTGTCTCTTTGATCCACAATTAGTTATTCAATATTTTAGAACAGCCAGTCCTCCATTGCACTGTAAAGCAACATAAATTCATAAGCACATATTTGCAATTTGCAGTTAGCTATTTGATATGTGTAGCTAATTTGAATTCCACATTTTCTCCCTATGGTTATTGGATGGTAAGTTAATTCTTGAAGTTCTGGCCTGCAGAACTAGATTCATGTTGCCTGGTGCAGTTTATGTACATATGTTTTTGAGCTGCCCATTTCTGAAACAAATATAGATTACAGTGGTTCAGCTGCTTAGTAAGATTGATGGAAAGGTGGCAATGGTTTCTCCTTTACTAATGTCCTCATATGCAATGTGAGTCTTTCTGACAATTCCGATCCAGGCAGTAGAAGTGATGTGTCAGTTCTGCTTGGGGTTGTGTCCACAGAGGATGGTCAGAGAATCTTAAACCCACTTTCAAGAGTCCAGGACTGACTAGGGTAACACCACTTGACAGGGTAGACTCATAGGTGGTAGTCAAGGTGCAGGGTCAAGGATGTTGGAGCCTTCTGTCCCTGATGTTCAAGACAGGAGGCTAGCAATCTAGCCCTTGTAGTCACTCTGGTATTCTAGGTTCAAGAGATGCAGGTTGAGTCCTTCTCCCCCTAGGCAAAAGGGCAGCAGGTCATCTCAACATGCAGCAGCACAGTAGGGCAGTAGTCCAGCAGGGCAGCAGTGGAGCAGAGTGGCAGCCCTTCAGCAACACAGCAGTTCTTCTTCCTGGCAGAATATCTAAAGGGCCAGAAGTGTACTGAAGTGGTGGTGTCTGAGGTCTGGTATTCTTATCTAGTTGTGTAATTGAATAGAGGAAATAGCTTCTAGAGGTTTCCCTTTGAAGTCCTCAGGCATTCTGCCTTCCCAGTTCTGGCTCTAGCCTAACTACAAGAGGTATGCAGTCCTTTGTGTGGTCAAAGGACACAGCCTATTCAAGGGTAGGTAGAGCTGGGTACAGCTCCACCATCCCAACCTGCCAGTAATGGCCCATCCAAGCACACCTAATTTCTCTATTGTGTGTGATTGTCTACGAGGAATACAAAAAGCCCAACTGTCAGCTGCTACAAGTCATGTGACTAGAGACAGGCTATAGGCACTTAGCAACTAAGGCAGGAAAATGCAACTTTCTAACCGTGGTATTTTCACAATTGTAATTAAAAATACACCACATGAACTGGTTACCTGCTCCCATTTCAAAATTACAACTTATTAAATATAACAAGATAACTCCAATGTTATCTTATGGGGGACATAGGCCTTGCAGTGGTGAAAAATGAAATGAGGAGTTTTTTACTACCAGGACATGTAACAATTTAACGTACATATCCTAATTTTTTTAACACACTGAACCCTGTCCTCTGAGCTGTCCAGGGCCTACCCTAGGTGTTACTTATATGTAATAAAACTAAGGTTTGCACCTGGTTTGGGCCTGGAAAAAGGTTTATTCTTCCAGGTCTAAATGCCAGCATGAAACATGCACACACAGGCTGCAATGGCAGGCCTGATACATGTTTAAAGGAGACTTAAGTGGGTGAGACAATAAGTTCTGCAAGTGCACTAGTAGCATATAATTTACAGGCCTTGGTTACATGTAGTACCACTTTACTAGAGATTTATAAGTAAAATAATATATTAATTGGGATAAGCCTATATTACCACATTTTAGGTAGTGAGCATGTGCACTTCAGCACTGGTTAGCAGTAGTAAAGTGCACAAAGTTCTAAAGTCAGCAAAAATATGATCAGCAAATATGGAGGAGGAAGCAAAGGGTTTGGGGGAAGACCACCCTAAGACTGACAGGTGTAACAATGGGGAGATCAAGGGATTTGTCCAGAATCAAAGGATTGTAAGCCGACGCTGAGAATTGAAGCAAAGTCAGCCACCCCGGCCCTAAAGCCACATCCTCTCAAGCAGTGATTGGTAATATATAAAAGTGGTGGGGCGATCAAAGTACCCCACCGCAACACAAAACACTAAAATAAAACAAGCATGCAAAATAACAACACTTGTATACATGATATTAACATGAAAAATAAAATATATGTACTTACCCAGTTGGCGTCCTCTGTGTCCTTCTCAGTCTGTTGCTCTCACTGGCACAAGCGGAAGAGGAAACTTCCCTAAGTAATCCTGGTGTTGCTCTCATGCTGTTAACCAGCATGAGAGCAGCACCAGGATTGGATGGAGTGAGCTGGCTAGATGCTCTTTCAGACCCTTTAAGCCAGTGCTTGGTCTCCAGCCAGCTGTCCAATGCAGCTGGATGGAGAACTTCAAAGTGCGCATGTCAGTTTGGCCGGTGCAAGCCTGCCGACCAAACTGACATGCGCCCTGTGCAGTGTCTGGCCAGCACTGCTCTAGTCCTCCATTCTGCAGAGGACATGCCCCTGATTTCTCCCGGCTCCGGGCAGGCTGACGCGGCGGGCCTTGTGAAAAATAAAATGGCAATTACATTATTTCATTGATGTTTAATGGTTGACATTAATTTACAGTGGCTCGCAGCAGGCGAAGGGGGGTGCTTTCCGGCCCTCATAGAGCAACTGCTGTTGATCCTCTCTCTGTTAGTTGAGAACATGCCTGACTCTGCTATACTGATGTTCACAAGAGAGATTTTTCTGTAAACAAGCTCAGCAAACCACCTAGGGAGAGATCAAAAGATTGTTACTGACTAGATACATATGATGAAGGGGAAAAATACATATTTTTTTAAAATAGAATAATTGCAATGCTTTTTGCATTGCTTTTCAAATCTCCTTATTCAGTAACAATGGCAGTTTTGCTGAACACATCCAATAAACGAACCTCACAGGAGCTTGTTAAATATGATTAAAGTATTAGATTGCACCTCTGTTTTATATGTATCAGACTCTTCATGTTCAGCAAAACATTTCTCTGAAATTATGAGTGAGCGAAGCTGGAAGATGCTTCCGTATGACTCACAAGCAGATGATGTCCGCATCACTCATCTCCATGCTGCTCCCTCCGCAGATTTAAGTGATAGCCCTAGTCCTGACAGGTGCTCTCATATTTTTTGCATAACATCCAATCCCTTTCAAATTGCCTTTGCCTTTGAATTCTTTCCCTGTGTTTGCCTTTTTCTTTTACATCTCCAGGTGAGCTACGCAGGCATCCGTTGTCGAAAGCACTGTGTCCCCTTTTCATTTATCACTGCCTGCAGTTATGTTTACAGTCCAGTAACAGAAGGAATGGATCACAGGTTCTCCTCGCCAGTTTGCAAAGGAGAGTCCTGAATTTATTAAAGACAAAGGAGGTGAATATTATGCAGTCTCTCTTCTTACTTTTTATGTATTATAGCACACATTTAAAGTAAACTACATACACCATAGTCCTGCTCCCCTGGGTAAGACGTATAAACAAAGTACAAAATGTGGTATTAACAAATAACGATCCCTAATGTGCCCTCTCTTTTCTTGTCAGCTGCCAACAGAGTCTGTAAGAGAAGCATAAAATAAAAACAAGAAGAATATCCAAGAAGGAACCACAGAACTTTCTCCTTCCTTCGATCTTGTCAATAATACCATGTCCTCTGTGCATGGGCAATTGTTCCCTCCCACAAGGATTGGCTTTGTTGTCTAATGATGTTGGTTGAGTAGTTGAGACCAGCACTCAGAGAAATCAAAGAACTTATTATTATTCTTCAATTTAGGGATGGTTTCATCATAAAGGCAGGATTATATTTACCTCATTTGTCTTTAACAAAATCAAGTCTCTCATTCACCAACTGGCTAGGGGAATCTACAATTTTATTATGAAAGGAGGCTCTACCATGCAAGTAGAACCATATAAACCACTGGCATTGCCACACACTGTATTGGTTTACAGTAGAAAGTCTTAATTGCAGTCGCCCCAGACTACAATCAACAGATTTGAGAATGTTTCCTAACTTGACTCCAGTCTAAAAAGGCTTTTGAAGTCTCTCTATTAGAATGAGCTCTCAAACATCTCTATCCACCTCGACCAGGACCATCGCCTCCTCACTCATTGGCTTACAGTGGCCGAAGTTACTGGAGAAAAAAGTTTACTAATAGAAATTAACATCTGAGAGGAGGATATTCTCAAGTTCTTTGGCTCCTTCACATACCGTCTAACACATCTAACCACACGTAGTTCAGGATGAAGAGGAAAAACAGGAAAGTATTCTCAGTACATCCAGAAACGGTAAACTGGACTTCCCTGATATCTGGAACTCTTATAAAAGAAACTAGGCATGCAACATGACAGGTTCACTGGACAAACATTTCCCCTGAGAGGCTATCATTCACTTCATATGAATGAAGAGTTTGCAATACTTTGCTACCATCCCACTGTGTTCAGAATCTAACCCCCTTTAACAATCTACACACCAAGAGGTGCTCTTTAATAGGTTTACCTTAGACTTTCTAGTGCGCGGCTGCAATTATCAATCTATATCCATTAATATTAGATACACTTTCTGCTGGGAAGCCATTGATACCAGGAAATTGAGACAATCCATAACATCTGAAAAATGACTTCAATAGCCCATTCCATATATCTTCCAGTGCTGATGTACAAGACTGACTCAGGCTTCAGTTTTTCCGCGTCGCCTAGACAGCGCTGATGTGCATGTAAACTGATTCCGAAAGAATTGACACGTCTGCAAACTAGGTGTAAAGGTCCCATGCCACCAGGATGTGATTGCCCTGCAGAACAAGATTATGATACTGCCCATACAAATTCTTCAGCAACTTTAGAGAGACAGGTAACATAATAGGACAGTCTGTAGTTAGTTCTAGAAGGGAAAGGTACTAAGGCTGCACCTTCCCTGGTGAACTACCAATAACAATACTAATTGTTGACTGTCTGGCAATATGTGCTAAACACTGATATAATTGGAAAAGGTAGAAAAGAAAGACATTTTCGCCAGAGCATTTTTGAAGGAAATTATCATTTGCCAATGCCTCTGGAACTGGTCTCCAACTGAAGTGCGTCTGCAATTGAGTATTCAGCCTGGTGCCAAATAGCGCTACCGCAAAAGGCCCCCAAACCATGCACAAAAAGGGCTAACCTAGCTCCATCACTCCATGTTAGATGGAAAAAAGAAGAGAACGGTTTTCCTGGATTCCGCCATCCCTTTACTGTCATGTGCTGGTGAGAAAATGCTTTCCCCTTCTCCACCACAGGAAGAACATTGTCAGGGAAAACCATTATTGTTGACGGTAGTCATGGGGTCTGAAGAAGAAAGAACTGCAGGTGAAACAACTCCATATCCACTGGCCCTGGAAGAGACTCAAACACCCTCGCCATGGAGGAGTGAGCTGCACAGAGGGTGGAAAATGCTTGCACATGTCTTCCTACTTCCCTGATGAACTGGTCACCAAACAAGAGAACCTGGTCTTTGAGTCCCACATCACAGCCTGCAAGCCACCCTAGTTAAAGGTTTTAATTTTATCAAAAGACTTTCATTTTTTTCATAAGATAGACCAAAATTCATGTTCCCTAAGAAGCGTTCTGGACTTTGGGCCAAGCTGAAACTTTCTTGTGATATAAGGATTCCCTTGAGTCCTTTGTCTATTCTGCGCGGCACAAAAGTTTTGAAAATTGGACTCAGGGTATCCGAATGTTCATCAAGGTGTGAACCCTGGGCTTTATCCACTTCTCTTCTGAGAACTTTTCCTCCCTTGCTTAGCAAAGTAACAATTTTAGGATCTAAACAGGGGTTAGAGCAGCCTCATTCGCTATGAAGGGTCAAGTACACTGTGTTCCATCTTTGATTTCGCTGTCCTCCCAAAAGAAATTTGAATTATAGCCTTAATATTTATCTATGTACAGAGGAAGGGACCATTGATAGGAATTATGGAGCTGAAACAAGCGTGAGTCAAAAACAGGAATAACCTAAAGTACTGTCTGGTTTGTCATAGATGTTTAGTCCCTGATTTAAGGAAAGTGGCACTGCACCCAGTGCAGCACCACTTTCCTTGCGCCCCTTGGCGTCCCCTAACGCCACCATGTGTGGACCCTATCTAAGATACGGTGGACCATGGCGGCAGTTAGGGAACTATTGTCAAAATTTATGATGCTAGTTCAGAACTTTGCAATGTCGTAGTTGGACTCTTGCTCTAGGCAAGACTGCTGGTTTAAGGATGACAGTACTTATGTTTGTAGGCGACTATGCCAATCCTACAACAAAACGCAACTGTCGTCCCAACCCCTCCGGCTCACAAGCAGTACTTCACCAAAAACCCAAAACAGTCAAAGGTGATTTGTGGCAGCCTTTACGCATGGACTCAAGACTGTGACATCTCAGGGAGCGTGGTGGTTAAACGGAAATTACCCCTTTCTCATATTAACAACATGTCTCAATCACACAGGCAATGAAGAAGATGCAGTAAAGTTTCAATAGGTTTTATTTTAGTAAAACTGCAATCTGCGATAAGTTGCATGAGTTGCAATGATTAGGATAATGAACAATGCAAGAAATAAAATGGTAAAGTCAAGAGACATTAATACAAAGACTCCCACCATCTTGCAATATCATAAAATAACATGAAGTGTGTGATATGTCCTAATACCCTAGCATGTAGGCCTAGCCTCTAACCTAGAAGAGAGCTAGGTATGTTAAACTTCAATCTGCCAATGCCATGTCCTTGAGAAGAGCCCCACCCCTTGTTACCTTGGAATGAGGTCTCTGGCTCAGACTCCGTAGGAACAAGAAGACTGGGTCAGCGTGAAGGCGACGTGCAGCATCGATAGCAGCGATGGCATCTGGTCGGAATCCCTCTGACTATCTGATAAAGTGAGGAGTATATATACAGATCTACTTGGACCCCTGACGTAGGTTTGTTCTGAAACAATAGATAACAAGGTGTGCTTGGGACAGTAATTAATATAAACAATTCCCTTGAAAGCATGAAGAGGGCAAATACCTAAAGTGAACACCTACAGTTTGTTTGTATTTGTCACCTGATCTTGACGCCAGAGCGCGGTGACACTGATAATGCAAACTAAAACATGGGCCTAAGTCATAACAAGGCAGCCATCTTAAAATAACTATTTAAATAAATGCGCTTAAACAGAGCAAGCTAAGTAGGGTAAGTCACTGGGTGACGGGGGCACGAGTCTGCAAGCCACAGGCTAAGCTAACTCCTGTATCCCATTAAAACAAACTAGGATTCACTACAGCAGGATTAGCATAAAAAATGTTGACGCTAATCCTGCAAAGCCCATTGAGGCCCATTGTAAACAATGCTGTGCCTCCTATTAACGCCTGCAGAATTGAACTGCCACCATTATCATCACTCTCCTTATTGTGGAGATTAAAAGGCAACCTGATAAAGTTAGACTTTGGAATTTGTTTCCTAAATTTACTATGTATATTCCCCGTAGATAACATGCTAGAATGATGGGGCATATGGTCTACTGCCACTAGCAGGTGGGATAAGAGTGTCAGATACAGCTTTCCACTGAGATGCCAATATTTTTAAAATATGAAGATACTTTCTTCTGAATAGAACTAGCCACCAAGGCATCTAAGGATTTGCAAAGATGTGTCTTCAAAATCTCATGTTCCTCATTTTCTGCACCTCTGTCCTTGATAGGCCGCCCCACAATCATTTCTTAATGCCTACAAGGGTTAAATGAATATGTCTTAGGAATTTGAATCCCCACAGAAATCACAAGTACCAGAGCAAATCCTTTAAATTGTTCCCTGCAAGAAAGAAAGTCCTAATATCAAGTATAAATGCACTCATGAAAAAAAAACACTTGAATATCCAGACAGGGACTGGGATTTAAGACATGAGAGCCTACCCTCTTCTGTTTGAAGCCTTGAACTATTTGCTCCTGACAATTCAATTTAGCAAAATCAAGCCTTAATTGAAATTATTTAGCAACATTACGGTCTGCCCATAATGTAAGTTAAACAAAAGAACTGATGCAAAGCCAACATTAAGCATTTTACCTCGTGCAGTCAGGCAGTGATAATTGTAATCAACACAAATTTCACAATGAGGTTTTGACTTCAGGCAGCCCTGTAAGGCAATAAATATCAGCCACAAAATCTCAGAGATAACCAGGCTGTGTGTAACCACCTTTCTCAAACAAAGGAGTCACACATAAAATCAATACATTGAAAATAAAGTTAGGAGGCATTCAGATAAATTCAGAACACAAAGCAGACAATACACATGTATCCAGCAAAATACTTGTCAGGCAGCAGCAAAAAGAAGATTAATTAAGGACTGCACCTATTTATGCACTATGTTCTCCTTTAATATTGATTATACCCTCTGCACAGAAACTGGGGGATATACTAAAAAATTTTGGACACAGAGCAGTTCCACAAGCCTTCTTGCTGTGTTACTGTGCACCAAGAAAAGGACAGGATTGTGCAGTATCTGTAAGATACTGCGCATTCCTGTCCTCTTCCAAAGCACTGGTGCACAATTGGCTGCCATGGTGCAAGGGTCTCTGTGTTGTAGGTATGATTGTTTCTGTGCAGGCAGGTGCCCTTTCCTGCACAAAAACAATCAGTGGAGGTGAGTTCCTCTTACAGAAAGCATCACACATAGAAAGACTTAAAAATAGGAGAAATAATGGTATTTCTCCTTGTTGCAACTCCCTTACACCTCCCCTGGGGAGGTGTAGGCTTTTGACGCATTTCCAGGTTTACAGCATGTTGTAAATCTGAGAATGTGTCAAATGCAATGGGTGTTTTGTGGGAACACCCACCATAAAACCAATGGCACACCTCCGTATCACAGGGTGAGGAAAAGCACAGACTTTCACTGGGTTGCCTCACTCCATATCTACAAGGCCATGAAAAGTCACAAATGGTGGCTTTACATGGACTTACATGGCTCTGCAGTGTGCTCCGATGGACCATCATTAAAAGCAATGTACAGCAGCACACAGGGCTTGTAAATAAGCCCCTAGGTCTCTAGTTGGTAGAGGTATGCACCCTACCCAAGAATGGGCCACACTCTTAGTCAAGATAAGTCAGTTACACTCCATAAATTAACTTGTGCTCACCCTCTGGTGGCTTGGCACAGAGCAGTCAAACTTAACTTAAGAGGCAATATGTAAAGTATTTATGCAACACTTAGCTATAGTAACACAATGAAAGACACCACAAAAAGATTTGAAAAAATAGATAATATTTATCTGAGTAAAATAAGACCAAATTAACAGAATTCCAATTAGTAGAAGTGGAGATATGAATATTTAAAGATTAAGGCCCTCATTTGGACATTGGCTGTAAAAAACGCCTACCGCTGCGGCGACGGACGCCAAAAGACCATCACCGTGGCTACTATCCATTCGCCATATTATGACCACAGCTGGATTTCCGCCACAAGAAGGGCGGAAATCCGGCTGTAGCCATACTGGCAGATGTTGGTAAGGTGGTGCTGCTACCACCAGCAGGGCCATGCCAGCAGACCGTCGCCAGCCGTATTATGACAAATAATACGGCCTGGTGGTGTTCTGTTGGTGGGTGCTGCTAGCGATAGCAGCGCCCCGTCCCATCCCCTTCCAGAAGGCTCCCTGGATACAGGTAAGGTGGGTCTCCGACAGGGGAGGGGATGGGGTGTGTTGTGTGTGTTTGGGGGGGGTGTGCATGTATGTGTGAGTGTGTGTGGGAATGCTAGTGTGTGTGTGGTGTTGTTTGCGTGCGTGGATGAATGTGTGTGAGTGCATGGATGAATGTGTGTGAGTGGGTGTATGTATGGTAATGTGTATGCGTGTCGGCATGTATGTTATGATGTGTGTGCGGATGTGTGAGTAAATGAATGTATGCATGCGTGTATGTTTGTGTGGATGAGTGTGTGTATGCATGCATATGTGTGTGCTGTGGAGGGGTGTGGATGTAGGGTGCGGTGGGGGGTGTCTGGGAAGTTGTTGAGGGGGTGGGGGCCTCCTATCAGTGACAGGGAAGGAATTCTTCATAATGACTCCCTAAATGTGAAAACAGTGGTTAGAAGTCAATAGTGACCAAAAGGTTACTTGAGGTCACTAAGGACAGTTGTAAATCCAAAAGCCAGGCCGGCCCCAACGGAGGGAAGACCGATTACAGAACCCGGATCCAGGATATGCTGAAAAAGTACCTTTGACGGAGCAATGCTTGTTCGGCGAGGGCATGATGCCTCGATATTTTTACCACACTCTTTGAACTGCGTCGTCGGCTGTTTCTGTGAAAGCTAATGTGATGCATCATCGGGCCGCACAGAGCGTCTTTGTCGGGCTGCGCAGTCTGTGGATCCCCTGTTGTCAGGTAGCCACTGTGTCACCACTGGTGAGTGATGCCCCAATTTTACTCCTGCCCCCGGGCGATGTATTCCTTTTTGCAGGTTTCGGCAGCACAACCCACTTCTGAGGCCTATGACTGAATGGGGGCACATCAGGCACAGATGGCAGAGTACAGCAGCACCAGGAGAGTTGCAAGAAGTCTTTGATGTCTTTGAGACTGCAGTGAACAGGGGGCAAGCACACAAGCCCTTGGAGATTTCTTGGGTTCAAGGGTGAGGTGTCAGAGCCACCAGATCCTCGGGGTCTGTGCACGTTCCCAACACGTCCACCACTGAACAGCTCCAAGACTCTGATAGATAAATCACAGAGACTGAGAGAGTTCAAGAGGGGAAGAGGGGATTAAGAAGGGAACAGCTGGGAAGGAGACCTGTAGTAAGAAAAAGGTTAGAACACACAATATGAAAATTATATCTCCTGAAATCAATACTAGACTATGATTCTAAGCCTAGTCACTCTGAAAACATGAACAATCTAAGAGTTAAGTTTAAAATGACTAAGTTTCAAGATGGCCGGATACCTGTAAGGGAATCAAGATGAATTAAATGAAACCTTTCTTATTCAAGTACTTTCCTTTACATGAGAATCAGAAAAAACATTCTGACTAAATTTTAAACCAGTCATATAAATCCTGTTTTGAGAATGTATACTAGGACCATGCAATATTGCATCTAGAAACTCTGGCCTTCTGTGTACTCTTAAAATGTTTCAACACAAATTGCGCATATTGCGTATATATATATATATATATATATATATATATATATATATATATTTATAGTATACACCATAAAAGGACTGTGCACCATGAATAACACAATATGGATTCAGGAAACAAATCACATAACTTGTCAACTCGAATATTACATAATAAATATCTTAGAATAGTGGCATACAATAAACAACATGAAATAAACTTGAGGAGAGAATCGTGCGTCTTGCCGATTCGAGTGTCACCATGTAAAATACCAAGAAATGGTAGCACGCAATGAATATGAAAGTCAAATCATCATTAATCGAATCGCGCGTCTTGCCGATTCGTAAAACACGATGTAAATGTCAAGAAATGGTAGCGCGCAATGAAAAACAAAGTTAAATCCTCATGAAACGAGTTGCGCGTCTTGCCAATTCGTAAAACATCATGTAAATGTCAAGAAATAGTAGCGCGCAATGGACAACAATGTTAAAACACCATAAAACAAATTGCGCGTCTTGACGATTCTTAAGCCACCATGCCAGTGTCAAGAAATGGTAGGACGCAATGAATAACAAAGTCAAACCTTTATGAAACAAATCGCGCATCTTGCCTAATTGTAAACTACCATATAAATGTCAAGAAATGGTAGCGTGCAAGTAATCTGTTACTCATTTAAGAATTAAACCAAGAATATGAAAATTCTCAATAACGGGGTCGGAACAGTCCAACCACCGTCTTATTGCCTGAAACAATAATCACCAATGAAGGATGAAGGGCAGAAGACTGGAAGATCCAAATAGGCCGCCAGGACAGGAGCTCAGGAAGAAGCTGCTGCTCTGCACCGGGACCTCTGAAAAGTGAGCACTGGGAGTTGGGCTGGCTCTCTTTTATAGAGTCTTGGCCCAGCACAGAACCACGCCTAGGCATGTTGCAGGGAAAGTCTCTGGAAGGCCCTGGAAAGGTATTTGTAAGCATATTAAAAATAAGTTTTCAGGATTGAACTCTGCAATGCAAAAGGTTAAACCACAACATATCAGCACAATGCATAAATTACGTTGTTTTGAGAGTGCTGGGTTTTTGCATTTTTGTCGCCAATAGAGCGCGTACTGCTCTGGTGTTGACATGAGGAGAGCAACTTCAGCCCTTCTCACTGCAGGTTAAAATTAGCAGACAGAAGGCCAACACAGCAAAGAAAGTAGCAAAGTTTCAGCCCCTCCTACAGCACAGCAAGCAGTCAGCCAACACAAAAATGCAGTTGCAGAGTGGCAATCTCAGCACAGCAGTCCTTCTCATGTCACACTGTCCTTGGTTCCAGTAAAGATCTGATTTGCCGGGATTTGGGGTTCAGTATTTATACCCAAACAAACCTTTGAAGTGGGGGACATGTCAAAGAGTATTTTCAAGATTACAAGGTCATTTCCCTTGCCTTCCTTGGCTCCAGACCCTCTACAGTGAGTTATGCAGCCCTTTGTGTGAGGAGAGGCACATCCTAGTCAGGTGTGTCAGCTCCTCCCTCTTCTCTAGCCCAGGAAGACCCATCAGCCTGGTAATGGACCGTCAGGATGCAAATGCCACACCCAAGCTTTCTTTGTGTGTGACTGTCTAGAGTGAAATCTAAAGCCCAGCTGTTAACAACCACAGATGTGTATTCAGAAACAGACAGAGGCACTGAATGATTAAAGTAGGAAAATGCCAACTTTCCAACAGTGGCATTTTCAGACTTACAATTTAAAATCCTACTTCCTCATAAGTTGTGATTTAACATTTTGAGACCAGAGACACAACCTCAATTTTTCTATCTTTTTCCAGTTAGAAATTACACTTAAAAGTTCAAATTATTCTCAAAGCTATCCCATGGGAGAGATAGGCCTTGCAATATTGAAAAACGTATTTAAGAGTTTTTCATTATCTGGAAACGTTAAACTTAAAAAAACATGCCCACCTTTTTAAATACACTTCAGCCTGACACTGGGGCTAACTAGGGCCTACCTTAAGGGTAACTTACATGTAATAACAAGCATTTGCAATGCAATGGGTCTCGCTTTTGTTCGAGTTAGTGATATTAGGGTTGTGAATTCCTAACTGGACTTTTTTTGCCACATAAATTGAAAATGAAAAGTAAAAATGTTGACATAAGCAAGCTGATTGAAAGCGCCATGGCTACCATGACCATGAGCATGAAGGAAAGACACAAAAGGAAAAAGAAGTTTGCTTCCAGTCAAACTTATCGGCAAACATCCAGTTATCTATGTAACAGGATCAATGACAAAGGCTGCAACAAAACTACCCGAAGGAGGGACAAACGTCAAGCATTTACCAATGAGAACAAAGGATTTTTGGAAGGCAAGCCCATGAATGAGTGATAGTGATGGGCATGTGGTGGGCCTGGTTAAAAGCCCACAGATAGATTACAACAGGCCAGAGAGCTTGCACGCTCGACCTGAAGCAGAAGGTTTGGGCCTGGAAAGTGCGTACACTTGCCAGGTCGAAATGGCAGTTTAAAACTGCACACACAGGCTCTGCAGTAGCAGGCCTGAGACATATTTGAAAGATTATTGTAGCAGGTGGCACAATCAGTGCTGCAGGCCCACCAGTAGCAATCTAGATTACATGCCTCTTGCACATATAATGCAGCTTTCTAGGGACTTACAAGTAAATGAAGCATGCAGACATGCAAATTGTGGTGAAGCCAATGTTTAGAGGACAAAGCACCTGCACTTTAGCACTGGTCAGCAGTGGTAAAGTGCCCAGAATCTTAAAAGCCAGCAGAAATGAGTCAGAAAAAGAAGAGGTCAAAGAGCAAAAAGCTACAACCACATAAGGATGCGAGGTCTAACACATGTCCTCTTCAGCTACAAGTGGGGAGAGCTACCCCTTCACTAAGGGAGTAACCTGGGGAGACCATCAACATTTGCATGATCTGTTCCAGGGAAGTGTTCCACCATTCCCTGTAGGGAGATGGGCCACCTCAACAGTTTGGGATTCTCACCCATCATCTGCATTAACCATCTGAGGGGTCTGTGGTCTGTCTGAACCCGTAAGTCAGTGCTAAACAGGTATGGCTTAGCTTGTTCATCACCCAGAACGCAGCAAAGGCTTCCCATTGAATCGTGCCCCACCTGTGTTTCCTGAGAAGTAGCCTTCTACTGATGAAGGCCCTCTTCATTTAGCTGAGAGAGCATGGCCCCTAAACCATGCTCTGAAGTGTCTGCCTGAACAACAGATTCTTTGGAGAAATCTGGAGCCTTGGGCTCCGGTGCTGTTCACATGGCTTCCTTTAGTGCTTCAAAAACTTTCTGGCATGCCGTTGTCCAGATCACCTAATATGGCTGCTTCTTGGATGTTAACTCTTTCAAGGGGGCAACAATGGTGCCATATCCCTTGTTGATTCTCTTATAATATCCTGTGTGGCCTAGGAAGACTCTCACTTCAGTCAGGGTCTTTGGGTGGTTTCCAAGCCAGAATGGTGTCAATCTTGGGTTGCAAGGGCTACACCTTGCCACCTCCTCCTTGTTGTCCAATTTAGACCACAGAACCCTGCCCTATCTGGCTTTTACTAGCCTTGAAAGTCAGGCCTGCCTTCGCAGAGCCTGAAGCACTTCCCTCAAGTAGCACAGGTGGTCCTACCAGCTAGAACTAAGGGCCACAGTATCATCCAGATAGGCAGCACTGTACTGTAGTTCCCCAGTCCAGTTAGGACATGATTTTCCAAGTTCTGGAAGGTGAAAGGGGCAATCTTTAACCCAAAGGACATAACCCGGAACTGGAAATTCCCTTTTGTGTACAGAATGCCGACCCCTCTTTTGCCCAATAGGTCAAGGCAATCTGCCTTGACCTATGGTTTGTGCCAGTACTGGTGACTGCATTGAGCCCCCGATAGTTCACATAGAATCAGAGTACAGGTGTGATACCTGGCGGAGCAGCCGTGGGAACCAGCACCACTGGCCTGGACCAAGAGCTGTTGGAGGGCTCAACAACCCCTAGTGCCAACATCTTGAAGACCTCTGCCTTGACGATAGCCCTCACCTTATCAGAGAAACTGTAAATGTTACTCTTTATAGGTGGACTGTCCTCAGTTGCACTTTCATTGGTGCACCATGTAGTGAGCCCTGGGGTAATGGAGAACAAAGAGGCAAACTGCCTTAGCATTTCCTGGTTGAAGTGTTGGCAGCCAATTAGTTCTCCTAATCAGATCTCTGGGATCCGCAGAGACTTTGTGTCCCTATATCTATATTTCTTTTTCCTCTAATATCTCTAAAACTACTGAATGAATTTACACTAAATCACAAACAGCATGATTGGTGTACCAAGATCTACCTTCCTGCCACTTTTGGTGTATTTTCCTTCAGCGGTTCAGCTGTAGTTGTGTCTAAAGACACTGAGGGAAAACACATGGGGAAAATGTGATCACCCTAAGACTGACAGGCCTAACAAATGGGAGATTGAGGGATTTGTCCAGAATCCAAGGATAGTGAGCCAACCCCGAGACTCAAAGCAAAGTCAGCCCCTCTGGCCCTAACGCCACATCCTCCTCAGCAGCGTCTGATAATATATAAAAGTGGTGGGGCGAGCAAAGTGCCCACCTCAACACAAAACACTAACATAAAACAAGCATGCAAAATAAAAACATGTGCATGCATTGTATTAAGATGAAAAATAAAATGTGTACTTACCCTGGCTGCGTCCTCTGTGTCCTTCGCAGTCTTTGGCGCTGACCATCATGAGTGAGAGAAGAAACATCCCTAAGCATTCCTGGCACTGCTTTCAGACTGTTAACCAGCATGACAGTAGCACCAGGATTGGATGAAGCAGGCAGGCTAAATGCTCTTTCAGGCCCTTTAGGCCTTTGCTTGGTCTCCACCCAGCTATCCAAGGCAGCTGGGTGGAGAGCTTCAAAGTGCTCATATCAGTTTGGCCGGCGGAAGTCTGCCAGCCAAAGTGGCACAATCTTTCGGTGTCTGGACAGCACTTCTCTACTCCTCCATTCTGCTGAGGACACCCCCCTCATTTCTCTTGGCTCCAGGGAAGGCTGACAGCTGTGGCACACCTTGTGAAAAAAAAAATGGCAATGAAATTATGCCTTTGCTATTTTATTTTTCACATTGATTTAGCATGGCTCGTGGTGGAGGGAGGAGAGGGTGACGCTCCCCCACCCTCAAGGAGAAACCGCTGCTGATCCTCTCTCCATCAGTTAGGAACATGCCTGACTCTGTTATACTGATGTCCGTGAGCGAGATTTTGCAGTTAATAAGCTCAGAAAGCCACCTAGGGAGCAATCAGAAGATTGGTACTGGCTGGTTACATATGAGGAAGGAGAAAACACATTTATAAAAAGATTGAAGTAACTGCAATGCTTCCTGCATCGCTTTTCAAAACTCCTTATTAAGTAACCATAGCAGTTTTGTTGAACACATCCAATAAATGAACCACACAGGAGGTTGTTAAATATGATTAAAGTATTAGATTGCACCTTAGTTTTGAATGTATCAGACACTTAATTTTCAACAAAACATTTCCCAGAAATTATGAGTGACCGAAGCTGGAAGATGCTTCAGTATTACTCACAAGCAGGTGATGGCCACATCACTCAGCGCCATACTGCTCTCTCCGCAGATTTAAGTGATAGCCCTAGTCCTGACAGGTACTCTCATATTGTTGCATAACATGAAACCCCTTTCAAATTGCCTTTGCATATTCATTCTTCCCTGTGTTTGCCTTTCTCTTTTACATCTCCAGGTGAGCTACGCAAGCATCCTTTGTCGGAAGCACTGCAACCTCTTTACATTTACTACTCCCTGCAGTGATGTTTACAGTCCAGTAACAAAAGGAATGGACCACAGGTTCTCCTTGCCAGTTGGCAAAGGAGAGTCCTGATTTTATTAAAGACAAAGGAGGAGGAATATTATGCAATCTCTGTTCTTGCTTTTTATGTAAGGTAGCACCAATTTAAAGTAAACTACATACACCATAGACCTGCTCCCCTGGGTAAGAAGTGCAATATGTTGCCAGCACAGCAGAGTCTGTGAAAGAAGCAGACACATAAAAACAAGAAGAATATTCAAGAAGGAACCACAGAACTTCCAACCTTCCTCTGGTCTTGTCAATAATACCATGTCCTCTCTGCTTGGGCAATTGTTCCCTCCCAAAATGATCAGCTTTGTTGCCTATTGATGTTGTGTGAGTAGTTGAGACCAATCAAAAGAGAAATCAAAGAACTTATTATTACTCTTTCATTTAGGGATGGTTTAATCATAAAAGGCAGGATTAAAGTTACCTCATTTGTCTTTTTAAAAAATCAGGACTCTCATTCACGAACTTGCTAGGAGAATCTACGATTTTATTATGAAATGAGGCTCTACCATGCAAGTAGAACCATATCTACCACTGTCATTGTCACACACTGTGCTGGCTTACAGTAGACAGTTTTAATTGCGGTCACCCCATACTACAATCAGCAGGTTTGTGAATGTTTTCTAACTTGGATCCAGTCTAAAAAGGCTTCTGATGCCTCTCTATTAGAATGAGCTCTCTAAAATCTTTATCCACCCCTATTAGGGACATCTCCTCCTTCACCCATTGGCTTACAGTGGCCAAAGATACTGGAAAAAAAGATTTACCAATATAAATTATCATCTGAAAGGAGGATGTTCTCAAGTTCTTTCGCTCCTTCACATACTGTCTAACATATCTCACCACACATAGGGCCTCATTATAAGTTTGTCGGTCTGACGGTAAGGCTGCCACGGAGGCGGTCGCCAAAAGACCGCCATGTTGGCAGTCATCTGACCACTGTATTAAGAGTCACACAGCTAAGTGGACCAAAAAACATAAAAAATTCTGAATCCGCCAGGACACTAGAGGATGGAAAAGAGGTGGTCAGACCACCAGCACTGCCAGCCTGACAAAAATCATTGATTCAAATTATGATCCACAAATCACAAGAGAGGTTCTTTCATGGCGGAAAACCTTTGGCGGAGTGAACCGAGGTGGTCTGAACTCAAATCAGTCAGAGCACTACTCCACATTGGATAGTTTGAATACCCCACACCTGACACACATTTACACACCTACACACTGCACTATATAACACACCCCTACACAACCCGCTATCCTTTGCAACCAGACCACCACACACAGCCGCAGACAAGCAACATTTTAGAAAGACACCAAAAGCAAGAATAGGCACCCATACACATTTCACTACATATACATCCCACAACTGCACAACAAACACACAATTTACTACCACACACAATACACAACAGCCATCTCCACAGCACCTAAACCTCATCTCTAACATGTTTTCATCCTTTTTTCACTACCACACCGTCTTTACCACCACTACCATGTCCCCACAAAAAAATCTACGTTTCATTGATGATGAGTTAAGGGTCATGGTGGACAAAGTTGTCAGGGTAGAGCCAAACCTATTTGGAGCACAGGTTCAGCAAACATCAATAGCCAGGAAAATGGAGATGTGTCAAATTATAATCAACAGGTTGAATGCTGTAGGCAGTTACCCACGTGCAAGGGAGGACATGAGGAAGAGGTGGAACGACCTCAGGGGGATGGTACGGTCCATGAAATCCAGGCATCAGCTAGAGGTCCTCAAGACTGGCAGTGGGCCCCCACCTCCTTCCCCTACTTTCACATCATGTGAGGAGGAGGTCTTGGACATGCTGCATCCTGAGGGCCTGACAGTAATACCTGGGGAAGTGGAGTCGGGTATGTCACTACAACATTCATGTTACCAAAGATTTTTGTCTTGCATGCTCACTGATCACCTTTCCCTACCCCAATTACAAAACCACCCACCACCCTTCTTTCCAAATCTACAAATATCCTTCTCTGCCATGTCACATGTCAAGGGAACTCACCTTGGGCCACAATGTTTGGGAATGGCATGTGAAGTACTGGGAACTGACAGCACTACAAATCCCAGAATGGCATTGTTCCACCATAAAGAAAACCAGAGCAGTGCACTGAATTTAAAATGCCTTGCATGTGAAACTAACAATCAAAGTAATGACTGCAATGCAATAGCCCAATACCAGTATCATTACAAGGAAATCACAGCCACACCTATGTCCCATACCAAACTGGCCTCTGAGAAAATCTTCCTAATAATGTCATATACTCATCTGGTGGGGGCAACTAAATGGTAAAATGCATGTACTTGCAGTACATCCAGACAGAGGCCCGGGTCAAAAGGTAACTCTTATATTGTATGCCAGTTGTGACACCATTGTACATTGTTCAGCTTTTAGTCGACTCAATGATGCCATACACCTTACTAGGAGAGAAATGTACATTGTCATGTCTTTAATCAGACAAGATATGAGGGTATCAGCAGACATCTAAACACAACATACTCCAAGAGTTTAGAGCCTGCTGTATACAATTGCAAATATATATGTCCCACATTGCTCTAATCCAGATTTAGTAGCAGCTGTCATTGTCATTTTAGGGAATCATGTAAAGGCAGTGGGTGCATCTCACATACTATGTTTATTTGTCAAATTCCTATACATCACATGTTGCATCACTTACTCAAACTGTGTGTTCCACTTCTCCTACTGGTAACCTTGCCATTCCCAACATGGAGATGACACAAGAGACTGACATCTCTGGATAAAGGCCCCAGTGAGGAAAACACCCCTGGATGTTTGGACACTGAGGACAAAGCTACTCATGTCACCCCTGAAAATTATGGTCCTGTCACCAGAGGGAGTGGGCACACCTTGTCAGGGTCACAGATATGTGGGTGTAGGGTGCGTGGGAGGGATGGTGTGGGCCAGAGGATGGGGGCTCCAAGGGGCACAACTGACCAGAAGACCATCTCCCAAGTCTTGGCAGCCTACCAAAATTCCCAAGGCATGATGGGCCAGTTACTTGCAATAATGAGGGAGATCCAAAAGCTGCAAAAGTAATAACCACCAGGAAAATTTGCAGCAGTGGCAGGCCCAAAATGACATCCTGGCTTCCATTGCTGGGGTGCTGAAGGACATGAACACTACCCTGAGTAGGTTTTGCGCCCAACATCAGGCCTCTTCCACTAGCAATGAGACATCGTAGGAAAGTAGCCTCTTTCTAGCATGGTTACCCCCACTTTTGGCCTGTTTGTGAGTGAGTGTCAGTGTGTTTTGCTGTCTCACTGGGATCCTGCTGGTCAGGACCCCAGTGCTCATAGTTTGTGGCCTAATGTGTATGCCTGTGTAGTGCCTAACTGTGTCACTGAGGCTCTGCTAATCAGAACCTCAGTGCTTATGGTCTCTCTGCTTTTAAATTTGTCACTGTAGGCCAGTGACTTAATTTACCAATTTCAACTGGCACACTGGACCCCCCTTATAAGTCTCTAGTATATGGTACCGAGGTACCCAGGGCATTGGGGTTCCAGGAGATCCATATGTGCTGCGGCATTTCTTTTGCCACCCATAGGGAGCTCAGACAAACCCTTACACAGGACTGCCATTGCAGCCTGCATGAAATGGTGCGTACACTATTTCACAGCCATTTTCACTGCACTTAAGTAACTTATAAGTCACCTATATCTCTAACCTTCACTTGCTGAAGGTTAGGTGCAAAGTTACTAAGTGTGAGGGCACCCTTGCACTAGCAAAGGTGCCCCCACATAGTTCAGGGCTATTTCCCAGGACTTTGTGAGTGTGGGGACACCATTACACGCGTGCACTACATATAGATCACTACCTATATGTAGCTTCACAATGGTAACTCCGAATATGGCCATGTAACATGTCTAAGATCATGGAATTATCCCCCCATTCTAAATCTGTTATTGGGGAGCCAATTCCATGCATCCTGAGGCTCCACCATGGACCCCCAGTACTGCCAAACCAGCTCTCTGAGGCTTGCACTGCAGCTACAGCTGCTGCTACCTCACAGACAGGGTTCTGCCCTCTTGGGGTCTGGGCAGCCCAGTCCCAGGAAGGCAGAACAAAGCATTTCCTCTGAGAGCAGGGTGTTACACCCTCTCCCTTTGGAAATAGGTGTTACAGGCTGGGGAGGGGTAGCCTCCCCCAGCCTCTGGAAATGCTTTGAAGGGCACAGATGGTGCCCTCCTTGCATAAACCAGTCTACACCGGTTCAGGGACCCCTTCTCCCCTGCTCTGGTGGGAAAGTGGACAAAGGGAAGGAGAGTGACCACTCCCCTGTCCATCACCAACCTAGGGGTGGTGCCCAGAGCTCCTCCAGTGTGTCCCAGACTTCAGCCATCTTGCTTTGCAAGGTGTGGGGCACCCTGGAGGGCTCTGAGCAGCCAGTGCCAGCAGGTGACGTCAGAGACCCCTCCTGATAGGTCCATACCTGATAAGGTAGCCAATCCCCCTCTCATGGCTACTTAGGGTCTCTCCTGTGGGTTGTCTACAGATTCTGCTTGCAAGTTTCCTCCAGGAATCCTCTGCAACAACTTCAGACTCGTCTGACCTCGGATCCACTGCAGCCTGCTCCAAGAAATGCTGTAACTGGAACAAAGTGTCTACAAGAGACACTTTTCTTAAGCCACCTCAGCTCCAAGTCAGCAACTGCAACAGTTTCCATGGTGTACACGCTCTGAGGACTCCCTGTCTTCATCCTGCACCAGAAGAACCAAATAAATCCCCTGTGGAGTGATGGAGTCACTCCCCTGCTCCAAGCAGGCACCTTCCAAGACGACGACCGGCACCCTGGGACTCCTCTCCCAACAACGAGCGTGCTCCTAAGGACACAGAGGGTGGACATTATCAACATAGACTGTCCTGAGGTCCTGCTGATGCAATTTGGAGGAGGTAAGACCTTGCTTTCCCAGAGAATGAGGGTACCCCTGTGTACTGTGTCTTCTTCACCTCCTGAGGCCTCTGTGCACTCTTTGCAAAATTCCTTCATGCGCAGCCTGGCCCAGGTCCCCAGCACTCCAGCCTGCGACGCTCAACTCACTGAGTTGTTCTCGGGTGGCGTGGGACCTTCTTTTGTTGTGCTGAATCAACTGCATTTTGCACCTCCTTTAAACACATATCCTGCGGCTTCTGGGGGTGCTGGCTGGCATCCTGAGGGATCTCTGGAGTGCTGAGAGCCCCCTCTTCCTTCTTACACAGAGTTGAGGCCCTCAGGTCCCTTCTGGGTCGATCCAGCGCCATTTTGAAAAAAAACACACTTTTGTGGTAGCCAAGGCTTGTTGGTGCCTTCAAACATGAAATCTCATCTGCAACGATCTTCACGCCGTGGGACATCTTTTGCACCATGCAGGAACCCACTGGCATCTTCCTAGGGTGCACTTCTGCAGTCTTTGACTAACCAGGGACTCTTCATTTGCACCCTCTTCTGGGTTGGCAGGGGCTGCTGTCCTTCCTGGAACTTCTTTTGACTTCTGGACTTGGTCCCCTTCCTTTTCAGGTCTTCAGGTCCAATAATCCAGCAGTTGTTCTTTGCAGACTTGGTTAGCTGCTGCAATATCCCAAAAACGATGTGTAGTGTGTCCTAAGGAAACTTGCAGTACTTTACTCCTGCTTTTCTGGGATCTGGTGTGGGGTAATTTACTTACCTTTACTGCATTATTACTCTCCCAGTGATTCTGCACACACTACACTTGTCTAGGGGGGAATTCGTGATTCACATTCCACTTTTTTAGTATATGGTTTGTGTTGCCCCTAGACCTATTTTCTCCCTTTGCATTCTGTAGGATTTCTTACTGTTTGCATTGTTCTATGACTATTTACTTGTCTAATTTTGGTGTCTAGTGTATATGTTGTGTATAATACTTACCTCCAGAAGGAGTATTGTCTCTAAGATATTTTTGGTACTGTGCCACCCAAATAAATACCTTTATTTTTGGTAACACTGAGTATTGTCTTTACTTGTGTATAAGCACTGTGTAACTATAAGTGGTATTGCATGAGCTTTGCATGTCTCCTCGTTCAGCCTAAGCTGCTAGAGCACTAAAACATTCACTAAAGAGAGATGACTGAACCTGGTTTAAGGTGTAAGTATCCAAGGTACCCACTACAAACCAGGCCAGCCTCCTACAGACATCTGAATCTTCTACATCTGTGGCTGTTTGTGGAATTGAGGCCCTGCCAGGGGAAGGGGATGCCTCAGACACCCCACCCTCTGTAGTAGGAGACCCCCCACCAGCACATCCACCCAGATATCCAGGAGGAGCAGATGCAGATGCCAAGACGAAACCTACTGCCAGGAAGTGAACCTCTCCTGATTGGTTCCCCTTGCATTTCACTGATACACCCTGTTGACTGTTCTGAAACCTAACTCCATTTTTCCATGCTGAAAGGACACTGGACGTATGTTTCCAAATGGTGTAGCAGCTACCCTGATGATTTCATCCACCATGCTGAAACCTTCACTGTTCTATTTCTGTTCAAATCGCTCATTTTGTTGTGCACTCCCAATAAATACCACTTAACCACAGACCCTGTGTAAGTGTGATGTATCAACCATATACAACTATCATGTATGACAACTATTGTAAAAAAATGTTCCTCTCCATAGTTAAAACTTTTTTATGCTCATCACACATGTACCGTATAACCAGGACACATATTGCATTGGAATTGTAACATAGACATGACATAATTTACCTGTATTGTACATCTCCACACATTTATTTGGAGAATGGCAATCAGCACATTGTGAAGTCATGCTGGGGAATTCAGTGTTTCAGCTTAGTTGTCATTCACTACCAACCCACAGAATACATAATTTAGGGACATGTCAGTCTTTCGCTATCTCAGGAGGCAGGCAGATTTGTTCAATGTATCATCAGCTAAAGCCTTATCACATACCCATACCTTACCTTCCAAATGACCATGCCACATGAAACAGACAGAGGTCAGTACTAATCTCCCCAGTCATGGAACCTTCTTCTTACCATGGTCTGTAGACTTGCCACTCACCTATGTCAGTCTTCAGACACAAGTGCATTGGTCTGCAAAGAGGAAACACAGTGACAGCTATGCGCAAGTAAGTTCACATACCACATAATGACATGTGTTAGACACATATGGAAACACATTGCACCATTTGAGCCACCTCCAATACCAAACAAGTCTTTTTTGTGGAAAAGGACACTTCCATCCCACAAACATGACAGTCTGGGCATAGAACTCACACACCACAAATCTCATGCTAAACAGTACCTAGTTTCTAAGTCCACTTCTCATGCAAATAACATCTGCCTGTGACACTCTGAGATTACCAAATGAGGATAAACCAAACAGCCAATCTGCAAATCTGTGATTGACAAAGACAAGGTATAGGCCAGATCGGAACACATACATCACATTGTCAATTCACAACTACAAATGTGACTTAGATTGTGCATTTTCTAAACAACAGACTATGGTGGTCATTCTGACCCTGGCGGTCTTTGACCGCCAGGGCGGAGGACCGCGGGAGCACCGCCGACAGGCCGGCGGTGCTCCAATGGGGATTCCGACCGCGGCGGTAAAGCCGCGGTCGGACCGGCACCACTGGCGGGGTCCCGCCAGTGTACCGCGGCCCCATTGAATCCTCCGCGGCGGCGCAGCTTGCTGCGCCGCCGAGGGGATTCCGACCCCCCCTACCGCCATCCGGATCCCGGCGGTCGGACCGCCGAGATCCGGATGGCGGTAGGGGGGGTCGCGGGGCCCCTGGGGGCCCCTGCAGTGCCCATGCCACTGGCATGGGCATTGCAGGGGCCCCCGTAAGAGGGCCCCTACATGTATTTCACTGTCTGCTGTGCAGACAGTGAAATACGCGACGGGTGCAACTGCACCCGTCGCACAGCTTCCACTCCGCCGGCTCGATTCCGAGCCGGCTTCATCGTGGAAGCCTCTTTCCCGCTGGGCTGGCTGGCGGTCTGAAGGCGACCGCCCGCCAGCCCAGCGGGAAAGTCAGAATTACCGCCGCGGTCTTTCGACCGCGGAACGGTAACCTGACGGCGGGACTTTGGCGGGCGGCCTCCGCCGCCCGCCAAGGTCAGAATGAGGGCCTATATATATAACAGTTCTGTACACAACTCCAAGTAACACTTAAGACTTCACTGAATTTGGCAAAAAAAACATTGCATGGCATGCATAACCTCAACAATACCCCATGGAATCTCTATTGTAACATCACATCACATACCATGAGTAAGTTGAAGTACTGATTGATGATATCTGCCCTCATGTCTCCAGCTTCATCCTCATCATGCTCATTCTCTCTTGGCAATTCTGCATTTCCACCCACAGGATCTGCTGACTCCGTCTCATCTGGTATGAATGGTATCTGACAAGGTTGTGGAGCATGCTGCAGGCAACAATAATTTGACATACCTTGTAGGGTGAGTAGTGGAGGGCTCCTTCAGACTTGCCTATGCTGCGAAACCTTGCCTTCAGGAGACCAAATGTCCGCTCCACAAGACGCCTTGTCCTTTTATGGGCCTCATTGAAGCTGACTTCCCCTGCCGTGCTTGGGTGCCTCACTGGTGTCAATAACCAAGGAAGGTTTGGGTGGCCAGAGTCCCCTGTAAGGTATAGTTTCACCAATCCAAACTTTAATCTTGGACATCCATATATATGGTAGCAGGAAAAAAGGTACATACACACATGGCATATATTACTTACCAACCAGCCAGGCCCTCTCAGTGTATAGTCGTGTCATCAGCAGTGGGATATTGCTGTTCCACATGATAAAGTAATCATGGACTGGTCCAGGATACTTTGCACAAACTTGTGAATTGTATAGGTCAGCCAAACAGACCACTTGGACGCTTATGAAGTGGAAGTTTTTCCTGTTCCTATACACCTGTTTATTAGCACTTGGGGAGATCAAGGATACATGGGTATCATGGATGGCTCTAACCACACGTGGAATGTGTCCAAGGCAGAGAAATCTGCCTTCATTTGGGCCAAAGCCTCATGTTGGGGAAATACGATGGAGCTGTCCAGGTGTTTTAACAATGCAGACAGTACAGCCTTCAAAACCAGACTGAGCATGAGCTGAGACATCCCTGCAGTTAGGGCCACTGTATTCTAAAAGGACCCAGTGGCCAGGAAGTGCAGCACTGACATGACTTGAACTATGGGAGGTACGCAATTGGGATTACAAATGGCATAATTGTAGGCCTATCCAGGCGATTTATTTGGATAACATGTCGCTCCTCCATGGTCTTCAGGTCTGCTGTTGGACGTTACTGTCATCAGGCCAGGGTAATTGTTAGAAATGGGGTTTCTGGTTCGCTAGGGTATGCACCTAAGCCAGGTAGAACCCACCCACTCTATTCAGGGGAAGGGAGTTACTCGTCCAAGATAACCCCTGCTCACCCGCTTGGTAGCTTGGCACGAGCAGTCAGGCCTAAACCGGAGGCAATGTGTAAAGCGTTTGCACAACACACCCAACACACGTGATACAATAAATACACCACAAAGGGAACACAACATCAAGTTATATAAAAATAAACTGTATTGTACACAACATCATTAGACCAAACACAACATGTCAGTAATACTCTGCTACCCAAGCAGTTGTCAGAACATAACACAGTACTGTTACTCCACCAAGACCAGCAGTAGTCACATAAAACACATATGTTATTGATTATTCTGCAACCTAATCAGTAGTCAGGAAAACATTACTAAAATAAGGCATGATGTCATGCAGAACAGATACTAGTAAATGCCCATAAAAGGAACCTTTAGCAAATGCCTAGCGAAGTGTAAATGACTCTCACTACATTGTCTGAGATACCCCCTCACTTAGAGTGTCCCAAGGGCAGGAACTCCCATGCAGGAGCTATCCTGCTCCAATGGGTGTCAATCCAAAGAAAAGGTGGTGAGGTCCTCCTTATTCAGGGATCACCTCCCTCCTCTGACCCTCAGCTGGGCGAGAGCTCTCTGGCACGCCGGTGGGGGCACCCGTGCCTTGATCAGCACTCCGTGAAAGGGCAGGGGTGGCGCAGCGGCACATGGGCCTTCGTTGCGGCTCCTACCCCGCCCTCAAGCCTGACAATGAAGATAGGGGCTTAGTGGAACGGGGGGGCCTCCACTGAGGCCTCCACTTCACTTGAGAAGCGGCGTGCATGCCGTTCTTCAGGCCTTCCCAGACCACAGCGATGATCCCTGACAACTGTCAGGGCCGGATGGTGCTCTGGGGTTGCTCTCCGTAGTGCGCTTTGCCCCAGGGCACCACTAGGAGCGCTCTTGCTCGAGGCTTCACTTTCCAGTGCCCCGGGGGCACGAAACACTGTGCGCTCCGGACGCGCATGGAAACACTTGCTGCCCGGGTCGCAGCAGTGCTGTTTTCTTCCAGCGGCAACGAAGGAATGCGTTCTCCAGGTGCGGTGTCCACATAAAGAACGCTCTCCCACAAGGCGATGAGGAAAACAGGACACTGCGCCTTCAAGGCGCTTAGGAAGCAAGTAGTGCACCACTCCCAGTGCTCCAATTAAATGAAGGGGACCAATCTTCAAACCCTCTGCTCCATTACAGGATCCTTTAAGAGCAGCTCTATCTTTGAGCTGGGAAATGAATGATTGTAGGAGACAAGGGCCACAGCACCCAGCCCCTGGAGGACACAAAGTGGAGCACAGTGTGGCAGGGCCCAGCAACAGGCCAGCACAATTGGGATGCAGTCAGTGGCAGATCCACCAAGTGACCCATCAGGTCACAGGACAGCACAGCAGCAGCTGTCCAATGCAGTTCCTGATGAGTCCCTCCAGCAGCATTCTATGTCTAGTTTCGAAGTATGTTTCTTTTCTGTCTTTATGGGGAAAAAAACCCTGTACTTAAAGTCAGTTTTGCAAAGCATTTTCAATGAGGGGGATAGGAGGATCTAACCAGTTATAACTGTTTTCAGGACTGTCCCCTCTCTCTCCCAGCACTGGCTTCTGACATCAGTTGTGGGTAAAGAAGCCCTTTGTGTGAGGCTAGAGCACAGCCTTAACAGATGCAAGTGTGCCCCGCCTCCCCTTCTTTCAGCCCAGGAAGACCATTCAATATGTAGATGCACCTCTGTGACACCTCCACCCTCCCTGTGTACAGGCTGTCTGAAATGTATGCACAAAGCCCACCTGTCACTCTACCCAGACGTGAATTGGAGTCAAGATGCAAAAACACCAGAGTCATAAGCACAGAGAAATGCTCACTTTCCCGAAGTGGCATTTCTATAATGGTAATAAAAAATCCACCTACACCAGTAAGCAGCATTTCTCACTACCATTACAACCATACCAAACATGCCTACGCTACCCCTTATAACTCAGACAATACCCCCTAGACATAAGACAGGGCATTTCTAATGCAATCCTATAAGAAGGCAGCACTCACAGCAGTGAGAAACAGTTGGAAGTTGGGTCATTAGTTGTGTGGCCTACACAAGTAATGGGTCCGCACGCGACCCCCACTACAAACCAAACACACCATTGTAACACTTAACTGTCATAGGAATAGCGTTGCAAAGCAGTCCAAGGCTTACTCAAGGGCGGTTGTGTGGGCTAGTAATCCCCCTTCATGAGCACACACGCATGACACTCAAATGATTGTCCAGTCTGTGCTTTTAATTTTGATAAAGTAAAAGTACATTTATCACACACACACACACATACACACACGCTACTCAATACTATGCAACAATTTACAAATATACACAAAGTGATGGGATTACTGTTGGATGACATTGTGTAATCTCTCATGTCTTCCCTGAGGAGGAATATTGTTAGGGTTTGTACACAGCAAAGAGCATGTCCCCTCTCACTGCACTAGTGGGTTCTGTAATAGCTCCCTTTTAAACTTACTATTCAAAGCCTTTCTTGTTATCTCACCTTCCCCCCCCCCTAGGCTTCTGTGTATGTTGTTTAATGTGCTGTTTTGTTTACACATTGGGCCTTGCTTTTACCAAGGCTTCTTTAAAACACTCCTCCCTAGGCCATGTGTTAATCCAACTCATTTGCATAATAACTGAAACTCTGCACACCTTTCAAGAACATGTGCAGCATGTGAGGACCACACTCAGCTCTTCAAACCACACCCAGCTCTGCACACCTTCCAAGAACATGTGCAGCATGTGAGGACCACACCCAGCCCTTCAAACCACACCCAGCTCTTCGAACCACACCCAGCCCTGTCTATGAAAGGCATCCCCCGAGCCTCACCCAGTGCTTGTGCTCGTCTACCTCCCGCTTACCTGAGAACAGATCCCTCGGCGCTGGCACTCCTGCTCTTTACAGACTTTCTTTGACTTCAATTGGCGCAGCTGCTGGCTCTTCCTTCTTCCGGTTTCCGGTTCCTCCTTGCCTCAGCCTCTCTCCTACGAGTAACCTGCAAAAGAGAAAGAAGACAAGGTTAGACTGATCAGTATCTCTTGCCAGCAACAAGTAAGTGCAAAACTTTTTATTACCTGAGGGAGCTTTGACGGCAATTTCTGGATTTGTGTATAGACAGTTTGAGGCGAAGTGCCTTCCACGAGCATTGTGATTAAGGCTCTTTGTTGCAGGATTATTTTGCAGGACTTTGTGAAGCGGACATTGTTTTTTTTCATGGAACTTTTGGGAATCGAACAGTGGAAACCATTGACAGCAAGGAAAACAGTAAATCAAGGACTTGCACAAATTACATGCTGTATTTTGATGTAAAAGTACAGTATTTGTTTTATAAAAGATTCTGGAAATATGCGAAAAGTGAGTCTGCTATTGGGAATTTAGGCTTTAGTTATATTATGATGAATGTTTGATATTGGTAATTCTGATAACGGTATTCGTTTAATCTTTTAGAAGCTTAACAGTAATAGAAAACACATCCCAGAGCAGTAACACATTCCAAACCTGGAAACTAGAGACCAGGATCCAAGAGGTACTTTTAGAAGAGAATTTCCAATAAATAAAGGGATAGTCAGGAACCTATTTAGGAATAGGTTGCACTTATCTGTTCTTTGTTTATGTTTCATTAGGCACCAGTTTCTACAGAAGTCAGAAAGGGCCGCAGATTTGTGCAGCACTTCAACAGTGGAAACGCAAGAACGGTGTTGTCTCTCTCTTTTTTTTATTTTATCCACTTCCCCCCTTCCCTTGAGCTTCTGTTCTTAGTGCACTGTTTTAAAAACTAGTGTGCTGGAACAAGCAGTTTCAGGGTGGGGTCGGATTGTCTTCAACCTCCATCAGAACTGAACAAGAACTCAGGTGAGCTGGGCTTTGACAGAAGCACAAGCCTTAAAAAATAATTTCAGTTCTGGTGGACGATGAATACCGGGGAAGAAATAGAGGGCATTGACGTCACGGATATGGCGCAGGCCCTAAATGAGGACTTGGCTCATAATGAATCAGTGTCTGGCATCTTGCAACATATGCAAGAGGAAATAGAGAGATTAAAGATGGAGAATACCTCTTTAAAACAGGATTTAAGCAGGTATAAATTTAGGGGATCTCAGTGGAACACAGCTTCTACGCCTTTGTTTAAAACCTCCTCAGAGACAGGGGCGCCATCAAAACATACAACTTTGCCTTCCCCAGTTGAGGTTACTGTTAATGTTCCTAATGTTGTGCCCTTAGCAGCACCTGAACGTTTTCATGGAGATAGTAACAAATTCCATGTTTTTATCAATCAATGTCAATTACACTTCATTTGTAAGCCACAACAGTTCCCTACTGATGATACGAAAGTGGCATTCGTCTTGTCTTATTTGGGTGGCACAGCAGCCAATTGGTCAATTCCTTTCGTGGATAGAGATGATCCCATCCTCCATAATTGGAATCAATTTAAACGTACCATGACCAGCCTTTTTGCAAAACACACTTTCATGCAGGCAAGTGATAATGAGCTTTTAAATCTTAAACAAGGTAACAAGGATTTATTGACCTATCTCACTAGTTTTAATCGTTTACTCACCGAGACACAGTGGCCAGAAGAAAAGCGTGTCTCCCTTTTTTATAAAGGTTTGAGAGACGAGTTAAAAGACGCGCTGGCTCATATCGTTGATTTGCCAAAAGACTATTCAGACTTTGTAGATTTAGTTGTGAAATTAGAACATAGACTAGGAGAAAGAAAGAGAGATAAATATAAACTGGAATCACGGTTAACTTTTATTAGACACGAGAAGAAAGACACAGATAATAAACTCCCTGAACCAGAGCCTATGCAAATAGGGACACTCAGAGGTCCACTCACATCAGAGGAAAAAGAAAGAAGGAGAACATTTCAATTATGTTAATATTGTGGCAGGGCAGGTCACTTTGCCAGAGAATGTCCAGTAAAGCCTAAAACTCCACGAAAGGGTGCTGTTTCCTCCACCTCCTCAACTGAATCGGGAAACGATTAAGCTCGACAAGGGGAGAGGTTACTTGTTCGAGAAAACATCTTAATCAAACCTCTAATGCTGCAGCCTTCAGGGTACCGCACATACCTAGACATTTCATAATTCAGGTCGTTTTAATTGTTACTACCCAAATGAGGCATTCTCTCCCTGTCCTACTGGACTCAGGCGCGACAGGAAATTTTGTGGATAATAAGTTAGCTGAAATCTTAGGACTTCCTATGTGCCTAAAGCCTTGTCCAGAAGCAGTATGTGCAGTGGATGGGTCAGAATTGACCTCTGGATTAATCACAAAACAAACAAGTCCACTTGTTATGGTCTGTCAGAACGGGCACACAGAGGTGATTAGCTTTGATCTGATAGATACTCCTAATTTTGGTTTGATTCTCGGGGTACCCTGGTTAACAACTCATAACCCAAAAATTGATTGGGTGAATAGAACTGTTACTTTGGATTCCTCTTTCTGTAGAACCAATTGCTATCAAGAAGCAGGTACAGAACAGAGCACAGTATTACACTGTGCTAGTGTTACACAAGATGAACCAAGTCTCCCTCCTGAATATTCTGACTTTAAAGACATCTTTGATCCAGTAAAGGCTAGTGTGCTGCCCCCACATCGGTCTTATGACTGCCGTATAGATCTTATCCCAGGGGCCCCTTTACCTAATAACAGAGTATATGCTTTGACTGACGAAGAAACCAAATACTTAAGAACCTACCTAGATGACCTACTACAGTCTGGGTTCATCCGTCATTCCACATCTCCAGTGTCATCTCCACTCTTTTTTATCCCGAAGCCGGATAAATCCCTGCGCGCGTGTATCGATTATAGAGGACTAAATAAGGCTACAATAAAGAATAAATATCCTCTTCCTCTAATACCTGTGTTGTTGGATCAATTAAGACATTCTACTGTATACACTAAACTAGATCTGCGGGGAGCTTACCACCTGGTCCGAGTAAAAGAGGGGGATGAGTGGAAGACAGCTTTCAAGACAAAGTTTGGTTTATTTGAGTACACAGTAATGCCCTTTGGGTTATGTAATGCCCCTGCGGCCTTTCAGTTCTTTATAAATGAGGTCCTACACAAATTCCTGGACGTTTGTGTCATAGTATACATAGACGACATCCTCATTTACTCTAAGAACTCAGAAGAACATACCCAACATGTTCGTGCAGTATTATCAAAGTTAAAAGAAAATCATCTTTTTGCTAAGTTAGAAAAGGTGGACTTTTTAGGATACTGCCTGTCACCTCGAGGAATAACTATGGATGTAAAGAAAATCAGTGCTATTGCTGATTGGCCAGAACCATCCTCTGTAAAAGATATTCAGAAATTTCTGGGTTTCGCCAATTTTTATAGGAGGTTTATTGCACATTTTGCAGACATTGCAGCCCCAATAACTACCTTGTTGCGGAAAGGGCAACGATTTCTTTGGACTGATGAGGCGGCACACGCCTTTCAACTCCTAAAACAAAAGTTCACTTCAGCCCCAATTCTGAAACATCCTGATCCTGACTTGCCCTTTTTTGTTGAAGCGGATGCTTCACAAGTAGCTTTAGGAGGAGTACTCTCTCAACGAGATGCAGTAGATGGCCAGTTACATCCTATAGCCTTCTATTCCAAAAAGTTATTACCAGCTGAACAAAATTACACTGTGGCTGAAAGGGAACTACTAGCTATCAAAGTAGCCTTTTCAGAATGGAGGCACCATTTAATGGGAGCCAAGTACCCAGTTACAATCTTTTCTGACCATAAGAACCTACAGTTTTTTGGATCACTTAAAGCACTAACACCACGTCAGATGCGCTGGTTAATTTTTTTTAGCACATTTGACTTTGTTATAACCTATAGACCAGGTGCACAACAAATTCAATCTGATGTGTTATCTAGATACGGACATACCTCAGACATGAAACAAGATAAAATAGGAGAACCCATTATTCCTCCCCAAAAGTTGTTGGCACCAGTACAACAGAAGGATTTCATCACAGATCTATACAATGCACACATGCAAATAGCACCTCAGGATTGGTTAAAGGATTCCCATAACACAATACAACGAGGTTTATTGTATCACGACAACATGCTGTTAGTGCCCACCTCTGAATTACAAACACAGGTGATAATTTGGCATCACGCCTCACCGTTGGCAGGTCATCCTGGTTGGGTAAAAACCCTGGAAAATGTGCAAAAACACTTTTGGTGGGACACTATAAGAAAGGACATTAAGCAATTTGTCACTACCTGTCCAATTTGTGCAAGACATAAATCTTCTCATAAGGCTCCTGACGGCTTGTTAATACCAATGCCAACACCCAAACAACCTTGGCACACTGTGAGCGTAGACTTTATTGTAGGTTTACCACCTGTAAAATCCTTCACAACAGTGTTGGTTATAGTGGATTTTTTATCTAAAATGGCACATTTTGTACCATTACGGAAATTACCCACGGCGGCAGAATTTGCCAATATTTTTATAAGGGAAATTGTGCGTTTACATGGTTTGCCAAGCAAAGTGGTGTCAGACCGAGGGAGCCAGTTCAACTCCAGATTTTGGAAAAAATTATGTGAAAAACTGAAAATAGATGTGGCCTTATCCACTGCTTTCCACCCAGAGACAGATGGACAGACTGAACGACTGAACCAAACCTTACTTCAAACGCTACGTTGTTTATTGGCTGATTATTCTAGCGAATGGTTGGAAGCTCTTCCTGTAGCAGAGTTTGTTTATAATAATACTGAGCATTCAGCTCTACTTTGCTCACCATTCTATTTCTTGCAGGGGTATCATCCAAGAGCTATACCCATTTTGTTAGAAGATTCCCTGTTGCCTACAGTAACGGATAGACTAACGAGGTTAGGTGACATACAAGACAAAGCCAGGAAACATTTATTAAAGTACAAGGAAAGCATGAAAAGACAAGCAGACAAACACAGGTCTGAGGCCCCAATGTATAAAATTGGTGACAAGGTATGGCTCTCCACAAAAAACCTAAACATAGAGGGATCCCGAAAGCTGCAACCACGTTTCATTGGACCCTTTAGTATAACTGCCATAGTAAACCCGGTAACAGTAAAATTAGATTTACCAAAAGAATATCCAGTACATACTACATTCCATGTGTCCTTGCTTAAGCCGTACAACTCAAAAACCCGACCTGAACCACCACCTCCACCCATACCAATTAAAGGAAATCTGGAATATGAAGTGAAAAGCATAAAAGACTCAAAAAGAATTAGTGGACGTCTGTTTTATTTAGTAGAATGGAAAGGATATGATGAATCTGAGAATTCATGGGAACCAGCATCATATGTACATGCCCCACAGCTGATTAGACGGTTTTATTTAAAAAATCCAGGAAAACCCCGTCCTGTAGGAGGGCCTTTGAGGGGGGGCAACTGTTAGGGTTTGTACACAGCAAAGAGCATGTCCCCTCTCACTGCACTAGTGGGTTCTGTAATAGCTCCCTTTTAAACTTACTATTCAAAGCCTTTCTTGTTATCTCACCTTCCCCCCCCCTAGGCTTCTGTGTATGTTGTTTAATGTGCTGTTTTGTTTACACATTGGGCCTTGCTTTTACCAAGGCTTCTTTAAAACACTCCTCCCTAGGCCATGTGTTAATCCAACTCATTTGCATAATAACTGAAACTCTGCACACCTTTCAAGAACATGTGCAGCATGTGAGGACCACACTCAGCTCTTCAAACCACACCCAGCTCTGCACACCTTCCAAGAACATGTGCAGCATGTGAGGACCACACCCAGCCCTTCAAACCACACCCAGCTCTTCGAACCACACCCAGCCCTGTCTATAAAAGGCATCCCCGAGCCTCACCCAGTGCTTGTGCTCGTCTACCTCCCGCTTACCTGAGAACAGATCCCTCGGCGCTGGCACTCCTGCTCTTTACAGACTTTCTTTGACTTCAATTGGCGCAGCTGCTGGCTCTTCCTTCTTCCGGTTTCTGGTTCCTCCTTGCCTCAGCCTCTCTCCTACGAGTAACCTGCAAAAGAGAAAGAAGACAAGGTTAGACTGATCAGTATCTCTTGCCAGCAACAAGTAAGTGCAAAACTTTTTATTACCTGAGGGAGCTTTGACGGCAATTTCTGGATTCGTGTATAGACAGTTTGAGGCGAAGTGCCTTCCACAAGCATTGTGATTAAGGCTCTTTGTTGCAGGATTATTTTGCAGGACTTTGTGAAGCGGACATTGTTTTTTTTCATGGAACTTTTGGGAATCGAACAGTGGAAACCATTGACAGCAAGGAAAACAGTAAATCAAGGACTTGCACAAATTACATGCTGTATTTTGATGTAAAAGTACAGTATTTGTTTTATAAAAGATTCTGGAAATATGCGAAAAGTGAGTCTGCTATTGGGAATTTAGGCTTTAGTTATATTATGATGAATGTTTGATATTGGTAATTCTGATAACGGTATTTGTTTAATCTTTTAGAAGCTTAACAGTAATAGAAAACACATCCCAGAGCAGTAACACATTCCAAACCTGGAAACTAGAGACCAGGATCCAAGAGGTACTTTTAGAAGAGAATTTCCAATAAATAAAGGGATAGTCAGGAACCCATTTAGGAATAGGTTGCACTTATCTGTTCTTTGTTTATGTTTCATTAGGCACCAGTTTCTACAGAAGTCAGAAAGGGCCGCAGATTTGTGCAGCACTTCAACAGTGGAAACGCAAGAACGGTGTTGTCTCTCTCTTTTTTTTATTTTATCCACTTCCCCCCTTCCCTTGAGCTTCTGTTCATAGTGCACTGTTTTAAAAACTAGTGTGCTGGAACAAGCAGTTTCAGGGTGGGGTCGGATTGTCTTCAACCTCCATCAGAACTGAACAAGAACTCAGGTGAGCTGGGCTTTGACAAATATAATCCTACAACCCACCTGGCAAAACAATAACCGATATCCGAATGCAACATTTGACTGTAATGTAGAATGAGCGTACCTAAATCTACAATTAAGTACCTCTACCTAGCCAAGAGGTGGCTGTCAGTCTGATTACTCAAATAAGCATCAACAAGGAACCTCCAGATACATGCTTAAACAAATTAAAGGTAAGGGTTACTTTTGGATTATTTTCAAATTACTGTTGGTTAACATTCCACAATACCATCCTCCACCCTTAGAGTGCGCAGTGCCAAAAGCCAGAACAAAAGTACAAACAAGTTTATGCTTTCTCTAGCATTGGAAACCCTGGGGGGTTACCATTCTTTTGTCCCACCCTACCTAGGGTGGGGACACAAACTGATTGGGGGAGGCTGCACTGCTCCTGCAGCTCCCTGTAGGAAAGTACCATCTTGCCTGGCATGTTACCCCCATTTTTCACTGTATATATGTTGTTTTAGTTGTATGTGTCACTGGGACCCTGCTAGCCAGGGCCCCAGTGCTCATAAGTGTGCCTGAAAGTGTTACCTGTGTTATGACTCACTGTCTCACTGAGGCTCTGCTATCCAGAACCTCAGTGGTTATGCTCTCTCATTTCTTTCCAAATTGTCAGTAACAGGCTAGTGACCAATTTCATCAATTCACATTGGCATACTGGAGCACCCTTATAATTCCCTAGTATATGGTACTGAGGTACCCAGGGTATTGGGGTTCTAGGAGATCCCTATGGGCTGCAGCATTTCTTTTGCCACCCATAGGGAGCTCTGACAATTCTTACACAGGCCTCCCACTTCAGCCTGAGTGAAATAACGTCCATGTTATTTCACAGCCATTTACCACTGCACTTAAGTAACTTATAAGTCACCTATATGTCTAACCTTTACCTGGTAAAGGTTAGGTGCAAAGTTACTTAGTGTGTGGGCACCCTGGCACTAGCCAAGGTGCCCCCACATTGTTCAGGGCAAATTCCCCGGACTTTGTGAGTGCGGGGACACCATTACACGCGTGCACTACACATAGGTCACTACCTATGTGTAGCTCCACAATGGTAACTCCGAATATGGCCATGTAACATGTCTATGATCATGGAATTGTCCCCTCTATGCCATCCTGGCATAGTTGGCACAATCCCATGATCCCACTGGTCTGTAGCACAGACCCTGGTACTGCCAAACTGCCTTTTCAGGGGTTTCACTGCAGCTGCTGCTGCTACCAACCCCTCAGACAGGTTTCTGCCCTCCTGGGGTCCAGCCAGGCCTGGCCCAGGATGGCAGAACAAAGGACTTCCTCAGAGAGAGGGTGTTACACCCTCTCCCTTTGGAAAAAGGTGTTAAGGCAGGGGAGGAGTAGCCTCCCCCAGCCTCTGGAAATGCTTTCATGGGCACAGATGGTGCCCATTTCTGCATAAGCCAGTCTACACCGGTTCAGGGACCCCTCAGCCCTGCTCTGGCGTGAAACTGGACAAAGGAAAGGGGAGTGACCACTCCCCTGACCTGCACCTCCCCTGGGAGGTGCCCAGAGCTCCTCCAGTGTGCTCCAGACCTCTGCCATCTTGGAAACAGAGGTGCTGCTGGCACACTGGACTGCTCTGAGTGGCCAGGGCCAGCAGGTGACGTCAGAGACTCCTTCTGATAGGCTCCTTCAGCTGTTGCTAGCCTATCTTCCCTCCTAAGTAGCCAAACCCTCTTTTCTGGCTATTTAGGGTCTCTGCTTTGGGGATTTCCTGAGATAACGAATGCAAGAGCTCATCAGAGTTCCTCTGCATCTCTCTCTTCACCTTCTGCCAAGGAATCGACTGCTGACCGCGCTGGAAGCCTGCAAAACTGCAACAAAGTAGCGAAGACGACTACTGCAACTCTGTAACGCTGATCCTGCTGCCTTCTCGACTGTTTTCCTGGTGGTGCATGCTGTGGGGGTAGTCTGCCTCCTCTCTGCACTAGAAGCTCCGAAGAAATCTCCCGTGGGCCGACGGAATCGTCCCCCTGCAACCGCAGGCACCAAAGAACTGCATTACCGGTACCCTGGGTCTCCTCTCAGCACGATGAGCGAGGTACCTTGAATCCAGCAACTCTGTACAAGTGACTCCCACAGTCCAGTGACTCTTCAGTCCAAGTTTGGTGGAGGTAAGTCCTTGCCTCCCCACGTCAGACTGCATTGCTGGGAACCGCGACTTTTGCAGCTACTCTGGCCTCTGTGCACTTCCGGCAGAAATCCTTTGTGCACAGCCAAGCCTGGGTCCACGGCACTCTAACCTGCATTGCACGACTTTCTAAGTTGTCCTCCGGCGGCGTGGGACTCCTTTGTGCAACTTCGGGTGAGCACCGTTTCACTCCTCTTCGTAGTGCCTGTTCCAGCACTTCTGCGGGTGCTGCCTGCTTCTGAGAGGATTCCTTGTCTTGCTCGATGCCCCCTCTGTCCCCTGACGCAACTGGCGACATCCTGGTCCCTCCTGGGCCACAGCAACATCCAAAAATCTTAACCACACGATTTGCAGCTAGCAAGGCTTGTTGGCAGTCTTTCGGTAGGAAAACACTTCTGCACAACTTTCCACGGCATGGGGGATCCATCCTCCAAAGGGGAAGTCTCTAGCCCTTGTCGTTCCTGCAGAATCCTCAGCTTCTACTGTCCAGTAGTAGCTTCTTTGCACCCACAGCTGGCATTTCCTGGGCATCTGCCCATCTCCGACTTTCTTGTAACTTTTGGACTTGGTCCCCTTGTTCCACAGGTATCTTCGACTGGAAATCCATTGTTGTTGCATTGCTGGTTTGTGTCTTACCTGCAGAATTCCCCTATCACGACTTCTATGTCCTTTGGGCAACTTTAGTGCACTTTGCACTCACTTTTCAGGGTCTTGGGGTGGGCTATTTTTCTAACCCTCACTGTTTTCTTACAGTCCCAGCGACCCTCTACAAGGTCACATAGGTTTGGGGTCCATTCGTGGTTCGCATTCCACTTTTGGAGTATATGGTTTGTGTTGCCCCTATCCCTATGTGTCCCCATTGCATCCTATTGTAACTATACATTGTTTGCACTGTTTTCTAAGACTATACTGCATATTTTTGGTATTGTGTACATATATCTTGTGTATATTTGCTATCCTCATACTGAGGGTACTCACTGAGATACTTTTGGCATATTGTCATAAAAATAAAGTACCTTTATCTTTAGTATATCTGTGTATTGTGTTTTCTTATGATATTGTGCAAGTGACACTAGTGGTACTGTAGGAGCTTCACTCGTCTCCTAGTTCAGCCTAAGCTGCTCTGCTAAGCTACCATTATCTATCAGCCTAAGCTGCTAGACACCCTATACACTAACAAGGGATACCTGGGCCTGGTGCAAGGTGTAAGTACCCCTTGGTACTCACTACAAGCCAGTCCAGCCTCCTACATTGGTTGTGCAGCGGTGGGATAAGTGCTTTGTAACTACTTACCACTTTTGTCATTGTACTTTTCATAAGAGAAAAATATACAAAACAAGTTCAGTGTATGTACACCTAACCAAAAACTTTTGCATTTCCTCTTTTCACTCTTTTCTAAGTGCTGAAAAGTACCTCTAAACTTTCTAAAAGTTCTTAAAAAGTTTTAAAAAGTTTTTTTCTGTCTTTCCAAAAGTTCTGAAAAACTTTTTCTTCACTTTTTCTATCACTTAAAACTCTTTCTAAAATGTCTGGCACAGGCCAAAATGTTGATCTGACCAAACTTGCTTATGATGACCTTAGCAGGAAAGAAGCAAGGAGTCTCTGCATAGATAGAGGTTTAAGTGTAAGGAAGAATCCTTCTAGAGAACTGTTGGTTAACATGCTTAAAGAACAAGATAAGGCCAGAAGTGCCCCATCTGTTGAAAAAGTAGCTAATGGTTCCCAATCTGATCCAGGGACTCCCCTAGAAAAAGATTCAGGAAAGAAACTTCCTAGCCTGCCCATTACTAGACAGCCTAGCATAGTTGGTACTGATGTAGACTCACACCATACTGATAGTGTAGTCTCACATCATAGCAAGAGTATTCCTTCTCACCACAGTAGAAGTGATGTTTCTGTTAACCAAGCTGTTAGGATGCCTTCTGTAAGGGATGGGTCTCCTACTGTTCATTCTCACCATACTTCTGTTTCTAGGCATATCCCTCCCACCCACCCTGATGACAGAGTGTTAGAAAGGGAGCTCAATAGATTGAGAGTGGAGGAATCCAGGCTGAAGCTCAAGAAGCAACAGCTGGATTTAGATAGGCAGTCCTTAGAAATTGAAAGAGAAAGACAGAAAATTGGGTTTGAAACCCATGGTGGCAGCAGCAGTATTCCCCATAGTCATATTCTAGGAATCTGCACAAGATCGTTCCCCCTTATAGGGAGGGGATGACATTAACAAGTGGTTTGCTGCACTTGAGAGGGCCTGTGTTGTACAGGATGTCCCTCAAAGGCAGTGGGCTGCTATCCTATGGCTATCATTTAGTGGAAAGGGTAGGGATAGGCTCCTTACTGTGAAAGAAAGTGATGCCAATAATTTTACAGTTCTTAAGAATGCACTCCTGGATGGTTATTGCTTAACCACTGAACAGTACAGGATGAAGTTCAGAGAGACCAAAAAGGAGTCTTCACAAGACTGGGTTGATTTTATTGACCATTCAGTGAAGGCCTTGGAGGGGTGGTTACATGGCAGTAAAGTTACTGATTATGAAAGCCTGTATAACTTGATCCTGAGAGAGCATATTCTTAATAATTGTGTGTCTGATTTGTTGCACCAGTACTTGGTGGACTCTGATCTGACCTCTCCCCAAGAATTGGGAAAGAAGGCAGACAAATGGGTCAGAACAAGGGTGAACAGAAAAGTTCATACAGGGGGTGACAAAGATGGCAATAAGAAGAAGGATGGTAAGTCTTCTGACAAGGGTGGGGACAAATCTAAAAATGAGTCTTCATCAGGCCCACAAAAACACTCTGGTGGGGATGGTGGGCCCAAATCCTCTTCTAATCAAAACAAAGAAAAGAAACCATGGTGCTATTTATGTAAAATAAAAGGCCATTGGACAACAGATCCCAGTTGTCCAAAGAAAAGCACCAAGCCTCCTACCACTACAACCCCTACTGCTACACCTAGTGTCCCTACTAATAGCAGTGGTGGTGGGAGCAAACCTACTAATAGCCAATCCAAGGGTGTAGCTGGGCTCACTATTGGTAACTTAGTTGGGGTTGGTCTAATTAGGGAGACCACAGAGGCTGTGTTAGTCTCTGAGGGGGCTATTGATTTAGCCACCTTGGTTGCTTGTCCCCTTAACATGGATAAGTACAAGCAACTACCCCTAATTAATGGTGTTGAGGTTCAGGCCTACAGGGACACTGGTGCCAGTGTTACAATGGTAATAGAGAAACTGGTCCACCCTAAACAACACCTACTTGGTCACCTGTACCAAGTAACCGATACTCATAACAACACCCTTAGCCACCCCATGGCTGTTGGGAATCTCAACTGGGGGGGGGGGGTTACTGGCCCAAAGAAAGTTGTGGTTGCCTCAGATTTAACTGTAGACTGTCTATTAGGGAATGATTTAGAGACATCAGCTTGGGCAGAAGTGGAGTTGGAGGCTCATGCAGCAATGCTGGGCATTCCAGGGCATATTTTTGCTTTGACCAGGGCTCATGCCAAAAAGCAAAAAGGACAGGGTGACTTCGATCCTGGAAGAATGGACCAAGTGCTCCCTAAAGCTAGGGCTAGTAGAAGTAAAGCACTACCTACTATCCCTCCCTCTACAGTGGATTCTACTTCTGAGGAAGAAGAATTTCCACCCTGTGCAGAACCTACACCAGAGGAGCTGGAAGCAGACACTGCTGAGCTTTTGGGTGAAGGGGGGCCTGCCAGGGAGGAGCTGAGTGTGGCACAGCAGACCTGTCCCACACTAGAGGGTCTAAGGCAGCAAGATGTCAAACAAGCAAATGGGGATGTCAGTGACTCTCACAGAGTTTACTGGGAGGACAATCTTCTGTACACTGAAGCAAGGGATCCAAAACCTGGAGCTGCCAGGAGATTAGTGATTCCTCAGGAGTACAGAAAGTTCCTCCTAACTCTTGCTCACGACATTCCCTTAGCTGGACATTTGGGGCAAATGAAAACTTGGGACAGGCTTGTTCCCTTGTTTCATTGGCCTAGAATGTCAGAGGACACAAAAGATTTTTGTAAGTCCTGTGAAACCTGTCAAGCCAGTGGCAAGACAGGTGGCACCCCAAAGGTACCCCTTATTCCACTGCCTGTGGTTGGGGTTCCCTTTGAAAGGGTAGGGGTTGACATAGTTGGACCCCTTGACCCTCCTACTGCTTCAGGCAATAGGTTTATCTTGGTGGTAGTGGACCATGCCACCAGATATCCTGAAGCAATTTCTCTAAGGACCACTACAGCTCCTGCAGTGGCAAAGGCCCTCCTGGGAATCTTTTCCAGGATGGGCTTCCCAAAGAGGTGGTATCAGACAGGGGAAGCAATTTCATGTCTGCTTACTTAAAGGCCATGTGGAAGGAGTGTGGTGTGACATACAAGTTCACCACACCCTATCATCCACAAACAAATGGACTGGTGGAGAGATTTAACAAAACTCTCAAAGGCATGATTATGGGACTCCCTGAAAAACTCCGCAGGAGATGGGATATCCTTTTACCATGCCTCCTTTTTGCTTACAGGGAGGTACCCCAGAAAGGAGTGGGCTTCAGCCCCTTTGAACTTCTTTTTGGTCACCCTGTGAGAGGTCCCCTAACACTTGTTAAGGAGGGTTGGGAACAACCTTTAAAAGCTCCAAAGCAAGACATAGTGGACTATGTACTTGGCCTCAGATGAAGGATGGCTGAGTACATGAAAAAGGCCAGTAAAAACCTTCAGGCCAGCCAAGAGCTCCAAAAGCAATGGCATGACCAGAAGGCTGTTTTGGATCAGTACCAACCAGGGCAGAAAGTGTGGGTCTTGGAGCCTGTGGCCCCAAGAGCACTCCAAGACAAATGGAGTGGACCCCACACAATTGTTGAGAAAAAGGGTGAAGTCACCTACTTAGTTGACTTAGGCACTGCCAGGAGTCCCCTTAGGGTGCTCCATGTCAATCGCCTGAAACCCTACTATGACAGGGCTGATCTCACCCTGCTCATGGCAACTGATGAGGGACAGGAGGAAGACAGTGATCCTCTCCGTGATCTCTTCTCTTCCACAGAACAAGATGCTCTAGTGGAAGGTGTTGTACTGGCAGATTGTCTTACTGCTGAGCAGAAAGACCACTGCATAAATCTCCTGGGTCAGTTTTCTGAACTCTTCTCTACTGTGCCAGGTACCACTTCTTGGTGTGAGCACACTATAGATACTGGAGACAGCTTGCCTGTCAAAAGTAAGATCTATAGGCAGCCTGACCATGTCAGAGACTGCATAAAGCAAGAGGTGCAGAAAATGTTAGAACTAGGAGTGGTTGAGCACTCTGAAAGTCCATGGGCTTCTCCTGTGGTACTTGTACCAAAACCTCATTCCAAAGATGGAAAGAAGGAAATGCGGTTTTGTGTAGACTAAAGAGGTCTCAACCAGGTAACCAAAACTGACGCTCACCCTATACCCAGGGCAGATGAGCTCATAGATACACTGGCATCTGCCAAGTATCTAAGCACTTTTGACTTGACTGCAGGGTATTGGCAGATCAAATTATCAGAAGATGCAAAAGCTAAAACTGCATTTTCAACCATTGGAGGATATTACCAATTCACAGTAATGCCTTTTGGATTGAAAAATGCACCTGCCACTTTTCAGAGGTTGGTGAACACAGTCCTGCAAGGGCTGGAAGCTTTTAGTGCAGCATATTTGAACGATATAGCTGTCTTTAGCTCCAGCTGGGATGATCACCTGGTCCACCTATGGAAAGTTTTGGAGGCCCTGCAAAAGGCAGGCCTCACTATCAAGGCTTCAAAGTGCCAGATAGGGCAGGGGAAGGTGGTTTATCTGGGACACCTGGTTGGTGGAGAACAGATTGCACCACTTCAGGGGAAAATCCAAACCATTATAGATTGGGTTCCCCCTACTACTCAGACTCAGGTGAGAACCTTTTTAGGCCTCACTGGGTTCTATAGGAGGTTCATAAAGAACTATGGCTCCATTGCAGCCCCTCTTAATGACCTGACTTCAAAGAAAATGCCTAAGAAGGTATTATGGACAGCAAACTGTCAGAAAGCTTTTGAGGAGCTGAAGCAGGCCATGTGCTCTGCACCTGTCCTGAAAAGCCCTTGTTACTCTAAAAAATTCTATGTCCAAACTGATGCATCTGAATTAGGAGTAGGGGCAGTCCTATCACAACTTAATTCTGAGGGCCAGGATCAACCTGTTGCTTTTATTAGTAGGAGGTTGACCCCTAGAGAAAAGCGATGGTCTGCCATAGAGAGGGAGGCCTTTGCTGTGGTCTGGGCACTGAAGAAGTTGAGGCCATACCTGTTTGGCACTCACTTCATTGTTCAGACAGACCACAAACCTCTACTTTGGCTAAAACAAATGAAAGGTGAAAATCCTAAATTGTTGAGGAGGTCCATATCCCTACAGGGAATGGACTATACAGTGGAACATAGACCTGGGAGTACCCACTTCAATGCAGATGGACTCTCCAGATATTTCCACTTGGACAATGAAGACCCATCAGGTAATGACTAGTCTTATTGTCCTTCGTTTGGGGGGGGGTTGTGTAGGAAAGTACCATCTTGCCTGGCATGTTACCCCCATTTTTCACTGTATATATGTTGTTTTAGTTGTATGTGTCACTGGGACTCTGCCAGCGAGGGCCCCAGTGCTCATAAGTGTGCCTGAAAGTGTTACCTGTGTTATGACTAACTGTCTCACTGAGGCTCTGCTATCCAGAACCTCAGTGGTTATGCTCTCTCATTTCTTTCCAAATTGTCACTAACAGGCTAGTGACCAATTTCATCAATTCACATTGGCATACTGGAACACCCTTATAATTCCCTGGTATATGGTACTGAGGTACCCAAGGTATTGGGGTTCTAGGAGATCCCTATGGGCTGCAGCATTTCTTTTGCCACCCATAGGGAGCTCTGACAATTCTTACACAGGCCTGCCACTGCAGCCTGAGTGAAATAACGTCCACGTTATTTCACAGCCATTTACCACTGCACTTAAGTAACTTATAAGTCACCTATATTTCTAACCTTTACCTGGTAAAGGTTAGTTGCAAAGTTACTTAGTGTGTGGGCACCCTGGCACTAGCCAAGGTGCCCCCACATTGTTCAGGGCAAATTCCCCGGACTTTGTGAGTGCGGGGACACCATTACACGCGTGCACTACACATAGGTCAAAACCTATGTGTAGCTCCACAATGGTAACTCCGAATATGGCCATGTAACATGTCTATGATCATGGAATTGCCCCCTCTATGCCATCCTGGCATAGTTGGCACAATCCCATGATCCCACTGGTCTGTAGCACAGACCCTGGTACTGCCAAACTGCCTTTTCAGGGGTTTCACTGCAGCTGCTGCCAACCCCTCAGACAGGTTTCTGCCCTCCTGGGGTCCAGCCAGGCCTGGCCCAGGATGGCAGAACAAAGGACTTCCTCAGAGAGAGGGTGTTACACCCTCTCCCTTTGGAAAAAGGTGTTAAGGCAGGGGAGGAGTAGCCTCCCCCAGCCTCTGGAAATGCTTTCATGGGCACAGATGGTGCCCATTTCTGCATGAGCCAGTCTACACCGGTTCAGGGACCCCTCAGCCCTGCTCTGGCGCGAAACTGGACAAAGGAAAGGGGAGTGACCACTCCCCTGACCTGCACCTCCCCTGGGAGGTGCCCAGAGCTCCTCCAGTGTGCTCCAGACCTCTGCCATCTTGGAAACAGAGGTGCTGCTGGCACACTGGACTGCTCTGAGTGGCCAGGGCCAGCAGGTGACGTCAGAGACTCCTTCTGATAGGCTCCTTCAGGTGTTGCTAGCCTATCTTCCCTCCTAAGTAGCCAATCCCTCTTTTCTGGTTATTTAGGGTCTCTGCTTTGGGGATTTCCTGAGATAACGAATGCAAGAGCTCATCAGAGTTCCTCTGCATCTCTCTCTTCACCTTCTACCAAGGAATCGACTGCTAACCGCGCTGGAAGCCTGCAAAACTGCAACAAAGTAGCGAAGACGACTACTGCAACTCTGTAACGCTGATCCTGCCGCCTTCTCGACTGTTTTCCTGGTGGTGCATGCTGTGGGGGTAGTCTGCCTCCTCTCTGCACTAGAAGCACCGAAGAAATCTCCCGTGGGCCGACGGAATCGTCCCCCTGCAACCGCAGGCACCAAAGAACTGCATTACCGGTACCCTGGGTCTCCTCTCAGCACAATGAGCGAGGTCCCTTGAATCCAGCAACTCTGTCCAAGTTACTTCCACAGTCCAGTGACTCTTCAGTCCAAGTTTGGTGGAGGTAAGTCCTTGCCTCCCCACGCCAGACTGCATTGCTGGGAACAGCAACTTTTGCAGCTACTCCGGCCTCTGTGCACTTCCGGCGGAAATCCTTTGTGCACAGCCAAGCCTGGGTACACGGCACTCTAACCTGCATTGCACGACTTTCTAAGCTGTCCTCCGGCGGCGTGGGACTCCTTTGTGCAACTTCGGGTGAGCACTGTTTCACTCCTATTCGTAGTGCCTCTTCTGGCACTTCTGCAGGTGCTGCCTGCTTCTGAGAGGGCTCCTTGTCTTGCTCGACGCCCCCTCTGTCCCCTGACGCAATTGGCGACATCCTGGTCCCTCCTGGGCCACAGCAGCATCCAAAAACCCTAACCGCACGATTTGCAGCTAGCAAAGCTTGTTGGCGGTCTTTCGGCGGGAAAACACTTCTGCACGACTTTCGACGACGTGGGGGATCCATCTTCCAAAGGGGAAGTCTCTAGCCCTTGTCGTTCTTGCAGAATCCTCAGCTTCTACTGTCCAGTATCAGCTTCTTTGCACCCACAGCTGGCATTTCCTGGGCATCTGCCCATCTCCGACTTGCTTGTGACTTTTGGACTTGGTCCCCTTGTTCCACAGGTATCCTCGACTGGAAATCCATTGTTGTTGCATTGCTGGTTTGTGTCTTTCCTGCAGAATTCCCCTATCACGACTTCTATGTCCTTTGGGGAACTTTAGTGCACTTTGCACTCACTTTTCAGGGTCTTGGGGTGGGCTATTTTTCTAACCCTCACTGTTTTCTTACAGTCCCAGCGACCCTCTACAAGGTCACATAGGTTTGGGGTCCATTCGTGGTTCGCATTCCACTTTTGGAGTATATGGTTTGTGTTGCCCCTATCCCTATGTGTCATCATTGCATCCTATTGTAACTATACATTGTTTGCACTGTTTTCTAAGACTATACTGCATATTTTTGGTATTGTGTACATATATCTTGTGTATATTTGCTATCCTCATACTGAGGGTACTCACTGAGATACTTTTGGCATATTGTCATAAAAATAAAGTACCTTTATTTTTAGTATATCTGTGTATTGTGTATTCTTATGATATTGTGCAAGTGACACTAGTGGTACTGTAGGAGCTTCACTCGTCTCCTAGTTCAGCCTAAGCTGCTCTGCTAAGCTACCATTATCTATCAGCCTAAGCTGCTAGACACCCTATACACTAATAAGGGATACATGGGCCTGGTGCAAGGTGTAAGTACCCCTTGGTACTCACTACAAGCCAGTCCAGCCTCCTACACTCCCCCTGTCAATGGGCACTGGTTTCTTGGTGGCCCCATCTTCTTGGGGCCACCACAAGCTGGTTCGGGCCTAGACCCATGCTGGTGCCCCTCAAGGCATGCCGTGCCAGGCTGCATCTTAAATGAGCGGCTCTCCCGCTGAGCCGGGGACAGCCGCGGTGCAGCCAGAGCTTGTGTTCTGCCTTTGGGGTGCCCTGTTCCACCCGGACACCCCCACACCAGGTAAGTGCTCCCTCTTTGGGGGTGGCCCAGGGAACCCACCCCTGGCTGCCTCCCGCCGCCTCCCCGCACGGCCAGCACCTCTGTGTGCTGCTGTGGGAGCCGGCCTTTTCGTGGTGCCTGCACTCCCCTGTGGGCAGACGCTTGCAGCGCTGCGGCCGGACGGGCCCCCTGGGGGAGTGCAATAGCACCCCCCTCCTCCTCTGCAGCATTGGGGGCCAGGGATGGGATCCAGGGCCCCCCTCATCTACACAGGGAGCATGACAGTGCTCCTCGATGTCCTCCTCCTCATGGGGCCCCAGGATGGGTCTGGGGTCCCTCCTGTGATTTTCACAGGGGGGCACGACAGCGCCCCCTCGACTTGGCTTCTGGTGGTGACCCAGAATGGGGTCCGGGGCCCCAGGTCCAATCTTCATAGGGAGTGCAACAGCGCTCCTCAGTTTCTTCTTTGGCCGCTGGCTCCTTCTACAGCCGGCAGCCATCTTTCAGGGGTGAGCAGCGACCCCCCCCCCCCCACTCATCCTTCTTCACGGGGCACTGGAATGAGGTCCAGGGCCCCTTTCCACCTTGTTCACGGGGAGCACAACAGCGCTCACCCGACTTTACTTCAGGAGCCGGAGGCCCCGGGATGGGGTCCGGGTTCCCTACACACCGGGCAAGGAGGGTGCATGATGGCACCCCCCATCACGTTGAACGGGACAGGCTTCATGGGGCCCCAGGACAGGGTCCAGGGCCCCTTCTTGTTCCATAGGGGGAGCGCGACGTCACTCCTGCGGCTCCTCTTCCTCTTGGGGCAGCCCCTGGGGCCTGGCCCACCCCAGGGGCATAGCTTGGAGCAGTGGTGGAGCCCCACACGCTTCGTCGCTACCTCTGGAAAGGTCAAAAGTCACACTCCTTCTACCCTTAATATCTCAGGACCCCAAGGGCAGATTTTCATGATTCCGGCGTTATTACGCTCCTGGTGACAAGCCCTAGCCACCAGGAGCACTCTCCTTAGGCCTCCTGGCCCAGAGGGATCCCTGGTTATAGGGATCCAGTCCCACTGACTCTCTGCCCCCCAACTAGTCCCTCAAGGGAGGTAAGCGGGTCAGGTTACCTGGCCCTGGCATGCGCCTCGCTGGGCCTGAAGTTCTTCAGGGGCAGACTCCCTGCCCCAGGGGGCAGTTAGGGAGTTCTTCTTTCCAGTTGCCCATGATGCCCTTCTGCAGTCCCAGTGTCCAGCAGTGAAGCACAGCCAAGAGAGAGAGCTCTCCCCTGTGCAGGACCTTTTAAGTGGAGGCGGAAGTATCCAGCAGGTCTGCACCTCTGGCCTATCCAGATGTGCCACATCACTTCCTTGCCCCTGTCCCCTCCTTCCTGCACAGTCTTCTGGGATAGCTCAAAATTGCATCATCCAGGAGTTAGTTGCCTCATGTGCTCTGAACATCTCAGCCCCTCCCAGGGCCTCTCCAGCCTGCTCCTGGCACAGAACGACAGCTGGCTGATTGATGCAAGGCACTGCTCAAGTAGCTGGACAGAACAGTAATTGGCCCTAATCCTGAGCTGAGTCAGACAAAGATGACATCCCTGGATGACCCATAAATTGTGCAACTCTGCTCTTGTAACCTACTGCATTATTCTTTCTGTCAGGTTACGGTCAGTGAACCCCAGAGGACTGGAGTTGCACCTAGGCCATCCTTTCCCATTGACATTTAATGGAGTGTCCCTACCATGCAAATACAGTAAGCATACTGACATTGGCATTTAGTGGAGTGTCCCTACAGTGAAAGACAGTAAGCACACTGACTATCCCTCACATGTGTACACTCATCTCTTGAGGCCAGGTCACCACCCACTCTGCAGAGTCCCTTCTGAATCAAGCTTACCTAAGTGCAGTTCTTGTGCTGCGCACGCGGGGAATCGTTCCCCTCGCAGCCCTCACATGGGTGCACATGCGTGTGCACACATGATCACGTAACCCACCCGGGGCCTCCTACTCTTGCTGCGCCACAGTGGCCATTCCTGAGCAAGGCGGAACCGGCAGTAAACAAGCTCAGTTCATTTTACCATGCGTTTACTGTGCGTGAGTTCCCCCCTAGGAGGCTCCCTTACAGTAAAAGGTAAAAAACCAGGTGGTCAAAAAGCAAAAGATTAGGGGGGACCTGATGGTCAGAACCATCCTATAATAGAAACCAAATAGGCTGTTTGTCACTACCAGGACAGGACACCCTACTAGGCACGTGTCCTGCCTTCTACATACATAGCACCCTGCCCATAGGGCTAACTAGGGCCTGTTTTAGGGGTGACCTACATGTAGTAAAGTGGGAGCTCTGGGCCTGGCAAGTAAATTTAGATGCCAGGTCCTTGTTGCAGTAAACTGCACACACAGGTCCTGCGCTATTAGGCATGGGACAGGTTTGAAAGGCTACTTCTGTGAGTGGCCCAAGCTGTGCTGCAGGCCCACCAGTAACATTTAATTTACAGGCCCTGGGTATAGGGGTACCACTGTACAAGGGACTTACAGGTAAATTTAATGTGGCAATCAGGCGTAAGCCAATCATACCAAGTTTACAAGGGACAGCACATGCACTTTAGCACTGATTAGCAATGATAAAGTGACCAGACTCGTAACGTCAGCCAAAAAGTGTCAGAAAAATTAGGAGGGGAAGGCAAAAAGTTTAGAGAAGACCCTGTAGAAAGGGCCAGGTCCAACAGTAACTATGTGGGACAATACCAGAATGTACGTGAATGACTCAATCTATACATCATAAGTATGATCACACCAACACCACACATATTTCTAAATCATGTCATATGAAACAGTCAATATGTGGTATTCAGCACAAAGATAGGGAAAATATGAATGTTTACTGTATTCAGGTCCCCTAAACCCTGTCATGTTCTTTAAATGGAGATACATGTCACTAACAGTAAAAGTGATTTCAACCTAGTTGGCATGTAACACATATTTGTTGCATCTATACTATGTTCAGATTGTCATTAGTATGGTGACAACATTGTTTCATGTACATAACTCCAAATACCTCCTTTTCACTTCCTCTACTAATGACATGCACATGATACTTGTAAACAGAAAGCCTGCACTTAACACATTATCATAGATATGAGTTTTTAGTAAATGGCGCACCTTTCATCACTTCATCGTCATATATGAGCTCTAAAATGGCAGCTGCCTGACCTACTGTAATTGACATCAGAAAGTGACATTGTTGTAAAGCTATTGTAGCCATGTTTTAGACATGTTGTTTTAACTAACTAGGCCTGCCGCTGTGCACTTTTACCCAGTTACATTTTATTCAGCATTGCTTTATGTTTCTAGCAATAGCCACATCTGCTGTGATGTTTTATTTTCTCTGTCTTATTGTCCTTTCGCCTAAGAAAGCATTACGTTCTTAGTAGGACATTTATTTCTCTTTGTGCTTTCTCCAAGTCTACAGTCAGATAGGGTTGCGACAAACGTGGTATGCTGTGTTTTCTACATTCACAGAAAACAACACACTCATACGTGGGGACCATTTCTTAGAATGTCAGCTGTTTTATTACAAAAAAAAAACTTTGTCCCAAACATGTTAGAGGGAGATTCCAGCCAGATGACCATGACTATGCTGATTGCAGATTGCTTCACTACAGCTACTTGCTCAGATGGCAGAACTGCTGTTCCACATGGGAACGGTGTCTCTCTTGACTACAGGCTTCTTCCTCCAGGTATGAGGGATGATGTACTCCTAGGGGAAAACCAGAAAGGCAGATTAGGCTTATTACACGGTGCTCAAACATAGTTTAGGTAAGAGAGATATAGATCACTCCTAGTGACAGTATGGTAGGACTGTTTTTGTGTTTTACTATTTTAGTCATCTGCTTGTTTTTATTGTGTTTTATCATTCTAGTTATTGCAATACATGCTTTTCTATCTAAGATGCAGTTACTTTAAGAAATCCTTATTGAACTATATTCTGCCTCTGTTGTCTTTGCCTTCATGAAACTTTGGTAACTGAGAGAAAGGGATGAGATCTGATAGACCACGGTACCCCTGAGGAGTCTTCCTTGTCATACGCCTGGTTGCCACAATCATCTCGGCCAGAGATGAGGCAATGCTAGTTATCCAGAAAACCCAGATTAGGCATCATGTAGTGTGGAATCATACTTAGTATCCACAAGCCATGTGATCCTGTTGCCCAAATCCAGTAGCATCATTAGCATAATGAGAACCTATGCTACAACCTGACTCCTCTAGCTGATGTCGTCATGGTGGTAGGCGGTTACAACTGTGATGGACATTGTCATTGAAACATATTGCTGCCTTTGGCAGACTTGGACTAATGGCCATGACTGCCAGCATAGACAGTCCTGTATGTGGTGAATATGACTGCCATCTTCTGCAGAATCCCACACTTGACTTCTGACACTGCTGCCAGCAAGACTTCCATGACCTGAGCAGCTGTGTACTGCCTCTGGGAGCAATCATGCCATGTCCTGCAGGGGACAGGGCCCCAGCCTTCTCTCTAGAAGAGCTTGACAAGCTTGTGGAGGAGGTCCCTTCCCTCTATGGACAGCTATAAGCTGCAGCAAAGAATCAGGTGAGTCCAGTGCAATACCAATGGGTGAAAGGTAGAGTGTATGATGGTGTAGATGAAATGTGCGGGAATGAAGGATTGAGCTGTTATGTGTGGTTGATGGACATGTGCACATATGCATAGAAATATTATTACCCCTGATACATAGTAGATGATGTGTGATGTATGTACTTTAATCCACAAGTATTCATTACAGCATTAACATTAATGTTGGTGTGACAAATAGTTGTTGAGTTATACCTATAAAAGAATATTCTAGTGGTCTGGTCATATGTTTCTAGTCAACACCTGGTACTGATTATGCATTTTGTGTGCCTGACTTCACTTCACACATGGTCTGACTGCAAATGCTAACTTGAAAAAAAGTTTGAAGTGTGATAATGGGTATGTGTGGCTACTTGTACTAACTTAAGTTTTCACTCTACTTGTTTTGGATGTAGCATGTGGACATGAGTTTCTCCTCTTGTCTGTGTCATGTATGCAGGTCAAAGTACATCAGAAAAAGGGGATCTGGTGTGCCTTTGCCAAGATAGTGCGGACCTTCGGGGGCCAGAACCAGCAGAGAACCCACTGTAGAAAGCAGTGGGAGGACCTGAGACCGTGGGGCCAAAGACCACAAAGGACCAGCTGGAGATGTCCTCCCACAGAGGAAGGGGTGCCTATCGGACCTTGACCCCCCTATTGGGATACATATTGGTGGTGGCCTACCCTGAGTTGGATGGGCACAGCAGCCACAAGGGGGTAAGTACTGACTACACTCATTTACATCCCTCCACCAGGTCAGTGCATGATGTGAAAGACCCTAAGCTGTAACAATGTGGTAAGTGCAAAAGGTAAAATATCTCATAGCAACACCTAGATGTACAGTCCTCAACATTGGTACACAGGGGTGCATGTATTGTGTATAGGGACATATTACTCAGCTGTGTTATCCCTTCCGTGCAAAAGCATATGATGAGGCACATGTGACTGTGTCATATGTGTGTACCACTATACTGCTCTTTATACCCTGCTGGTTGACCCTTGCCACCTACAGATCCATACTCCCAATATCCTGATAGTAAGTTGTCCAGGTCTTGCCCTCTGTCCATTTCAATGCCCCTTGATCGGTCTCTATCTGCAACATAGAGTCTGACTTTCTGAGTTTTCAAATGAGTGTCTACTAATTGTGAGGTTGTGATTTCAATCTGACATTTCACATGCCTCTCTTGCTACATTTAGTCAGACCTGTTAGTAGGTGTCTCCATTGGTAATTGAGGACTAGATATTGGCACTTTTAATGTTTCATCAGAATGGGCATCCTGCATGTTGGAAACTATGGTGGTATAACTAGACTCCTAGTGCAACCCATATCATTGATATACGAGCTCAGTATATTAGTACCATGTACATGATCTTTGGATGCTAAGTGGCTACCCAGTAATTTCCTAATCCAATGTATTGTAGGCATGCTAAATAGGCCACAACAACTTTTAATAGGTACAATCCACACAGTTGTTTGCCAACATGTTGTGTACATTGTTAGGTTCTACCATGTATCAACATTGTGATGCAACTTAAACATACTCACTGGTGCTATTGTGGATATGTTTAGAAGGTTTTTTGTATAGAATCCTATTGTTTGTACTGACTTAATTATGTTTCAGGTGTAGTAGTTCACCTTCACATGTTGGTGGAATGGTATGAGTAGTCGGTCATTTGGCTTGCCTTGAGGTGTATGTCTCTCTTATGGTAACCTCAGAAGTGGTTTACAGCATTGTAATTTTCATACACAGATGTAAGATTACTCATGTCTGAAGTGTGGATAGTGATGTTGGCACTTACATAATGGGGTATTGATGTTGTCACTCATCATGATTAGTTGAACTGTATGTGGCCTTCAATCACATGACAGGTGTCCATTGCACTTAAGGTATTGGTATGCTACCTGTGGTTTTCTGTGGGTAAATCCTGTGGGCTAAGTAGGCCCATATAAGTGTACATGACTTTGTTTTCAGGTGGATAATAACTAAGATGAGTAGGTCCACAAAGTCTGTATAATCCTTTTTTAAAACACTATTTGTACATGTGTTGGTGACATGGATTTAGACTCTATCATACTCCAAATTTGGATATGCCAAATAGAGTAGGTGTATGTGAGCCATATCATATGTGAATGTTGTAAACACTGTGACTGGAATGTTTCGGCTTGTTTGCAACATGCTGTCTTGTGTGTATCATTTGATGAGGTTTCTTTCATGGAACATGACATCTTGTCATGTTATGAGTATGTATAGATTTGGTGTCTGTGTTATGTGGAAATCAATGTTACCACTGTTTCCCATATATTGGCTGTTATTTTACAATGTTGCTGTAGATAAGGACCAGAATCATGTTGCCAAGTCAGCTTGTGATAGAAAGGTTAGTGTGACAGCTGTACTGATGGGATGGTATTGTTGTTGTGAGATAGGTGGCTTATGTGGTGTGTTACATAGTTGTTATATAGGAGTGTGGATTGTATGTTGCTGTGCCATGATGTTGGCACCAACCTGCCTCTACCTGAGGGTGTAGTACACCTACATGTAATGTTTGTGATGTGTATAGTTTGATGTAAGTGTACGATAAGAATGTGATGAGCCCATCTCTCTCACTGTTTTCCAGCATCAGTAGGCGAAGGAGACGGGGCACAGCCGAGCAGGGAAGCAGCTGGCCATGGGACCTCCAGTCTTGAGGACACCGATATCGAGTGACCCAGTGGCATGGAGGGCGAGGTAAGTGCCACGGGGGAGACATGATCCACGTCATCATCTTCAAAATCCTCCTCCAGTGGGAACTCCCTGGTGGTGGTGGACCCATCTGGGACCACCCCAGCACAATCTCTGTCCCCCCACCCCCCTTTCTACCACTGCCCTCCCAGTAGATCCCCACCCAGTTGTCCGTGCTCGCTCACCCAAAGAGGGTGGACATCTCCTTTGCCACAGGATCCTCTGCCCCTGTTAGCCCTGCTAACCTCAGTGAGGAAGCTATTGACCCCCTGAGGACCATCTCTGTGGGTCAGTCGACCATCGTGAATGCCATCCAGGGACTGGCATCTCGAATCCAACAGAGTAATGTGTTCTTGGATGGCATTCACAGTGCACCGGCTGGCCTACAGAGAACCTTTCAGGCTCTGTCAGGCCTCCACACTGACGGCAGCCAGTCATCCTTTGTCTACCATTCCCCCTCCACCTTCCTCTTCCCAGTCCCAAACCCCTATTACCAGACCCAGCCAAAGCACACAAACAGACAGACATGCATCCACTTCAACATTCAAGGGTAGCTCAAACATAAGCATCACAAGACACACCACTGGCATGCACACAAGCAACATTCAGATGCACACACGGCAACAGTCACAATCTGCCTGACACCCCCACCACCCCCAGCATCACAGACAGCACAAATGACGCACCTGAAGACACCACACCAACATTCACCGATTGAGCTACTACACCTATCTTACCCACAGACCGCACCACAACAGACACTCAGACATCCACCCCAGTCACCACGTCCGCAGACACCACAACCACTGACCCTCCTACATCCAGCATATCCACCATACCTGCAGTCATCACCCCCAACAGGCAGTCACCCATCCACCATGGCATTCCCCAACACCTCCACCCGCCTCATCCCAAGACACAAAAACGCCTTCATGCAGCCACTTAACAGACACTCACCACCCACAAGCATACCTCCCACAAACATGCACCCAAGCCATTCACATCAACACCTTATACAACCACCCCCTCTCTCTCCACACCCAAATCCTTTTGCTATGACCATCCCTGTGTGTGGGTAAGAAAACTTTCCTTTCAGAGTTTGCCCTTTTCCGTACTCCCCCCTGGAGACCTCTAAACGTTCAGTTTCCCTCTCCAAGTCCGTCCCTTCCACCTCAACGTCCTCCCATACCCTCCTCCAAATACCCATGCCCCTACTCCACCAAGAAGTCTATTCCTCCCAAGAAAACCAACCCTCCACTAAACCTAAACCTAAACCCCCAACCCAAGACAAATCCCAAAGGCCCCCCTCCCAAGCCTTAGCCCAACCCCCCTTTTGCCACCATTCGCCCCCCAGGTAATTCCTGAGGTGCCTGCCTGCCCCCTGGATGCCCCTACCTGTGGAGGTTACATTGCAGCCAGGAGTCAAGTTAGGTACACTCATATGTGCTTTCTATGCACAAAAATCTTAGAACTATGGGCTGGCCAATGGCCTTTGACTTTAACACTGATCATTTCAAAATATATTCTAACCAACCAGTTGTTGGTTTTGAGGTTACATCTTTTTCATGCATTTCTTTTACTAGCGAAGATTCATTCCTGACTGAGACTGGTTGTGTGCCAGTACTTCTGTGTGTGGTGTTTGTGCTACCCGTATTGTCTGGGCAGTATGTGAGGTTGTGTGCAGTGCTTTTGTCCCCCAGTGATAGGCTGTGTCTTGTGTGATGGGGATGTGTCTGTTCGAAACATGTTGTTGTCATGGTATTGAGTGGTGTTTGTGTTGACGTGTTGGGTGCTGTGCTGTGTGGCTTTATGTGCTTTGACTGTGTACATGTGCGTGTTCAGTGCATGGTATAATAGATACGATGTGCTATGTGTGATGTGAATGTTGATTGGTAAGTTGTATGGTTGTGTGATTGTGTGTGTTCATTCCCTGTTGGTTGTAGGGTGTGAGGTATGTTTGATGTGTCCCTGGGTAGTGTCTATTGTGAGTGCTTGCTAAGGTATTGATGATGGTGCAGTTATGGTGTTGTTGTTATGTGTTGTGGTGTTGTGTGGTATTGTGTGTGACTGGGCTTGTGCTGTGTTTCAGTGCGTAATTGTGTGTTTTTGACGTGTGTGTGTGGTGGCCGTAGTGTGCATACTGTGGCTGTATGTGAGTGTATTTATCAGTGTAAAGTTATGTGTGAGAGTCACCCTCGCACCCCCTTCCCGATGGTATGTTGTGTGAGTGTACAAACATTGATAATATACATCATTAACAGGTAAGTGTGTGTGTACTTACGGTTGCTGTTGTCATTGTTGGCAAAGATTCCAAATCTTCGGGAGAGCAGGAGCAGCAGGATGACGTCTCGTTGTGGTTCCATGGCGGCTCCAGATGAGTATGGCTTCCTGAAGGTGAGTGTTTCTTTTTATGCAGTTTATTTCCACCTGGGTTTCTGTGGTGATGCGACAGCGGCAGAAACCTTGTTGGTGTGCTACCTCACAATCTGTCCGGCGGTAACATGGTCTCCGCCACCCTGCAGGTGTCTTCCATCATCCGTTACGGTATGACTGCAGTGTCTGTTGGAAATACCACCATGGTCATAGTTTGTCAGTCTTCTCTGCCAGCCTGTTGGTGGTATAATCACCCTCGCCAACATGGCGGCCCTGAGACCGCCAAAGTAGCAATGAGCTCTATAGTTTAGGATGTAACGAAAAAGCAGAAAACTCTATGGTGGTACAAGTATTCTCAGTACATCTAGAAACAGTCTTCAAAGGGAGAAAAATGAATTGAAGACATATCCAAAACCCTAATGTCTGACCTTTTAAAAGAAACTAGACATAACAACATGACAGGTTTACTGGACAAACATTTTCACTGAGATGCTATCACTGTTTTCATATAAATGAGAAAGTTGTAATACTATGCTAACATCCCACAGTGTTCAGAATCTAATCCCTTTAAACTATCTGCACACCAAGAAGTGCTCTTTAATGGGTTTACCTTAGACTTTATGGTGCGCAGCTGCAATTGCCAATCAATATCCATTAATATTTGGTACAATTTCTGGTGTGAAGCGATTGATACTAGGAAATTAAGACCTTCCATAAAATCCAACCAAATTAGATCAATATCCCATTCCATATACTTTCCAGTCCAAATGTAAAAGGCTGACTCAGGCTTTAGTTGTTCCACGTCGCCTAGAAAGACTTGATATGCTTGTAAACTGATTCCGAAAGAACTAACACGTCTGCAAACTAAGGGGCATATTTAAGAACCCCTAGCACCATTCCAGTGCCACATTAGCATAATTTTTTTACACTAATGTGGCGTTAGAAGGCCAAAAATGCCACGCCATTTTTACAAAGTGGCACAATGCATGCGTGGGCCATTTGTAACACTTTGCGCTACATTATGTCTGCGCCAGGCATAATGGGGGTCATTCTGACCTCGGCGGTAAAAAGCGCTTACCGCCGGTCAGAAGACCGCCATAACACCGCCGCGGCCGCGGTAAACCGCCACGGTCATTCTGACCCGCTACTTGAAAACCGCCAAAAACCCGACATCCACAAAAGTCCGCCACACCAAAGGTCAGCGAAAAAATGGCGATGACCAAACCTCCACCGTCACGCCAACAGAAATACGCCCATGCCATTCCGACCGACGAATCCACGCGGCGGTCTTTCAACCGCGGTATTCCATTGGTGGCACACACCGCCGCGGTCAAAATACACACACCCTTACAAAACACAACCACATAGGACAATTTGAAATACACACACCTGATACACATACACACAACACACCCACAGCCCCAATACAATATAAAACACCCACCCACATCACCCACAAACCCTTACGACCACAATTGCGAATTAAGGACAGAGAGAGACAGCACTGCTTAGAGTAGACCATCACACAGAGGCAAATCACAACATCACCCACACAATTACCACGCACAAAACACCATACACCACCACACACATCACCCTCGACAACACATACAACATCCCTCACCTCATCCACACCACCCCATGGCACCCCAAAGACACCCCAGGTTCTCTGACGCAGAACTCAGGGTCATGGTGGAGGAAATAGTTTGTGTAGAGCCCCAGCTATTCGGGGCACAGGTGCAGCACACCACAATTGCTAGGAAGATGGAGCTATGGCAAAGGATAGTCGACAGGGTCAACGCGGTGGGACAGCATCCACGCAATCGGGATGACATCAGGAAGCGCTGGAACGACCTACGGGGGAAGGTGCGTTCCATGGTATCAAGGCACAACATTGCGGTGCAGAAGACTAGCAACGGACCCCCACCTACTCCCCCAGAATTTACAACATGGGAGGAGCAAGTCTTGCACATCCTGCATCCTGAGGGCCTCGCAGGAGTAGGCGGAGGAATGGACTCTGGTAAGTCAAATCTTAACTACTTCTTCCCACCCCCACCCCACCTGCATGCCAGCACATACCCCCACCCTCACCCCCACCCCCATTACACCATCTCCTTGCAAATGGCTCACCATCACAACCCACCCATCCCAACACCAAGCCCTGCATGCGACCACAAAGCATGGACACCCATCACCAAAGCATGCCCACTGCACATACACATCACCCCCACAAGCCACCCTCACAAAAGCCCCCACAAGGGAATGCCTGCACTTGGGTACACGGCCACCCACCCATCACACGAAATGCCACACACAGAAGCAATAACCATACCCTTATACCCCTGCAGGACCCGAACGCCACCACACCGCCACGGAGGGTCCAGAGATGTCCATCCCACCCCCAGAAGAGGCCCCCAGCGATGACAGCAGCTCTGTCTCCCTGGACCCAGATGACCAGCCCGGCCCATCGGGGACCTCGGGACAGTCGGTTCCCCACAGACAGCCACAGGCTACAGCAGACCTAACCCCCTCTGGGAACACCAGCACAGCTCCCACCCAGCAGGCCCATGCCTCTGTCTCCAGGACACGTCAATCAGCGGTGTGTCTGCCACTACAGGGCACCCAGGTTGACCCACCACCCCAACAACAACAGGGACCCTGGGGCAGTGGTAGTGGGCACACCGTCCAGGGGACAGAGGCCCAGGAACACAGGGGAACTGGGAGGGCTGCTGTGCGACAGGGGGGGGACAGGCTCAGGGAACCCACTCTCCAAGAGGCCCTCTCCTCCATCATGGGAGCATACCACCACTCCCAGGAGACGATGGCGACGGTACTGGCCAGGTTCGAGGAGATCCAGGCACAGCAGGAGGAACGGTCCATGGGGTTCAGAGAGGAACTGAGGAACATTGGTTCCGCAATGGGGACCATCGTCGTGGCCCTTAACCATATAGTCACCACATTGCGGGACCATGTGGCACCCCAAAGGGCCCCTGTCACTAACCCAGACCAGGAACAGCCTACCACCTCCGCCGGCGCTAGTGGACAGGAGGCCCCCACACAACAACAGGCCACCAGAACCCCACCTCCTGCAGAAGAAGAACCACCCCGCAAGCGGAACAAGAGATGTCACAAGAAGACAGAGTAGGATGCCAAGACCCCCGCCAGCATAAGATACCCCCTGATGTCATCCCACTGTCCCACGTTGTCACCCTGTCCAACCTTTAACTGCCCCTGCTCCATCCTTTCACAGGCATATGGACAATGCACCTGTGAGACTGAGAACTGGACTCTGCCATGGACATTACTCCACCCCCACCCATCACCGTTTTACAATCATGTACCTATATGTAGCACTTGAAATAAATCACTTATTGCACTTAAAAAATCAGGAGTCTGCTTGTATTCTTAACAAATGTATTACACATAACGGTGCAATAATGTTCAGTTACATTGTGATGACAACATACCAATGTCAATAAGCTTTAGTCCATGGGCAAACAAAGCTGAAGTCACGCAGTGGGTCATACAGCTCTGAAAAGGGACGGGAAAGTCAAAAATCAGTTAAAAGGAACTGGGGGGAAACACAGACAGTAGAGAGGCATGAGGCCTTAAGTAAATGTAAAATGGCGTGGGGGATTCTTACCTGTGTGCTACTGAAAATATTGTTGTATGACTGTATCCCTGTTGTCCGTGTCGTCCCCGTCGTCTTCCTCCTCTTCACTCTCCACAGGCTCCACAGCTGCTACAACACCACCATCTGGACCATCCTCCTGCAGAAAAGGCACCTGGCGTCGCAAAGCAAGATTGTGAAGCATACAGCAGGCCACGATGATATGGCACACCTTCTTTGGTGAGTACATTAGGGATCCACCTGTCATATGCAGGCACCTAAACCCGGCCTTCAGGAGCCCGAAGGTCCTTTCTATGATCCTCCTAGTTCGCCCATGGGCCTCATTGTACCGTTCCTCTGCCCTGGTCCGGGGATTCCTCACTGGGGTCAGTAGCCACGACAGGTTGGGGTAACCAGAGTCACCTATTAGCCACACACGGTGTCTCTGTAGCTGTTCCATCACATAAGGGATGCTGCTATTTCGCATGACATACGCGTCATGCACTGACCCAGGGAACTTGGCATTTACATGGGAGATGTACTGGTCAGCCAAACAGACCACCTGGACATTCATCGAATGATAACTTTTTCTGTTTCTGTACACCTGCTCAATTTCTTTGGGGGGAACCAAAGCCACATGGGTCCCATCAATGGCACCAATGATGTTGGGGATATGTCCAAGGGCATAGAAATCACCCTTCACTGTAGCCAAATCGCCCACCTCAGGGAACACAATGTAGCTCCGCATGTATTTCATCAGGGCAGACAACACTCTGGACAAAACCTTAGAAAACATAGGCTGAGACATCCCTGATGACATGGCCACTGTTGTCTGAAAAGACCCACTTGCCAAAAAATGGAGTACTGACAGAACCTGCACCAGAGGGGGAATCCCTGTGGGTTGGCGGATGGGGGACATCAGGTCTGGCTCCAGCTGGGCACACAGTTCATGTATAGTGGCTCTGTCAAGCCTGTATCTAAGTATGATATGTCGTTCTTCCATTGTCGACAGGTCCACCAGCGGTCGGTACACGGGAGGATTCATCCTTCTCCTCGCAAGTCCCAGCGGACGGTGCCTAGGAAGGACAAAATGGAGCACAGAGTCAATCAACCCACAGGTACGTTCACACAGCTTGCACAGTACACGATTCTCTATGCATTGAATGGCTTGTATGAGTGGCAATGCAAGGCCTAGGCCTGTGTGACGCAGTAGAAATTAAGCCATGTGGGCCCTTGAAATGGCGGCTGCCTGACCTGTGAAGTGTGACAGTGGGATGTGAGGTCAATGCGCTGGCGTGGCACACCGTGGCGGTAGGCGGTCGAAGACCGCGGTGCAAAGCCGCATTGGTTAACATTGCACCCTATGGGTTTCAGGAGCCAATGACGATGTGTGCCGGCGGTCGCGGTACGCACCGCCACGGGCGTGACCGCCGCGGGCGTGACCGCCATTTTCTATCTGATTAATCGCTCGAGACCTGATCATCCACAGGAGAGGACCTATACTGCAAGTGCTGCTGTGACCTCGGTCTGGGAGATACAATGGCTGCTGCGACTGGGGAAAGGGCCCCTGCCTTCACTTCAGAAGAATTGGAGAAACTTGTTGATGGGGTCCTCCCCCAGTATGCGCTACTCTACGGTCCTCCAGACCAACAGGTTAGTACACAGGGTGCACGTTGTATGGGCTATGCCTGTGTTGAGTGGGGTGGATGTAAGATGGTGGGGAGGTGAGAGAATGAGGAGTGCAACGCACGACAGATGAGAGCATGTGCCACATGGCAAGGTTGGGGAGGGGGGGCCACTCACATTGACCATGCAGATAAGTGACGATATTTCCTTTCCCACCCTGTACATGTCACATAGGTCAGCGCCCATCAGAAGATCGAAATTTGGCGTGCCATTGCCAAGGACGTCCGGGCCCTGGGGGTCCACAACAGACGGGGCACCCACTGCCGAAAGAGGTGGGAGGACATCCGCCGCGGGACCAGAAAGACCGCCGAGGCTCTGCTGGGGATGGCCTCCCAACGTAGGAGGGGTGCCAGCCGCCAATTGACCCCCCTGATGTCCCGGATCCTGGCGGTGGCCTACCCCGATTTGGATGGGCGCGTGAGGACATCACAGCAGACACAAGGGGGTGAGTATCAGCACATTCTGCTATCTTTGCGCGCAGTGGAGGTGTCTGGGTGGGGGAGGAGGGCTGTGGGTATCTCTAGGCCAGGGCGCATTCTGTAGGCTAGGCCCCTCTGTTAGGCATGGCCCTGTGCCCCCGCCCCCCACCTCTGTAGGGTGCCAAGTACAGCTATCCATGGTCCGGCCTCACCCATGTGTGCATTTGTCGCCCATAGAGCTGTAGGCCTAGTCACAATAACTGAGTAGTGTACCCCGATTGCGCGGCCTAGTGCTGGGGGCTTCTGTGTCTGTCCTCTCCGACAACGGTGTTGCCAATGCATGCACTCAACCTGTCTTCATTTCTCCCCCCCCCATTTTCTTTGTCTTCCTGTTCATGTGTGCATTAGCATCATCAGGCGGAGGAGAAGTGGCATCGGCGCACGAGGGAGCTGCATCTCACATGGCCCCGGAGGGCCATGCAACCGACTCCGAGTACACCAGTGAGACGGAGGGCGAGGGGAACTCCACAACGGGGACCCGTGGAGACGTCAGCGACACCGACACGTCCTCGGAAGGGAGCTCCCTTGCGGTGGCGGCAACATCCGTGCCCACCGCCACAACAGGTACAGCCACCACCCAGCGCACCAGCCCCGCCCTCCCAGCAGCCCCTCAGCCTTCACTCCGTGCCCGCTCGGCCAGGAAGCCGGCCATCTCCTTCGCCCCAGGCACCTCAGGCCCGGCACCAGTTACCCCTGCTGCCCTCAGTGAGGAGATCATTGACTTCCTCCAGACGCTCATTGTTGGGCAGTCTACCCTTTTGAATGCCATCCAGGGTGTAGAAAGAGAGGTGCATCGGAGCAATGCATACCTGGAGGGCATTCATTCGGGTCAGGCTGCCCATCAGCGATCGTTCAACGCTCTGGCCTCAGCACTGACGGCAGCCATTGTCCCTGTCTCCAGCCTCCCTCTTCAAACTCCCTCCACCCAGTCCCAGTCTCCTGTTCCTCTGCCTATCCCATCCACACCATCAGACCAGCCTGCACACACCTCAACACCCAAGGGCAGCTCATCCAGACATAAGCACCACAGATCACACAAGCATTCACCCAAGCAACATCCAGATGCAGACATGCCAACAGTCACTACCACCTCTGTGTCCCCCACCTTCTCGTCTCCCTCCTCCCTCCCTGGGACGTCTCCACTCACACCTGCATGCACACCACCATCAGCCAGTACTTCCATCACCAGCACACCCTCCAGTACAGTCCGCACACGTGCAGTCACCACCCCCACTGCCATTTACACATCCCCTGTGTCCTCTCCCAGTGTGTCTGTCACCCCCTCTTCCAAACCACACAAACGCAGGCAGCCACCCACCCAACAGCCATCCACCTCACGACAGCCTCCGTCACAAGCACCTGCACCCAAAGACAGCACACTTGACTCTCCTACAACCACATCCTCTTCCTCCACACCCATACCCACTACACCTACCCGTCCCTGTCTTTCAAAATTGCTTTTCCTTTCCAACCTTGACCTCTTTCCAACCACTGACCCACCCCCTCCATCTGGTAAGAGTCCAAAGAGCACCTCAGCCACCACCAGCCCTGCATCTACTAGGACCATAGTCCAGGGCTATTGGAGTCCACCAGCTCCTAGGGCAGGAACATCGGCCAGCAGCAAGAGGACAGCCAGCCCACCCCCTGGGAAGAGGACCAAAAAAACGAAGTGCCGGCGCGACAAGCCTGAGACGGCTGCCACCAAGGACAGTAGCCTTGCCCCGTCACCTGCCACATCAACAAAGGGAGGCAAGGGCCACAGAGCTTCAGCGAAGGAGGGCAGCAGGGCGGACAAGTCAGGCAGCAGGCGACCTGACCAGGAGGGCCCCACCAGCCCCAATCCGGGTGTGACGGACGACACCCACAGGCCCAGGACTCCATCACAGGAGGGCCCCGCAACCGCAAGGTCGGATGGCGACTGAGCGGGAAGTATTGGCCAGGTCTGGTTCCCTAGAAACACAGGACAAGCACCGCTGAACAGGGGCCGCCGTGACAAGCACCGCTGAACAGGGGCCGCCGTGACAAGCACCGCTGAACAGGGGCCGCCGTGACAAGCACCGCTGAACAGGGGCCGCCGTGACAAGCACCGCTGAACAGGGCCCCGCCGTGACAAGCACCGCTGAACAGGGGCCGCCGTGACAAGCACTGCTGAACAGGGACCCGCCAAGACAAGCACCGCTGAACAGGGGCCGCCATGACAAGCACCGCTGAACAGGGGCCGCCGTGACAAGCACAGCTGAACAGGGCCCCGCCGTGACAAGCACCGCTGAACAGGGGCCGCCGTGACAAGCACCGCTGAACAGGGGCCCCGCCAAGACAAGCACTGCTGAACAGGGGCCGCCGTGACAAGCACCGCTGAACAGGGCCCCGCCAAGACAAGCACCGCTGAACAGGGGCCGCCGTGACAAGCACCGCTGAACAGGGGCCCCCGTGACAAGCACCGCTGAACAGGGCCCGCCAAGACAAGCACCGCTCCGCTGGGCCCTTCCTGTCAAGCACCGCTCCGCTGGGCCCTTCCTGTCAAGCACCGCTCCGCTGGGCCCTTCCTGTCAAGCACCGCTCCGCTGGGCACCGCCGTCTCAAACACCGCTCCGCTGGGCCCTTCCTGTCAAGCACCGCTCCGCTGGGCACCGCCGTCTCAAGCACCGCTCCACCCTTCCTGTCAAGCACCGCTCCGCTGGGCACCGCTGTCTCAAGCACAGCTCTGCTGGGCCCTTCCTGTCAAGCACCGCTCCGCTGGGCACTTCCTGTCAAGCACCGCTCCGCTGGGCCCTTCCTGTCATGCACCGCTCCGCTGGGCCCTTCCAGTCAAGCACCGCTCCGCTGGGCACCGCCGTCTCAAGCACCGCTCCGCTGGGCCCTTCCTGTCAAGCACCGCTCCGCTGGGCCCTTCCTGTCAAGCACCGCTCCGCTGGACACCGCTGTCTCAAGCACTGCTCTGCTGGGCCCTTCCTGTCATGCACCGCTCCGCTGGGCCCTTCCTGTCAAGCACCGCTCCGCTGGGCCCTTCCTGTCAAGCACCGCTCCGCTGGGCCCCTCCTGTCATGCACCGTTCCGCTGGGCCCTTCCTGTCAAGCACCTCTCTGCTGGGCACCGCCGTCTCAAGCACCGCTCCGCTGGGCCCTTCCTGTCAAGCACCGCTCCGCTGGGCAACGCCGTCTCAAGCACCGCTGGCCCATTGACAGTGCCGGTTCTGTGTCGAGCAGGGCTTCACGAAGCACTCTGGGCACCATGCCTCCTCCATTACCAGTGGAGTCGGTAATCCATCTGATGGACTGTGGCTTTGCACTCCCCAGAATGGAACAGTGGGCAAGCCTCCCACTGTAGAGACTTGAGAGACTGTGGCTTTGCACTCCCCACAATGGAACTGTGGGCAACCCACCCACTGTAGAGACTTGTGAGACTGTGGCTTTGCACTCCCCAGGATTATGCAGTGGGCAAGCCACCCACTTGTGAGACTTGAGAGACTGTGGCTTTGCACTTCCCAGGATGGTCCAGTGGGCAACCCACCCACTGTAGAGACTTGTGAGACTGTGGCTTTGCACTCCCCAGGATTATGCAGTGGGCAAGCCACCCACTTGTGAGACTTGAGAGACTGTGGCTTTGCACTTCCCAGGATGGTCCAGTGGGCAACCCACCCACTGTAGAGACTTGAGAGATTGTGGCTTTGCACTCCCCAGGATGGTACAGTGGGCATGGAGGCCCCTCGTGGATCTGGCGTCGTGGACTCATGTGGCTGAGGTGCCCCCCCTTCCCTTCCCCCTGAGGTGCCTGTAGTTTTATCATCTGATGCCCCAGCAGTGTTCTCTCCAATGGTATCTGGTCTCGTGTGTGGGCTTTGCCCATGTGTTTGTGCACATTGGCCCACGGACTATGGAACTTTGACAAAATGTGCAGGACTTATTGCCTATGTATATATTTTTCACTATGTTCATTCTTTAATTTGTATCTTTCATATTGCATATTTCCCATAACTTCAATAGAGCTATAATATACATAAATTTTAAAGATCATTTTAATTATGTCTTTGCATTATTCCGGGGGGTTTGGGGGGTTGTTTCTCTGCATTGGGGTGTAGGTATTTGGGGTGGGGGGGTGGGTGTATCGTGTATGTGTTTGCCCGTAACCTTTCCTCCTCCCCCCTCCCCTGTGTCGTAGGTGCAGTACTCACCGTTGTCATCTGCGCCGGCGTTCGTACTCCTGGTAGATGAGCAGGTAGACAATAGCTGGTAGGATGTTTAATTCGGGTCCATGCTGTCCTCCTTCCTCGTGGAGTGTATAGAGGTGAGCGTTTTCCCGTTCGTAGTCTGTTTCCGCCGTGTTTTTATCGGCGGGGCTCCCGCCCCGGAAAAGGTGGCGGATTGGTGAGTTGTGATAGTGTGGGCGGTACATTGTCTGCCGCCTGCCTGTTGGCGGTGACCGCCGCGCTGTTTGTTTGTCCCGCCGTGGCGGTCGGAGTGTTAAAGTGGCGGGCTGTGTTGGCGGTTCCCGCCAGGGTCAGAATTCAATTTTTTTGACCGCCTGCCTGTTGGCGGGTTGGCCGCCGCTTTAACACCGACCGCCAGGGTTAGAATGACCCCCAATGTATGCAAAGGGGGCATTCCCCTGTTAGGGGGCCCAAAAATGGCTCAAAGAAATCTAAGAGATTTCTTTGTATAAATGTTTTTCGGCAAATTTAGGATCTGCTCAGTGCAGGCGTTAAAATGAGGCTTTCACTGGTTACAATTGACGTCTGGGTTCTTTTCAGGATTAGCGTCAAAATTGACGCTAATCCTGCAAAGCGCCAGACTAGCATCAAACATTCTGATTCTAGTCCCCTAACTACCGCCCTGCTGTGCTGTATTTTAAATATGGTGCACACATGGTGGAGTAAGAGGGGCACAAGAAGAGTGGTGCTTTTCTTAAATATGCCCCAAAGTGTAAAGGACCCGTGCCACCAGGATGCCTTTGAACAAGATTATGTTACTGCCAAACAGATTCTTCTGCAACGTTAGAGAGACAGGTAACAGAATAGGACAATCCTTAGATAGTTCCAGAATGCTGCATCTTCCATAGGGGGGCTACCAAATAACAATAATAATTGCTGACTGTCTGCCAATCTGTGCTAAGCACTCTGATGTTATTAGAACAGGTAGAAAAGCAAGACATTTTCACTGGAACAGTTTTGAAGAAAAGTATTTGTTGCCTATGCCTCTGGATCTGGTCTCCAACTAAAGTGCAATTGCAATTGAGTATTCAGCCTGGTGCCAAATAGGCCCCCTAACCGTGCACAAAAAGGGCTAACCTAACTCCTTCACCCCCTGGAAAGAGGAAAGAAGAGTTTTCCTGGACTCTGCCATCCCCTTCCTGTCCTGTGCTGGTGAGAAAATGCTCTCTCATTCTCCACTACAGGAAGAACATTTACAGGGAAAACCATTATTGTTGACTGTAGTCATAGGGTCTGAAGAAGAAAGAACTGCAGGCGAAAAAAAAAACATATCCGCTGCCCATGGAAGAGACTCAAACACCCTTCCCATGGAGGAGTGAGCTGTATAGAGGGAGGAAAATGCTTGTACATTTCTTCCTATTTCCCTGATGAACTGGTCACCAAACAAGAGATCCTGGTCTTTAAGTCCCACATCAGAGCCTGCAAGCCACCCTTGTTAAGGGTTTATTTTTATCAAAAGACTTTTATTTATTTCATAAGACAGACCAAAATTCATGTTCCCTAAGAAGCGTTCTGTACTTTGGGCCACGCTGAAACTTTCTTGTTATATAAGGATTCTGCAGAGCACAAAAGTTTTGCAATTGGACCCAGGGTATCCAAATGTTCATGAAGGCATGAACCCCAGGTTTTATTCACTTCTCTTCTGAGAACCTTTCCTCCCTTGCTTAAAAAAGTAACACTTCTAGGATCTAGACATGGATTAGAGCAGCCTTGTTCGTTGTAAGGGGTTGAGTACACTCAGCCCCCATCTTTGATTTCGCTGTCCTGTCAACAGGAATTTTAATAATAGCCTTAATATATTTGTTTATGTACAGAGGAGGGAAACATTCATGGGAATTAGGGAGCTGAAAAAAGCCTTAGTCAAACACAGGAATATCCTAAAGAACTGTCTGGTTTGTCAGAAAGGTTTAATTTCTGACAGTAATTCATGAAATTACCATCAACAGTGCAATATGAATCATCAGCTTACGCGTCATCTGAATACTAATTACGTATCTCATTAAAAGCCCTCTTATTTGGCCCTTTAATTGTCAACAGATATAGTGGCTGATTTAAGAGCCCCTAGCGCCATCCTAACGACATATAGGCCTTCATTACAATCCTGGCGGTCGGTGATAAAGTGGCGGTAACTACTGCAAAATTATGACCATGGCGGAAAGATCAAAGACAGACAGCCACTTTACCACACTGACCGCCAGGGCGGAAAACACAGGCACCAGGGCAGTAGCCACCTACAGCTAGGCGGAAGTCAATGTTCTGCACACCATATTATGACCCCTGAAACCGCCACCTTTTCTGGGGTGGTACAAGCGACAGCAAAAGCCTGGCGGAAACACTGCACAGAAGGGAAAGGACTCACCTTTGGAGACACAGGGAACAACCACGACGCCATGGAACACGAGCTGCAAATATTTACGATCATATTTTACGTTCTGCTCCACCACAAACACCAACGACGGCGAAGACGACCACAGTGAGTACAGCCGCCTAGCACACAGGGGAGGAGAGAGGAAAAAGAGAGTGACACACACATGCACAACACACCCCTCCCACCCCTAATACCATACACACAGTCAGATTCAATAATAAAACATAATTATCCCGTACCCCTCAGGAATAATGCAAGGACAACACGAATAGATGAAAGTGAGTGTGATAATATAAATACAGTAAAAATATGAACATTCAATCCAAAAGTATATGCATATGTACAGTTCAAGGGACACTGCCCAGTCCTCAATGTGCGTGGGCCACAGGACCACATGACAAAGTCCAAGGCCCCACCTGTCTCCTGCACCAACACGGCAGGGGCATTGGTTGGAAAATCGGCAGGCACCTCAGGGGGACGGGAACGGGGCAGCTCAGCCGGCAGATGGAACAAATCCACTGGTTCTGGAGGGGGCAACATGCCCTGTGCTTGGTCTTGGGGAGTGCAAGGCCACAGTCTTTCAAGTGGGTGAATACCCCACTGGCTCTGGAGGGGGCAACATGCCCTGTGCTTGGTACTGGGGAGTGCAAGGCCACAGTCTCTCAAGTGGGTGTCATACCCACTGGGTCTGGAGGGGGCATCGTGCCCTGTGCTTCTGATCCTGGAGAGAATGGGGTGAGTGGGTGTCATACCCACCGTTCTGGAGGGGGCATTGTGCCCTGTGCTTCAGATCCTGGGGAGGATGGGGTGAGTGGGTGTCATACCTACTGGTTCTGGAGGGGGCAACATTCCCTGTGCTTCTTCTTTTGGAGAGTGCAAGGTCACAGTCTCTCAGCTGGGTGTCATACCCACGGGATTTGCAGGGGGCAGGCCACAAAACAACCCATGGAGGCAGGTCTACAGACCGTCCGCCGGCAGTGACGGCTGCTCAGTGGTGGTAGTGGTACTGCTGCTGGTGGCGGTTGTGGGGGGAAGATCCTGCCCAACCCCTGCAGCCTCAGATGGCTGCCCACTGTTGGTGGTGATGGTGCTGCTGCTTATGTCATTTGTGGGGGGTAAGCTCCTGCCCATCCCCTGCAGCTTCAGATGGCTACCCACTGCTGGTGGTGGTGGTGGTGGTGCTGCTTCTGCTGCTGGTGGCAGTTGTGGGGGGAAGCTCCTGCCCATCCCCTGCAGCCTCGGACAGATGCCCACTGCTGCTGCTGGTGGTGGTGCTGCTGATGGAGGTTGTGGGGGTAAGCTCCTGCCCATCCCCTGCAGCCTCGGATGGCTGCACAACCATGGTTGGTGGTGGGGGCTCCGACAGAGACCCAGCACCAGGGCCCTTGCCCTTCCTAGCAGCATCTGGGGATTGCTCATTCCTCTTTTTTGCAGCACTTGGGGCAGGCTCCTTGCGTTTCTGGGCAGCACTTGGGGATGGCACCCCTTCCTTGAGGCTGCCTGGGGCCCTGGATCCTTTACCAACACGAGTGGGTGTGAACACTACTATGCCTGTGGACTGGGTGGCTGAGGTGCTTGCCTGGGTTTTTGCCATCTTTGCCAGATGTGAAGGACGGCGGGAGCGGTAGGGAAGAGGTCAATGGTGGAGAGGAAAAGCTTCTTAGGGATACTGAGGCGGGAAGAGGGAGAAGGTTTGGGAGTGGAGTAAGAGGGAGTGGTTGTAGGAGGTGTCTGTCTGCTGTGTTTGGGTGCATGGGCTGGATGCTGTTGTGAGGTGGATGGCTGTTGGGTGTCTGAGTGATTGCTTTTGTGTACTGTAGGAGGGGGGACAGACACAGTGGGAGAGGACACATGGACGTGTGCATGGCTGCTGTAGAGGTGTCTGCCAGTGAGGTGTGTGTTCTGCTAGGTGTGGTGGTGATGCTGGTAGTGGATGAGGATGTAGTGCATGCAGGTGTGTGTGTAGATGCAACTGGGAGGGAGGTGGAGGAGGAGGAGGAGGGGGAGACAGTAGAAATTGTGGATGTTGGTATGTCTGCATCTGGATGGTGTTTGTGTGTGTGCCTGTGGGATGATGTGTGATGCATGTGTTTGCCAGTGCCACTCTTGTGTGTTGTCCTGTGTGCATGCTGTGTGCTTGGGATAGGTTGGGGTTGAGGGGAATGGGATTGGGAAGAGGAAGATGGAGGGTGGAAACAGGGACAATGGCTGCCATCAGAGAGGAGGCCAGAGCCTGGATTGATCTTTTTTGGGCTGCCAAGCCAGTGTGAATGCCCTCCAGAAATGCATTAGTCTGTTGCATTTGGGCTGCCACCCCCTGGATGGCATTCACAATGGTTGACTGCCCAACAGAGATGGATCTCAGGAGGTCAATAGCCTCCTCACTCAGGGCACCAGGGCTCACTGGGGCAGGGCCTGAGGTGCCTGGGGCAAAGGAGATGCCCATCCTCCTGGGTGAGCGGGCACGGGCAACTCAATGAGGGGCAGCTGGGAGGACGGTGCTGGTATGGGGGGTGGCAGATGTACCTGTAGCTGGGGTGGTCACAGAAGTGTCCGCCACCACCAGGTAGCTTCCATCCGAGGAGGTATCTGTGTCTGAGCTATCCCCTCCTGTCTCCACCGTGGTGCTCCCCTCGCCCTCCATCCCACTGGTGCCCTCAGCGTCAGTGGACTCTGCTTCCTGGACCCTGTCGGATGCAGCTCCCTCCGTCACCGGTGCCTCTGCTTCTCCACCAGATGATGCTCATGCACATAAGGACAGGATGACAAAACAAAAAGGGGGGGACACAAAGGATACACCTGGTCAATGGTGCACAACACTACCATTAGCGTACATACCACACTCACACACAGGGAACAGACCCCTGCACTATGCAATTCACTACCAGTACCAATGCTAGCCACCAGGGCATGGGGAGGGACACATACTGCCAATTGCAGCATATCTGGGACCCACACAACCCTGCCCAGTAGAGGATGCCTACAAGCTAGATAGGAGGAATATCACATCAGAAACCCTGCCCAACATGGGACCTACTCTGTAGTATCAGGCCTGGCCTAGGGGCACCCACAGACACACAACCACCACCTGGATACCACCCTACCATGCGTAAGTTGTAATGATGGGCTCTGTACTCACCCCTTTGTGGCTGCTGTGATGCCCTCAATGCCCTCAAGTGCCCATCCAGCTCAGGATAGGCCACCGCCAGTATGCGGGCCATCAGGGGGTCAGGGTTCGACGGGCACCCCCTCCTCATTAGGGCCATCTCCTTCCGTGCCCAGCGTCTCAGGTCCTCCTACCGGTTCTGACAGTGGGTGCTTCGCCTGCCATAGACCCCCAGGGTCCGCAAGTCCTTGGCAATGGCACGCCATATACCCTTCTTCTGCTGGGCGCTGACCTGCATAGAAATACACACAGGGAAAGCTATTAGTCAGACCGTCCTGCCTGTTACAGTTATGGCTCACCATACCCCTTCACATCGCCATTTGCACACACAGGGCCCAGCACACAAGCTGTACACCGCCCAGGGGACATCCACCAACCTCCCCCCCACATGAGGCCTTCACAAACACCACTCCAGTGCATTCATGCCCCATGCATCGTGCTCACAGTGTACTCACCTGTTGATCTGGAGGCCCATACAGCAGTCCGTACTGGGGTAGGACCCCATCCACCAGTCTCTCCAACTCCGCCGAGGTGAAGGCAGGGGCAATTTCCCCAGTCACAGGCGCCATGGTAGGTCCCAGACACAGGTCACAGCAGCACATGCAGTGTAGGTCCTCTCCTGTTGAAAGTCTAGTAACAAGTGAGAGAACAGATAGAAAAGGGCGGTGACGTCGGCGGCGGTGCATACCGTCATCTCCGGAGTACATCACCATTGGCCACTGTACCCCATAGGGGCCAATATTATCCAATGAGGAGGTGTGCAACGGCGCACAACAATAGCAGAATTACCTCACTTCCACCTGTCCCTCCACACAGGACAGGTAGATGACATTTCAGGGGGGGGGGGGAGGCCCTGGATTATAACTGTGTCACACTTCAAAATTGGACATACAGGACAAATGCCACTTATACATTTCAAATTAACATCATGCATTGTACTGTTGTGGCTACAATGTTCAGTTTGTGACCGGCTCCACACTCTTTTTTTCCCTTAGACTGCAACCGCTGCGGATGAATAGGAGGTGGAGACATAGCCCCATGTACAGACCCTGGGTGGACTTGGACACCAAATGGAGGACAGGCACATTATCCTCACCTTCAGACTTGACAGGGCCACAATCACGGAGCTGTGTGCCCAACTGGAGCCTGATCTGATATCTGGTATCTGTCATCCCACTGGGATCCCTCCTCTTGTGCAAGTTCTATCAGTGCTCCATTTCCTGGCAACTGGTTCTTTCCAAGTGACAGTGGGCTTGGCAGCAGGAATGTCCCAGCCAATGTTCCCAATAGTGCTGACCAGAATGTTGTCTGCCGTGATTAAACACATTTGCAGCTACATTGTTTTCCCCCAAGTTGAGGATTTGGCCACAATTAAGGCTGACTTCTATGCAATGGGGCATATTCCCAACATAATTGGGGAAATTGATGGAACATATATTGCATTTGTACCCCCCCCCCTGGCAAAATGAACAGGTATTCCGAAGTCAAAAGAGTTATCATTCCATGAATGTCCAGATGGTGTGCCTGGCAGACCAGTACATCTCCCATGTCAATGCTAAGTATCCTGGGTCTGTGCATGATGCCTTTATCCCGAGGAATAGCAGCATCCCAAATGTGATGGCCCAACTACAGAGGCACAGGGTGTGGCTAATAGGTGAGACCTGGTTCCAACCCAGTAGAAGTTGATGTATGGGTATGGTGTAGGCCATACGGGATGGTGTAAGGCTAAATGTTGTCCCTCCATATTTGAAGGTGATTCAGGTTACCCCTACCTATCATGGCTATTGACCCCTGTGAGGAATCCCAGGACAAGGGCAGAAGAATGTTACAGGGAGGCACATGGGCGTACACAAAGGATAATAGAATGTACCTTTGGCGTCCTGAAGGCCAGGTTTCAGTGCCTCCATCTAACAGGTGGATCCCTGTGCTACTCACCCAAGAAGGTCTGTCAGATCATCGTGGCATGCTGTATGTTGCACAACTTTGCCTTGAGACTCCATGTGCCTTTTCTGCAGGAGGAGGGGGCTGGAGATGGCCGTGTGGCAACAGTGGACCCTGAGGATGAGGAGGCAGAGGATGAAGATAAGGACAACAGAACTGAAGGGATCAGACAATACTTCCAATGACACACAGGTAGGGCAGTGTTACTTCATCTTTCATTGAGATTTTCTTGTTTATCGTTGTCACTGGCATGCTGTTTTTTCCACTTCTATGCCCACTCACTGTACCCTTTGGTAACTCATTTTGCAGATGTTGCTGCCCCACTATCACTCCTGGTGTGATCACTGCAGTCAACTACAGGTCTTGTCAATGTGAACATTACTGTACATTTGAAATGCAATGCTTGAACTTGGTTAAACGAATACATACTTAAATCATTTGACATACTCCATACTTTTTTCAAAGGGTGTTTATTTAAGTGCTAAGGAGTAGAGGGGCAAGTGCATTGGGCTGGGGTGATGATGGAGGAATGTCCAGGGTATATTTCTACTCTATTTGTAGCAGAGGTGCATTGTCCAAGGGGACATGAGCAGGGGAGCAACGGCAGTTTAAGGTGGACAGGGTGACAGAGTGGGACACATGGGTGACAATCAGGAGAGGTCTCATTTCTTAGCAGGGGTCTTGGCAATAGTCTCTGGCTTCTGCCTGGATTGCAGGGAACTTTGCGGGATGGTTCTCCCTCTGCAGGGGGAGGGGTGCTGGTGGCCTGTTGGTCCTGTGGCGAGGCCTCCTGTTCACTAGCAGCAGCGGAAGAGGAAGGCAGTTCAGATGTCTGGCTAGTGGCAGAGGCCCGCTGTTGTGAGGCTGCCTCTCTCATAATGTTGGCCATGTCTCCCAGCACCCCTGCAATGGAGACCAGGCTGGTGTTAATGGCCTGCAAGTCCTCCCTGATTCCCTGGTACTGTCCCTCCTGCAGCCACCTGTTCTCCTGCATGTAGGCCAATCTCTGGCCCAGCGTATCCTGGGAATGTTGGTATGCTCCCAGGATCTCGGTGAGTGCCTCCTGGAGAGTCAGTTCCCTGGGCCTGTCCTCCCCTTGGTGCACAGCACTACTCCCAGTTTCCCTATTGTCCTGTGCCTTTGTCCCCTGAACCGTGTGCCCACTGCCACTGACCCCAGGTCCCTAATTGTCTTGTGGGCGAGTTGTGCCCTGGGGTCCCTGTAGTGGTGGACACACTGCTGATTGAAGTGTCCGGGGGGCAGAGGTATGGGTATGCTGGGTGGGTGCTGTGGTGGTGTTTCCTGAGGGGGGAGGCTCTGTGGTGATGTGTAACTGTGGCTGGGTTACAGACTGTCCAGAGGTCCCTGAAGGGCCAGGTTGGTCATCCTGATCCAGGCGTCCAGAGTCACTGTCATCACTGTGGGCCTCTTCTGTGAGAGGACTGGATATTGCTGGATCTCTTCTCCGGTGACATTGGCTGGAGTACCTGTGGGGATGTGAATGCAGTGTTATTGTTTCTGTGTGTGGCATATTGTGCATCGGTGGATTGCCCTCTTTGGTTGTATTCGCCCTGGCAGCTTTCACTTGTGTACGTTGGTGTATGGAAGGATGATTAGTTCTCTTTAATGTGCATGCTTTAGTGATAGGTGTACATACAGGTCTGTGAGTGGTGTCCATGCATTGGTATGGCATGCAGGGCTTGGCATTGGGATGAGTGAGATGTGATGGTGCGGTGTGTGGCAGTGGTGGAGTGATGGGAGTGAGGGTGAGGGTATGTTTTGGCATGCAGGTAGGGGGGTAGTAGTAGTATAAAGTTGACTTACCAGAGTCAAGTCCTCCTGCTACTCTGGCCATGCCCTCAGTATGCATGTTTGCCAAGACTTTCTCCTCCCATGCTGTTAGTTGTGGGGGAGGAGGTGAGAATCCACCGCCAGTCCTCTGTACAGCGAGTTGGTTTCTTGCTGCAATGGAGCATACCTTCCCCCGTAGGTCGTTCCACCTCTTCCTGATGTCATCCCTGTTTCTTGGGTGCTGTCTCACGGCGTTGACCCTTTCCACGATCCTCTGCCATAGCGCCATCTTCCTAGCAATGGATATCTGCTGCCCCTGTGCTCCAAATAGCTGAGGCTCTACCCGGATGATTTCCTCCACCATGACCCTTAGCTCCTCCTCTGAGAATCGGGGGTGTCTTTGTGGTGCCATGGGTGTTGTGTGAGTAGTGTGGGTGAGGGTGTGTAGGGTGATGTGTTGGGGTGTGTGATGTAAGGTGTGTGGGTTGTGATTAGGTGATGGTGGTGTGTGGGTCTGGTCTTGTCTGTAGTCGTGATGTCAGTCTGTTGGTAATGATTTGTATTTGTAAGGGGTTGTGGGTAATGTGGGTGTGGGTTTTATAGTGGTGTGAGTCTGTGGGTGTGCTGTGTGTATGTGTGTCAGGTGTGTGTTGTTTGAATTGTCCAATGTGGTTTTGTTTTGTATGTGTGTGTGTATTTTGAGCGCGGCGTTGTGTACCGCCAATGGTTTACTACCATTGAATATCTGCCATGGTGATTTGTGGGTCATAATGTGGTGGGCATAGTTCTGTTGGTGTAATGGTGTGGGTTTGGATACTGTCAGTTTATCACTGACCTCTGGTGTGGCGGACTTGTGTCTGAATAGTGACAAATTGGTGTATGTGTGTCTTTATATGGTGAGTGGATGTCCACTGCGGCGGCGGTAGGTTGGCGGCAGTCAGCGTGGCGGTAAGCGGTATTTTCCACCAATGTCATAATGAGGGCCATAGTGTCAATTTTTTTACTCTAATGTGGAGTTAGATGGCCAAAAGCGCTGCATCATATTTACGAAGTGGCACAATGCATGCATTGCGTCACTTTGTACCCCTTAGCACTACATAATGCCTGCGGCAGGCATAATGTATGCAAAGGTCGTGTTTCCCTGCCATTTGTTTCTGGCACTTTTAACGCCTGCTCAAAGCAGGCTTTAATAGGGGGCATGCCATTATATACAGTGGCCCTCTATGTGTTCTGCAGGAGTAGCACCTACATTTTGAGAGTACATCAATAGCATCAGGAATTCTGACATTATTGCCTCCTACCCTGTGCCATGGTGCACCATATTTTAAATAAGGCGCACACATGGTGGCAGTAGGGGGTGCTAAGGGGCGCAAGGAATGTGGTGCTGCACTGGATGCAGCGCCACTTTTCTTAAAAGACTTGCTGTAGTGACCCATTGTCAACATTACCTTGCAGAATTGAACTGCCTCCATTACCATCACTCTCCTTATTGTGGGGATTAACAGAAAACATGATATTGTTAGTTTTTGGAATTTGTTTCACACTTATACTATGTATATTCCCTTTAGATAACATGCTAGAATGATGGGGGATATGGTCTGCTACTACCAGCAGGTGGGATAAGAGTGTCATATATAGCTTTCCACTGAGGTGTAAATATTTCTAAAATATGAAGATTCTGTCTTCTAAATAGAACTAGCCACTGAGGCATCTAAGAAATTGCAAAGATTTGTCTTCAAAATCTCATGCTCCTCATTTTTGGCACCTATGTCCTTAATAGACTGCCTCTCCCACCCCTCAACGCCAACAAGGGATCAATGAATATGTCTTAGGAATTTGAATCCACACAGAAATCACAATTATCAGAGCAAATGTTTTAAATTGTCCCCTGCAAGAAAGAAAGACCTAATGTAGGAAGCTGGCTCTGTATATACTATATCAAAATGAGATACTGGCCCTCATTTTGACAATGGCGGTAAATGCCACCTACCGCCATGGCGACGGGCGCCAAAAGACCGTCACTGCGGCTAACATCCATCTGCCATAATATGACCACAGCCGGATTTCCACCACAAGAAGGGCGGGAATCCGGCTGCGGCCCTGCTGGCAGACAGTGTTCAGGTTGGCGCAGCTGCCACCAGCAGCGCCACGCCAGTAGACCGTGGCCAGCCGTATTATGTCAAATAATACGGCCTGGCGGTGTTCTGCTGGTGGGCACTGCTGGCGGTAGCAGCACCCCATCCCGTCCCCTGCCGGAAAACCCTCAGGATGCAGGTAAGTCTTGTTTCCGACAGGGGAGGGTGGGTGGTGGTGCTGTGTGTGTGTGTGTTGGGGTATGTGCATTAATGTGTGAGTGTGTGCTTGAATGCAAATGAGTGTGTAGTGTTGTTTGTGTGTGTGTGTGTATGTGTGCATGTGTGAGAATGCGTGTCTGAATGAAAATGCGAATGCGTGTCAGTTGGAATGTGTGTACGGATGTGTGTGTGAATAAATGGATGCATGCGTGTATGCCTGAGTGAGTGAGTGTGTGAATGCGTGGCGTGTGCCTGCGAATGTGCATGTATGGGGGGAGGATTGAAAGGGGAGGAGCGTGGATCAAGGGTGGGATGGGGGTTGTCTGGGGAGTGTTGGGGGGGTGGACCTTTTACCAGTGACAGGGTAGGAATTCCCTGTCACTGGTCGGGCCTACCGGCATGGTTTTCATGGTGTTACGAACACTATGAAAACCATGGCGGTAGGCAGGGTCATAATGCCTCAGGAGGTACAGTAGCGGCAGCTGGGTTGGAGACTGTTATCTCCAGCCCGGCGCCTGCTACCGCCATGGCAGTCGGTGTGGCATATTGGCGGGTTAGCTTCAGCCAACCCGCCAATGTCATAATGTGGTGGTATGTACCGCCAGCCTGTTGGAGGTACTACAGCCACATTTATACCGACCGCCGGGTTCATAATGACCCCCATAGTGTGCACATAGTCCAGGGGTTCCCCAAGAGGCTTGACAGAGGCAATAATAGATAATACTAATGCTCTATTTGTGTTGAGCAGTTAGGCTTATCAGAGGGTAGTGTTAAACATTTGTTGTACATACACACGCAATAAAAGAAACACACACTCAATGGCTTAACTCCAGACCAATAGGATTTTATATAGAAAAATATTTTCTTAATTTATTTCTAGAACCACAAGATTCAATTAGCAGGTAAGTACATTAAACGAAAGGTACTTTGCATAGTTTAAATCAGGACTTTGAATGGAATCAAAAATGTACTAATTTTTTCTTAAAATGACAAAAAGCTATTTAAAAATTGGGCACTGCAATTATCAGCAGTTCCTGGGGGAAGAAAGTACAATACAGTTTTGGAGGTAAGTAACTGACCTACAGGTTCAGTCTCCGGGGCATAGGTAGCCCACTGTTGGGGGTTCAAGATAACCCCAAACACCCAGCACCAGCAACACAAGGTCGGTTAGGCGCAGAGGTCAAACAGTAGCCAAAATAACGTGGGCCCCTATGGAGACAGGGGGTACTCCGAGTCCGTTCTGCTTGCAGATAAGTACCCACGTTGTCGGAGGGCAGACCAGGGGGGTTTAGAGGAGCACTGGGGGGGCCTCAAGTAGGCACCAAACACGCACCCTTAGTGGCACAAGGGCGGTCAGGTGCAGAGTGCAAACAGGGCGTCGGGTTCCCAATGGAACTCAATGGGTGGATTACGAGGGTCACTTAGGCGATGCAGGCAAGGCACAGGGGGGCTTCTCGGGCAAGCCACTGACTGGACAGGGAGGAGAGCTGCCTGCTGGTCACTGCTGCACTGGTGGTTGGTTTCTCTCAAGTCTGGGAGCTGCGGTGCATTGCTGCTCCAGGAGTCGGAAATCTTTGTCCTGGGCAGTAGTGGTCGGGGGTCCTCGGGTTTCCCTCTGCAGGCGTTGTTGTGGAGGGGTGGAGAGGTCAGCCCAGGGTGGACACTCGGTCGGAATCGCCTGGGGGTCCTCACTGGATAGTTGGGCCACCTGGACACAAGCCAGGGGCATCGGGTGCAGAGTGGTTTTGGACTCACGCTTCTGAAGTGAGGTGAGAGTCCCTTGGAAAGAGTTTCCTTTTCTTCTTGTTGGGCAGGTCTGTTGTCCACTGGAGTTTCTTGGTTCTCAGTGATGCAGGTAGTCCCCTGGAGGCTTTTCAGGGGTTGCTGGTCCTGTAGTTTCCTTTTGCAGGGTCTTTGAAGCAGGAGACGGCCGGTAGGGCTTGGGCCGAATCAGTTTTTATCTCCTTTTCTTCTCTACGGGGTTTTCAGTTCAGCAGTCCTTTTTCTTTTCTTGAGGTCCTCAGGAATTTTAATCTCTGGGTTCAGGGAGCCCTTAAATACAAGATTTAGGAGTGTTTTTATGGTTAGAGGGCAGTAGCCAATGGCTACTGTCCCTAAGGGTGGCTACACCCTACATGTGCCCATTCCCTTTGGGGAGGGGGCACATTCATATCCCCATTGATCCTCCAAACCAAAATGAAGGATTCTGTAGGGAGAGGGTCACCTCAGCTCTGGACACCTTAGGGGTGGTCCTGGCTGAGGTGGTAACTCCTCCCTGTTTTGAGGCTCTCCATGCTAGGTGTTTAGGTTCCTGCAGGGCGAGGTGTGAAGCACCTCCACCCAGGGCAGGCTTTGTTTCTGACCACAGAGTGCTCGAAGGCACTCACCCCATGTGGTCAGAAACTCATCTGGAAGTGGCAGGCTGGCACAGACAAGTCAGTCCCACAACACCAGGCTGACTGACATACAGGGTGCATCCTCTGTGTGCATTTTTCAATAAAGCCCACCCTGTTATCAGTGTGGGTTTATTGTGCTGAAAAGTTTGATACCAAACATCCCAGTATTCAGTGTAGCCATTACGGTGCTATGGAGTTCATAATGTCAAACTCCCAGACCATATACTCAAAATGGCTACCCTGCACTTACAATGTCTAAGAATTGACTTAGACACTGTAGGGACACATTGTTCATGCAGCTATGCCCTCACTTGTGATATAATTCACCCTGCCTTAGGGCTGTAAAGCCTGCTAAGGGGATGATTTATCTATGCCACAGGCAGTGTTTTATAGGCATGGCACCCTGAGAGGGGTGCCCTGTCGACTTTGCCTTTTTCTCCCCACTAGCACACACAAGCTGCAAGGCAGTGTGCATGGGCTAAGTTAGGAGTCCCCCAGAGTGGCATAGTACATGCTGCAGCCCTTGGGGACCTTCCCTGGCCACAGGGCCCTTGGTATATTGGGTACCTTTTACAAGGGACTTAACTGTGTGCCTGGGCTGTGCCAATTGTGGAAACAAAGGTACAGTTTTAGGGAAAGAACACTGGTGCTGGGGCCTGGTTAGCAGGGTCGCAGCACACTTTCAAAGTTTGCATCAACACAAGGCAAAAAGTGGGGGGCAGCCATGCCAACAGTGGCATTTTCCTACACCTAATATCAAATGTAAATGCACTCATGAAAAAAAAAAACTTTAATATCCAGGCAAGGACTGGGATGTAAAACATGAGAGCCTACTCTCTTCTGTTTGAAGCCTTGAACTATTTGCTCATAGCAATTCAATTTAGCAAAATCAAACCTCAACTTAAAGTATTCAGAAATATTACAGTTTGCTCATAATTGCAAGGTAAACAAAAGAACTAATGCAAAGCCAACATTAAGGCCCATATTTATACTTTTTGACGCAAAACTGCGCTAACGCAGTTTTGCGTCAAAAAAATTAGCGCCGGCTAACGCCATTCTGAAGCACCATGCGGGCGCCGTATTTATTGAATGACGTTAGCCGGCGTTAGCCGCCGGCGCCGTCTGGTGTGCGTTAAAAAAAACGACGTACACCAGGCAGCGCCGGCGTAGGGGGATATGGGGCTTGGGCGTCAAGAAATGGAGCAAGTCAGGTTGAGGCAATTTTTTCACCTCAACCCGATTTTTGCCATTTTTTTTCACTCCCAACCCCCATAGAAATGACTCCTGTCTTAGCAAAGACAGGAGTCATGCCCCCTTGCCCAATGGCCATGCCCAGGGGACTTCTGTCCCCTGGGCATGGTCATTGGGCATAGTGGCATGTAGGGGGGCACAAATCAGGCCCCCCTATGCCACAAAAAAAAAAAAAAAAACACTTTCCTGAACTTACCTTAATGTCCCTGGGATGGGTCCCTCCAGCCTTGGGTGTCCTCCTGGGGTGGGCAAGGGTGACGGGGGTGTCCCTGGGGGCATGGGAGGGCACCTCTGGGCTCCTTCAGAGCCCACAGGTCCCTTAACGCCTGCCTTTTGCAGGCGCTAAAAAACGGCGCAAAAGCGGCCGTACGTCATTTTTTTTGACCCGCCCACTCCCGGGCGTGAATTTTGCCCGGGAGTATAAATCCGACGCACATGCCTCGGAGTCGATTTTTTAGACGGGAACGCCTACCTTGCATATAATTAACGCAAAGTAGGTGTCCACGCTAAAAAATGACGCTAACTCCATGGACTTTGGCGCTAGATGCGTCTAACGCCAAAGTATAAATATGGAGTTAGTTTTGCGTCGGAATTGCGTCAAAAAAAACGACGCAATTCCGGCGCAAACGGAGTATAAATATGTCCCTAAGTATTTTACCTCGGGCGGTCAGACAGTGATAATTGAAATCAATATAAATTTCACAATGAGGGTTTGACAGTCAATATTTATTTGACACAAAGTCTCCGAGAGAACCAGGCGTTGGGTAGCCCGCCTTCCCAAACAAAGGAGTCACAAATAAAAGCAATTGATTGAAAAAAAGAGTAGTGAGACATTCAGATAAACACAAAACACAAAGCAAACAATACACATGTATCCCAGCAAAAAACTTAACTCAGGCAGCAGCAAAAAGGATATTAATTAAGGACTGCACTTATTTATGAACTATGCTGTCCTTTATCATTGAGTCTGCCCTCTGCACAGAAACTGGGGGACATACTTAGAATTTGGCACAGGCCAGCACCACAAGCCTTCTTGATGTGTTGCTCTGCATCAAAAGAAAAGGGCAGGAATGCGCCATATCTGTGAGATACAGCACATTCCTTTCCTCCTTCACAGCACTGGTGCACAATTGGCTGCCATAGTGCAAGTGTGTCTGAATTGTAGGTATGACTGTTTTTGTGCAGGAACAGATACCTTCCTGCACAAAAACAATCAATGGGGGTGGGTTCCTCTTACAGAAAGCATCACACATAGAAAGATTTAAAAATGAGTAGAAATAATGTTATTTCTGCTCTTTGCGCCTCCCTTATGCCTCACCTAGGGAGGTGTATGCTTTTGATGCATTCCCTGCTTTACAACATGTTGTAAATCGGAGAAAGTGGCAAATGCCATGGGTGTTATGTTGGAACACCCACCATAACGCCCATGGCATACCTCCCTATTGCAGTCAATCAATCAATCAGTATTTGTAAAGCGCAGCTACTCACCCCTGAGGGTTTCAAGGCACTGGGGGAGGGGTGGAGCCTCATCCAAAGAGCCACGTCTTGAGGTTCTTCCTGAAGATGGTGAGCGATGGGCTTCGTTTGAGGTGCAGGGGGAGGTTGTTCCAGCTCTTTGCTGCAGGGTAGGTAAAAGATCATCCTCCGGCAGTGGTTTTGTAGATGTGAGGGACGGTGGCCAGGGCCATCTGGGTGGAGCAGAGGGATCTGGGGGGGTGTGGAAGGAGAAACGGTGGTTCAGCTAGGCTGGCCCCGCGTTGTGTATGGCTTTGTACGTGTGGGTGAGAAGCTTGAAAGTGATTCACTTCTCGACCGGTAGCCAGTGGAGGGTCCTCAGATGTTGGGACATGTGTTCTCAGTGAGGAGGTCCAGAATGAGTATGGCAGCGGCGTTCTGGATGAGTTGAACTTTTTTGATGTTCCTAATTGAAGTGCCATCGTAGAGGGCACTGCCGTAGTCAAACTAGCTTGTGACTAAGGCGTGCGTGACTGTTCTGCAACAGTCTGCTGGGATCCATCTGGAGATCTTCCGGAGTTTGCGGAGTGTGTGCCAGCAGGTGGAGGTGACAGAGTTTAACAGAGATGGGGACGAGTTGAGGATGATTCCTAAGTTGCAGGTGTGCTCAGTCGGTGCAGGGGGGTGCTGAGGGATGTGGGCCACCAGGAGTCGTCCCAAGCCGAGGTGGCATTTTAGAAGATGATGAGCTCTGTCTTGTCGGAGTTGAGCTTCAGGCAGCTTTCTCTCATCCAGGTGGCGACGGCTCACCCTCTGGTAGCTTAGCACAGAGCAGTTAAGCTTAACTTAAGAGGCAATGTGTAAAGTATTTGTGCAACACTTAACTACAGAAAAACAGTGAAAGACACCACAAAAAGACTCCATAGATAATATTTATCTAAGTAAAACAAGACCAAAGAACAAAAATCCTATTAGTAGTAGTCGAGATATGAATTTTCAAAGATTAAATGTGAAAACAGTGCTTAGAGGTCAATAGTGATCAAAAGGTTACTTGAGGTCGCGAGAGACAGGTGCAAATCGAAAAGATAGGCCAGCCGCAATGGAGGGTTGACCGGCTAAAGAACCCACATACGTTCTGCTGAAACAGTACCTTTAATGGAGCATTGTGTGGATGGCGAGGGCACGATGCCTCAATATTTTTACTGCAATCGGGGAATTGTGTCGACGGGTTCTGTGGAAGCGAATGTGATGCGTCGTCATCGGCCTGTACAGAGCATCTTTGTCAGGATGCGCAGTTTGTGGAACCACTGCTGTCAGGCAGCCACTGGGTCATCATTGGTGAGTGATGAGTCAATTTTTCTCCTGCTCTCAGGCGATGCATCCCTTTTTGCTGGTTTTGGCTGCAAAGTGCACTTCTGAGGCCCAGGACTGGAAAGGGGTACAGATGGCAGAGTCCAGCAGCACCAAGAGAGTTGCAAGCTGTCTTTGATGTCCTTGAGACTGCAGAAAACAGGGGGCAAGCAAACAAGCCCTTGGAGATTTCCTGGGTTCAAAGATGTAGAGAGCAACTCCAGTCCTTCTCACTGCAGGCAGAAAGCAGCAGGGAGAATGCCAACATAGCAAAGCAAATAGCAAAGTTGCAGTACCTCCTACAGCACAACACGGCATAGTCCAGCACAAAAATGCAATTGCAGAATGGATTTCTCAGCTGGCAGCAAAGCAGTCCTTCTACCTGGCAGTGTCCTTGGTGCTAGTAAACATCTGATTTGCTGGGATTTGGGATCCAGTACATATACCCAAATGAACCTTTAAAGTGGGGGACATTTCAAGTCCTTTGAAGATTACAAGGTCCTTTCCCTTCCTTCCCTGGCTCCAGACACTCTGCAGTGGGTTATGCAGCCCTTTGTGTGAGGTGAGGCACACCCCATTCAGGTGTGTCAGCTCCTCCCTCCTCTCAAGCCCAGGATGACCCATCGAACTGGTGCTGGACTGTCAGGATGCAAATGCAACACCCAAGCTTATTTTGTGTGTGACTCTCTAGAGGGAATGCCAAAGCCCGGTTGTTAATGACCCCAGATGTGTATTCACAAATAGAGGCACAGAATGGTTGCAGTAGCAAAATACCAACTTTCTAAAAGTGGCATTTTCAGACTTACAGTTCAAAATCCTAATTCCCCATAAGTTGTGATTTAACCAACCTCCACATTTCCATCTTTTTCCAATTAGAAATTACACTTAAAAGATGTTTTAAGGTATTCTCACTGCTATCCTATGGGAGAGATAGGCCTTGCAATAGTGAAAAACTAATTTAAGAGGTTTTCATTATCTGTACATTATAAACTCAAAAGAACATGCCCAACATTTTAAATACACTTCACCCTGCCTCCCTTAAGGGTAACTTACATATAATAACAAGCATTTGCAATACAATGGGTCTCACGTTTGCTCGAGTTAGCTATATTAGCATTGTAAATTCCTAACTGGACTTTTCTTGCCACATCAATTGAAAATAAAAAGTAAAACAGTTGACATAAGGAAGACGATTCAAAGTGCCATGGCCGCCATGAGCATGAGTACGAAGGAGAGATACAAAAAAAAAAAGACGTTTTTTCACAGTCAAACGTATTGGGAAATGTGCAATTATCCATGTAACAGGATTGTTTAGCGGGTTGCACAATCAGTGCTGCAGGCCCACTAGTAGCAATCTAGATTACATGCCCTGTGTACATATAAAGCAGTTTGTTAGGGACTTACTCAGGTGAATTAAATAAGCATATGTGCAAATTGTGGTGAAGGCAATGTTTAGAGTACAAAGCACCTGCACTTTAGCACTGGCCAGCAGTGGTAAATTGCCCAGAATCCCAAAAGCCAGCAGAAATGAGTCAGAAAAAGAGGAGGTCAAAGGGCAAAAAGTTTGGGGGAAACCACAGCAAGGATGCATTCCCGGAGCTGCATGTGGGAGAGTTACCCTTCACTAAGGCAGAATAACCTGGGGACACCATCAACATTGGTGTGATCTGTTCCAGGGCAGTGTTCCACCATTCCCTGTAGGGCGATGGGCTACCTCAACAGTTTGGGATTCTCACCCATCATCTGCATTAACCATCTGAGGGGTCTGTGGTCTTTCTGAACCCAGAAATCAGTGCCAAACAAATATGGCCTTAGCTTATTCAGCACCCAGACCATAGCAAAGGCTTCCCTTTCACTCATGCCCCACCTGTAGCCTCCTGCTGATGAAAGCTAGGGTTTTATCTAGGCCCTCTTCATTTAGCTATGAGAGCATGGCCCCTATGCCATGCTCTGAGGTGTCTGCCTGAACAACAAATTATTTGGAGAAATCTGGGGCCTTGGGCACAGGTGCTGTGCACATGGCTTCTTTTAGTGTGTCTAAAGCTTTCTGGCATTCCTCTCTCAGCTCTTTCAAGGGGGCAACAATGGTGCCATATACCTTAGTGAATCTCCTGTAATATCCAGTGAGGCCTATGAAGGCTCTCACTTCAGTCTGGGCCTTGGGGGGTTTCCAATCCAGAATGGAGTCTATCTTGGGTTACAAGGGCTACAACTTGCCACACTCTACTTGCTACTCAAATCAGACCACAGAACTCTGCCCTATCTGGCTCTTACTAGCCTTGAGAGTCAGGACTTCCTCTGCAGAGCCTGAAGCACTTCCTTCGGGTAGCACAGGTGGTCTTACCAGCTAGAACTGAAGTATGTAATATCGTCAAAATAGACAGCACTGTAGTTCCCCATTCCAGTTGGGACCTGATTTCCCAACTTCTGGAAGGTGAAAAGGCCAATCTTTAACCTAAATGACATAAGCCGGAACTGGAAGTTCCCTTCTGGTGTAGAGAATGCCGACCCCTCTTTTGCCCCAAAGGTCAAGGCAGATTGTGTGCCAGTACTGGTGACTGCATTGAGCCTCTGATAGTCCACACAGAACTGGAGTACAGATGTCATCCCTGGTGGGGCAGCCTTTGGGACTAGCACCACCGGCCTGGACCAAAGGCTGTTGGTGGCCTCAATAACCGCTAGTGCCAACATCTTGAAGACCTCGTCCTTGGTGTTAGCCCTCACGTTATCAGACAACCTATAAATTCTACTCTTTACAGGTGGACTATCCTCAGTGTCAATATCATAGGTGCATCATGTAGTGAGCCCTGGGGTAAGGGAGAATAAAGAGGTAAACTGCCTCAACAATTCCTGGTTGAAGTGTTGGCAGCCAATTAGTTCTCCCCATCTGATCTCTGGGATCCGCAGAGGCTCAGATTCCCTATATAGCTGTTTTTCTTTTTCCTTTAATATCTCTAAAACTACTGAACGGATTTACACCAAATCACAAAAAGCAGGATTTGTGTACCAAGATCAACCTTGCTGCTAAATTTGGTGTGATTTCATTCAGCGGTTCAGAATGTGCTTGCGTTTAAAGACCCTGAAGCAAAATGCATGGGAAATCTTGTTTTTGGACTCCCCTTTTTCTTTCCCACTTGACGAATCACCCGAAACATTCACAACTGCAGCTGAAGTGAGTGGTTAACTAGTTTTGAAAATATTGTGAAGATTCAGCAAAAGGCAACAAAGTTATTAGCTAACGAAAAAACGCTTTTACTACGGAAACTAGGTGCAAACTATAATTATTAATATCTTATATATATATGTATATATATATATATACATATATATATATATGTATGTAGAGAGAGAGATAAATATAGATATATAAATATATATATACATGTGTGCCTATATATATATATATATATATATATATATATATATATATATATATATATATATATACACTGTGAGAAAACAGGGCTGATTGCAGAGGCCCCCTAACTTTTTGCCCCCATTTTCCTCTTTTTGCTGGTGTTTTCCTGACTTTGATGGTGCCCTGGGTACTGCTAACCAGTCCCAGGGCCTGTGCTCTGTGTAAAATGGATATGCAAATTAGGCTAATTATAATTGGCTAAGTTAACCTACCTATAAGTCCCTAGTATATGGTAGGGCATGTAGGTTTAGGGACCACAGCATAGGTGGTGCACACCTAGGTGCACTGCTGAGGTGCCCAGTGTCATTTTAAAAGCAAGCCTGCCTTTTTACATATAAGTCACCCCTAAGGTGTGCCCTATGTGCCCCTAGGGCTGGGTGCCATGTAACTATAAGCAGGGACTTTATAAAAATAGATTTATAAGCCCTGGTGAGGTATAAACAGCCAAATGCGTTTTTCCCTCATTGAAGTAAATGGCCTTCATAGGCTAGAATGGGCAGACTTTATTTTAAATTTTAAAGTCTCCTTAAATGTTACATACCAAGAATTTGGTATCAAATTGATTGTTGTAATAAATCCCACAACTTCCAGTTGTTGGATTTAATATAACTTGTCCAGGTAAAAAGTTTAGACTTTACCTAAAAAGTTGCCAATTTCAGCTCTGCATTGTTTTTGCTGCTGTGCTCTGATTGGTCAGCCTGCAGCAGCTTCTGCCAGGCTGCCTTGATGAGGTGTGAAGTGGCCAGGCTTCACACAAAGGAATGTGCTTGGGGGAGAGAATCTCCCCTCAGCAGATGGTGAGGCAGGAAGGGGGAGGGCTGCCAAACTGGTCTTCAAAGGCAGAGAAGGACATTTGCAGCACCCAGCAACACCCCCACATCCTGCAACCCCAGACAATTAGGTGCCCCCTTGATTAGATTAGGAGAGGGCAGGAGAGGGGTGTGTTTATGATTTTTAGCCACACCAGTGGGTGGGCTCAGCCAGATGTAACCTCCAAAAATCAGATTCATCCATGTTGGATTTTTGGAGACTGTTGCCTTCTGGGATGGATTTTTGCCACACTTCCCAGGAAGTGGTCATCACAGGGGGACGACCCTGTCCCTGATTGGAGAACCAGGGCCCCCCTGCTTTTCACCCAGGAGCAAGGATAAAACTGCAGACCTGCACTCACGCCTCAGATCCCCACCAAATTTCAAGAAGAAAGAACTTAAGGAGAAGAAGGACTGCCCTGCTGGACCCCTGGCCTGCACCTGGAACCTGCACTCAGAAGGACTGCACCAGCTGCACACTTGGGCTTCACCAGAAGAAGGACTTTGCCTGGCTTCAACTGGTTCAAGGAGGGACTCCCTGTTTGCTACAGGTGAAAAATTGCTAACCAGAGTGCCCTGCACCAACTCCTGAAGAAAGCGACCAGCTGACCACTGTCCAGTGGCCAAAAAGGAGTTTGCGCCAGGTGTATTCTGGGAGTTGAAGTCCGCACCCCCCAAGGACCATCACAGAACTTCTGGACCCTTGGGGTGAGCTGTGGACCCCAAAAGAACCTTAAAAGAACATCTGGGTGAAGCCCCAGAAGTTTGGAAAAGATTTGAGAATTTTTGGAAAAAAGCTCCAGAGAGGGACCGACCCGCCGCGGAAATTCTAGCCGGCTTGCCTCAACCGCGACCCGGCCTGACTTCGTGGTTCGTCCCGGTAAAGAAAAACATCCGAAAAAGAGACTAAGTCCGAAGGTAAAAAGTTGACCGGGACCTCCCAGCCATCGTATCCGAGAAGGGCTCCATGGACGTCGGATCAAGATCCAGGTTTACCCCGGTCGAAGGATTTTCATCTCGAAAAAACGACTAAGTCCGAAGGTAGAAATCACCACCGAGGAAACCCACATCGCGTATCCGGACAAGGGCTCCAGGAGGTCGGATTCAACTGGCAGGTTCGTCCCGGTGAAGAAAAACTTCAAAATAAAGACTAAGTCAGAAGGTAACTTTTTGACCGAGGCCTCCCGCGACCTGTAGCCGAGCAGGGCTCCATCGCGGTCGGCCTGAAAGTTTGACTTTGCCCCGGTCCTGGTGCAACCAGATGACCCGATTGGCGCTTTTTGTTTCTAAGCGCTAGAAAAATAATAATTCTTTAAAAATTCATATCTCCGGTTCCCCTGAACCGATTTTAATCGTTTTTGTGTCATTTTAAAGATAAAAATATAAACTATTTTTAAAAAATGGTTTGGGATTTTTAAACTGTTTCCTGTGTTTTATTTAATTACTGTTTTGTGATATTTGAATGCTTTACACTTTGTCTCCTAAGTTAAGCCTTGACGCTCGTTGCCAAGCTACCAAGGGTTGAGCTGGGATTAATTTACTGAGACCTAACTGTACCTATGTGGAGGTTAGTGGCTTGTTGCTAGGTGTAGGTACCTACCTGCCCTACCAATAACCCATTTTCCAACATACACACACATACATACACACACCTATATCTCATCAATACTTTTACTGCACATATTACATTGATATTATCAATGATGTTATCAAAGATGTCATTAGTATTGTAATATGTCGGGTAATTAGCAGTGCATGGAAAGGGCGTGAAGGATTTACACCACAAAAAATAAAAAGCATGATCTCCGGGCAAAAAGCTTCCGTTCTGCCAAATTTGGTGTAATTCTGTAAAGTAGTTCAGGCTAAAGACTATGGGAATTAACATGGGAATCACACTTTTGTTGACCCCCCTTTTTCTCAACCCCTGCCTGATAGATCACCCCAAAACTTTCCATGTACAACAAGACCCAACTTGATACCTTTTGAAAATGTTATGAAGATGTTTCAAACTGTGACAGAGACATAGCCAAGTGAAAAAAAACTTTTTCTATGGAAACTAGGTCCTAACTATAACTAATAACTACCTACTGCCCATCATCAGTAGGTAATATGTGTGTGTGTATATATGTGTGTATATGCTTAAAGAGAAAGCGATCTTGGAGAAACTAAGGTAAGCCAGTGATATGATAACAAGTAATTTACTTATTTCAATGTGGATTTTACAATAGAGCAGCTTGATTTGGAAAATTAATACAGTGATGAAGAAGGGAATGTTGATGTTGTCTTATTAACAAAACTTAGATAATTGAATACAGATGAGGAAGTTGGCTCAAAGTTCAATCACAGACCCCCGGAGACAATATAGACACTTTCTCTGCTACCAGGATTTGAGAACATAGACAAATTTGTATTAATTAATTGAAGATGTGTAACAATGGGGATAAGGAATATACAAATGTTACAAAGCAGCAAGGGCTGGATGATATAGAATTATGTAACTCTGATAAACAAGGAAATGTTATGGCCCCCAAAAAATGTATATGTCCGAAGCATGCAAACAATTTTAAGCCATGCTCAGCTAGAAACACGTCCGTTTGTGCATCTTCAAAATAACATTCTCTCCTCACATCAAAGGACAAGGCCAGCACTACAGATGCTGGTTCCATACTTGCTTATTGTATTTGCATGGCAGGAGATTCAATGCATTTCACCTATACTACTCAGCCTTGTTCATGATACAAGGTGCATTTGAAGCTCAGTTACACTATTCCCTAAACCCCACCCCTCACTCTAGCACAACAAAGAACCAATACCATCACAGATATACATGTCGCTCCATCTAAGAAATATTTTCATGCATACTATTTGTGTTCCATTTTCAAGCTTATACCTGAGCTCAGAAAACTCATAGAAACATCCTGCCTTGTTAAATTAAAGTAGATATTTTCATATGTTTTTAGTGATATTGATGTCAACAATATTTTTTTCCAGTATTTTGGGACATACCATTATAGGTAAAGGAACACAATATTATGGTAAAATATATTTGTGACACGAGGGGCTTGGCCAAACAAGATGGCTGGCGGGACGTGCTTCTTGTGAGCTCCCTTTATCCTGGTCTGATCCTGAAGGAATCCTGGGGTACCTAAGTTGTGGGGTGCCCCCCCCACAGCTAGAGGCAGTGCTCTTACCTACATGGTAGGCCAACATCACGCTTTGGGATTTCGGTGACGCCCACTTCGGCAGCACAGGGAGGCTGTGCCTGAGCCGCATGGAGAGAGGCCGGACTGCATACGGAGGATGCCATAGATTGGCCGTCCCAGCTGGACTTTCTTCCCGGCCCAGACCCTGGGCTGGTGCCTGGGTTCCTTGGGGGGCAGATTCTAGGGCCCGTTGGCCCATCTGGTGTGAGCAGCCCTATGACTGGGGGTGATGGAGCCCAGTGTGCCCCACTGCACCGTTTTGGAGGGGGCATGAGTTGCTCTCCCCTGCACTGGTGAATGGCCCGGGATCTGGGCCTGGGGGTGGCATCGGAGGAAGGTGAGAAGCGGGAGCCCGGGTGCCCAGCAGTGAATAGTCAGCTCTGGGCTGCTGCGGAGTGGCAGGAGTCTGCCTGGCAGACTGCAGCACTTACTGGAGGTGAGACGACGGAGGTCGCTGTTTGGAGAATTGGCGTGTGTGTGTGTCCTGCACTGGTGGAATGTTTTCTGCAGCCCGGGTCTGGAGGAGTCTGGAACCTGCAATATATCAAACACGCCTAAGACACGTGAGGTCTGGGCTGGCGGTACACACACATGGACATCATAATGGTCATTTGGGGCCAGGTGATTGACTTGTATTATTTGAAGGGTGTCACAGATCAACGGTGCTTCATCTCTGACCCTCTGAATCAGGTATGGTGGTGATACATCCTCTCATTTCTAAGTTGAAAGTGAAATGGGGCGGCATCGGCAACCTACTGTGTCACAGGGGAACACTATGGAGCAATACACTTTGCCTACCCAATTGCCGCAGCGCCAGACTTGTATGGAAGGGTCTGGAGAGGTCCCAGGCACACCGGCTACTGCGGAGGAACCCTTGCTCGCAGAGGGTTTTGTGGAGCGTTGGATCAGAGATGTATTGCAGCCTGAGGGCTTATCTAATGTATTTGTGGTGGAGTGTGCACACAGGGCTCTGGTTGCACCTCCTAGGCCTGGAGCTCCTCCAAGGGCCATTATTGCATGCCTTTTGAATTCTAAAGATAGGGACTGTATCCTGCGGATTGTTCGTGAAACTGACAAGACCGTGTTTAAGAATTGAAAAATCTCCATTTATCCGGACTATACGTACAAGTTCCAGGCCTCTAGAAAGGGTTTTTTGGAGGTCAAGGCCAAGCTTCATGCCATGAACATCAGATATGTGTTATTTTACCCAGCACGCTTGTAGGAGCTGTCCGGGGGCAAGTCGCATTTTTTTTAACATCCTGAGGAGGTCTGGAGATGGCTGTAGCTGTGGGACAAGGTTGGCCTGGGCCGATCTGGGCGGTCTGGCCTGGGGGCTGCTCGTGCATCTGGTGTGGATGGCACAGACTGGAGAAAGCATGGGGAGAGCCAGATGCAGGTTTCTGTGCAAAGGAGCGTCTATTCTGACAGTAGAATTGAAATTCAGTAGGATGGTACTATGGCTGGCGTGGTTCCTGATCTGGCTGCTGAACTTACTGTGGCATCTGATCAGGGAGTGGAAATTATCTCTGTTGACACTTGATGTTGTTGATCTTTAGTGGATGCTGCTCTCAGAGATACTGCTGGGGGGATCTGTACTCGAGTCTGAGGCGTATGCCTTGCATAGTAAGGGGTATGGAGATTACAATCTATATGGATTTGAATGTGCACTTCATTAATCTGTATTATATGATGGGGGCAGTGCTTTTCTTAGACTATGATTGGTTAGGTTTATAGGCAAAGCATATTTTGTATATGGGGTGGTTACATCCACTGTGGTGGCAGGGTTCTGGGGTGTTGGGGTGTAGGTTGTTGTCCTGGCAGCATTTACACATTTTGATATGTCTGTTTTACTGTTTATTTGTTGCGACATAGGGGTTTGGGGTTACCAAGTTTGTGCAGGTTTGCATGTGTTTGATGTTTATGGCAGCAGTGCACGGTTGTGTGTGGGATATGAAGTAAGGACTTGTTTTGTCTTCTCTTTATGGAAGGAAGGTGGAGGGAGGAGGTGCAAAGGGGACGGAAGATATGAAGTATTAACATGGGTCACCAGATCAATACACTGACGTGGAATGTCCGGGGACTGTAGAGCTACACTGCACGCTATAGGGTGCACTCCTTCCTAAGGCGGCATAAGGTTCATATAGCTTGTCTCCAGGAAACTCACATGAATGAGGAGGAATCACACAAACTGTCTAAGGAGTGGCAGGGTTAGGTGTTCTCCTCGTCCTCTTCCTCGTATGCAAAGGTGATGGTGTGGCTTGCCCCTGGGGTCCCATTTACGCACATCTATAGTGAAGCGGATGTGGAGGGGAGATATGCACTTCTACAGGACATGTTGGATGGGGTGCCCCTTACCATTTTCAACACCTATGCACCCAACATAGATGATGACTCTTTCTATGATAATATACCTGAGGTGCTGGGGGAGGGGGTCGATGCTCCTCTAATATAGGCTGGAGATTACAATTGCATATTGGATGGTGAGAAGGACCAGTATCCGTCTAAATTGGGCACTAAACCATTGATGTCAAGATCTCTCACAGAGGTTATGCTCAATTTGGGGCTCTGGGATGGGTGGAGGGAACTGCACCGGAGGGTAGGGAGTATACCTGTCATTCTAAGATGCATAATAGATATAGTCGGCTGGACCGTTACCTCCTGGGTGGACTGACGTGTTCACAGGTGTTGGATGTTAAGCATCTGGGGAGGTTTTTGTCTGATCATGCACCGGTATTGATGCAAGTGCTGTGGGGATCTGATGCCAGGGTGACATGCAGTTGGCGCATGGCTACGAATTTCCTGATGGATGTTGGCTGTTGTGATAAAATGGTGGTTGCCCTTAAGGACTACATGGACTTGAATTGGGGCACAACCTACTCTAGTGGTATGGAGTGGAAAGCCATGAAGGCTGTACCTAGAGGATTTTGTATAGGCACTGCCTGTGGGGTACACAAACAACTGGAACAGGAACTTACTGATTGGGAGGATGAGCTGGAAGTGTTGCAGCACCAGATGCTGATAACGAGGAAGGTAGAACAAGAGCAGCTCCGATTGTATAAGAAGGTTGGTACCTGCTAGGAAACGTTAGATAAGGTCACACTTAGATCGTATAGACAGCGCCTTCATAGGGAGGGAGATAGGTCTGGTAAATTACTGGTGTAGGTCTTCAAGCAGGAAGTTGAATCTCCTCCCATTTCACATATTAGAAATGCGGATGGTGTGCAGATCACCAATCGGGGGGATATCTTTCGGGTCTTAGTGGAGCATTTGCAGGCCGTGTCCAGTGCTGGTGCACCAGTCCTAGATGTTGACTTAGGAGAGTTTCTGTAGCGGATGCGACTTCCGCGGCTGGAGCTGGAGAGTATGGAGAGTCTAGAGGCTGAGATAACTGTCTAGGAAGTGAGTGCAGTGGTGGGGTCATTGTCAAAGTTGCCGGGCCAGGATGGATTGCCGGTCGAGCTATATCAAACCTTTTCTCTTCATTTATGAGAGAGGCTGTTGGCGGTGTTTGAGGAGGCCTAGGAGTGGGGTATCTTGCCAGAGACCATGCGTCAGGGCGGCGCCTGCTTAATGCTTAATCTAGGGAGTACCCTTGTGACCCCTCCTCTTCTTGCCCTTTCACCATGTTGAATAGTGATGTCAAGATCCTGTGTAAAATATTTGCGACTTGGTTACGTGCAGTGATTTGGGGCTTGGTGCATGATGATCAATGTGGTTTTAGACCTGGTCATAGTACGACTTATAACTTACGTCATTTGGCACATCTTTTGTATGAAACCATGGGGGCTAGGGATGAATTGGTGTTAGTATCTTTGGATTTAGAGAAGGCTTTTGATACAGTGGAGTGGGGCTACTTATTGGTGGTGCTGCGAGGAATGGGATTTGGCCCCAATTTTTGTGCTTGGGTTCGTTTGCTGTACACTGCTCCTTCCGCGCATGTTCGGGCGGGCAGAGAACTTTCGGGCTTCTGGGTGATTGGCAGGGGAACCAGGCAGGGGTGCCCACTGTCACCACTTCTTTTTGCTTTGGCAGTGGAGCCACTGGCTGTCTGGCTTCGTGAGGAGTTGGTGTTCTGGGGCATTCGGGTATTGTCTCTTTATACGTCGATGATGCGTTGATATACCTTCGAGAGCCACGTGTTTCGGTGCCCTTGTTGTTGCGGTTGCTAGAGGACTTTGGGCTATATCTGGTCTTCAGGTCAATAGGAAGAGGTTGCTTCTGTTTCCTTTAGGGTCATTATGTTGTGCCCATTGAAGGATTTGCCGGCGGTGAGCGCTCAGGTGGGAGCTCAAACGTTTTAGATATCTGGGTTAATCCAACTGTGCAGGCGCATGTGACTCATAATGTAAAACGGGTGGTGATTGGTCTGGAGCGCTCGGTTTCGTTTTGGAATAAGCTACCTCTCTCAGTGATGGGGAGGGCGGCTGTGGCCAAGATGGTGTTCTTGCCGTGGTGTCTTTACCTTGTACAGAATTCCTTGTTTCCATTAGCCGCTCGGCTCTTTGATCATCTGGATAGTTTGTTGATTTCATTAGTTTGGGCTGGGTGTCGGTGTAGGGTGGCATTGTCCATGCTGCAGAGGGATATGGTAGACGGAGGATTGGCTATCTCTAAAATTAGACACTATTATTATGCAGCACACTTACAACATGCTGCAAAGTGGATGACTCAGTCGGACAACTGGGAGAAGTGACTATTTACAGGCATGCTGGGAGGTGAGGCACTGATGAATCTAATGATGATGGGTGGTCGGTCAGAGACTGCTGTTCCCTACCTGGTCAAAACTACTGAATGGATTTGGGAGCAAGCCATCAAGAAAGTGATTTGACGCACCCAATTCGATAGGGGATTGAAGATTTGGGACTGTTGGAAAATGGGTTATTGGTTAGGGTTATTGGTAGGGCAGGTAGGTACCTACACCTAGCAACAAGCCACTAACCTCCACATAGGTACAGTTAGGTCTCAGTAAATTAATCCCAGCTCTACCCTTGGTAGCTTGGCATCGAGCGTCAAGGCTTAACTTAGGAGACAAAGTGTAAAGCATTCAAATATCACAAAACAGTAATTAAATAAAACACAGGAAACAGTTTAAAAATCCAAAACCAATTTATAAAAATAGCTTATATTTTTATCTTTAAAATGACACAAAAACGATTAAAATCGGTTCAGGGGAACCGGAGATATGAATTTTTAAAGTATTATTATTTTCTAGCGCTTAGAAACAAAAAGCGCCAATCGGGTCATCTGGTTGCACCAGGACCGGGGCAAAGTCAAACTTTCAAGCCGACCGCGATGGAGCCCTGCTCGGCTACAAGTCGCGGGAGGCCTCGGTTAAAAAGTTACCTTCTGACTTAGGCGGTCATTCAAAGACCGCCAGGGCGGAGGACCGCGGGAGCACCGCCGACAGGCCGGCGGTGCTCCAATGGGGATTCCGACCGCGGCGGTAAAGCCGCGGTCGGACCGGCAACACTGGCGGTCTCCCGCCAGTGTACCGCCGCCCCATAGAATCCTCCAAGGCGGCGCAGCTTGCTGCGCCGCCGAGGGGATTCCGACCCCCCCTACCGCCATCCAGATCCCGGCGGTCCGACCGCCGGGAACCGGATGGCGGTAGGGGGGGGTCGCGGGGCCCCTGGGGGCCCCTGCAGTGCCCATGCCACTGGCATGGGCATTGCAGGGGCCCCCGTAAGAGGGCCCCTACAAGTATTTCACTGTCTGCTTGGCAGACAGTGAAATACGCGACGGGTGCAACTGCACCCGTCGCACAGCTTCCACTCCGCCGGCTCGATTCCGAGCCGGCTTCATCGTGGAAGCCTCTTTCCCGCTGGGCTGGCGGGCGGCCTGAAGGCGGCCGCCCGCCAGCCCAGCGGGAATGTCAGAATTACCGCCGCGGTCTTTCGACCGCGGAACGGTAACCTGACGGCGGGACTTTGGCGGGCGGCCTCCGCCGCCCGCCAAGGTCAGAATGAGGGCCTTAGTCTCTTTTTTGATGTTTTTCTTCCCCGGGACGAACCTGCCAGTTGAATCCGACCTCCTGGAGCCCTTGTCCGGATACGCGAAGTCGGTTTCCTCGGTGGTGATTTTTACCTTCGGACTTAGTCGTTTTTTCGAGATGAAAATCCTTCGACCGGGATAAACCTGGATCTTGATCCGACGTCCGTGGAGCCCTTCTCGGATACGATGGCTGGGAGGTCCCGGTCAACTTTTTACCTTAGGACTTAGTCTCTTTTTTGGATGTTTTTCTTTACCGGGACGAACCACGAAGTCAGGCCGGGTCGCGGTTGAGGCAAGCCGGCTAGAATTTCCGCGTCGGGTCGGTCACTTTATGGAGCTTTTTTTCAAAAATTCTCCAATCTTTTCCAAACTTCTGGGGCTTCACCCAGATGTTCTTTTAAGGTTCTTTTGGGGTCCACAGCTCACCCCAAGGGTCCAGAAGTTCTGTGATGGTCCTTGGGGGGTGCAGACTTCAACTCCCAGAATGCACCTGGCGCAAACTCCTTTTTGGCCACTGGACAGTGGTCAGCTGGTCGCTTTCTTCAGGAGTTGGTGCAGGGGCTCTGGTTAGCAATTTTTCACCTGTAGCACACAGGGAGTCCCTCCTTGAACCAGTTGAAGCCAGGCAAAGTCCTTCTTGTGGTGAAGCCCAAGTGTGCAGCTGGTGCAGTCCTTCTGAGTGCAGGTTCCAGGTGCAGGCCAGGGGTCCAGCAGGGCAGTCCTTCTTCTCCTTTAGTTCCTTTCTTGTTGAATTCTGGAGGGGATCTGAGGCGTGGGTGCAGGTCTGCCAGTTTTATCCTTGCTCCTGGGTGAAAAGCAGGGGGGCCCTGGTTCTCCAATCAGGGACAGGGTCGTCCCCCTGTGATGACCACTTCCTGGGAAGTGTGGCAAAAATCCATCCCAGAAGGCAACAGTCTCTAAAAATCCAACATGGATGAATCTGATTTTTGGAGGTTACATCTGGCTGAGCCCACCCACTGGTGTGGCTAAAAATCATAAACACACCCCTCTCCTGCCCTCTCCTAATCTAATCAAGGGGGCACCTAATTGTCTGGGGTTGCAGGATGTGGGGGTGTTGCTGGGTGCTGCAAATGTCCTTCTCTGCCTTTGAAGAGCAGTTTGGCAGCCCTCCCCCTTCCTGCCTCACCATCTGCTGAGGGGAGATTCTCTCCCCCAAGCACATTCCTTTGTGTGAAGCCTGGCCACTTCACACCTAATCAAGGTAGCCTGGCAGAAGCTGCTGCAGGCTGGCCAATCAGAGCACAGCAGCAAAAACAATGCAGAGCTGAAATTGGCAACTTTTTAGGTAAAGTCTAAACTTTTTACCTGGACAAGTTATATTAAATCCAACAACTGGAAGTTGTGGGATTTATTACAACAATCAATTTGATACCAAATTCTTGGTATGTAACATTTAAGGAGACTTTAAAATTTAAAATAAAGTCTGCCCATTCTAGCCTATGAAGGCCATTTACTGCAATGAGGGAAAAACGAATTTGGCTGTTTTTACCTCACCAGGGCTTATAAATCTATTTTTATAAAGTCCCTGCTTAAAGTTACATGGCACCCAGCCCTAGGGGCACATAGGGCACACCTTAGGGGTGACTTATATGTAAAAATAAGGTAGTTTAAGACTTTGGAAGTACCTTTAATTCCAAAGTCGAATTTGCATATAACTTTAATTTAAAAGCAGCCAGCAAGGCAGGCTTGCTTTTAAAATGACACTGGGCACCTCAGCAATGCACCTAGGTGTGCACCACCTATGCTGTGGTCCCTAAACCTACATGCCCTACCATATACTAGGGACTTATAGGTAGGTTAACTTAGCCAATTATAATTAGCCTAATTTGCATATCCATTTTACACAGAGCACAGGCCCTGGGACTGGTTAGCAGTACCCAGGGCACCATCAGAGTCAGGAAAACACCAGCATAAAGTGGAAAATGGGGGCAAAAAGTTATGGGGCCTCTGCAATCAGCCCTGTTTTCTCACACAACCCCCCCCAGCCCACACGCCCAGGAGACTCAGCCCAACCCTGGGAGAGTCTTCCTGGCTTGTTAGGCGAGGAAGACAGTGAAGAAAACTGGCTGTCCCTTTGCAGGGCCTACTCTGCCTTATATCCTCCTGTCAGGGTCACTCCCTCTGGGTAGTGAAGCCATCCCAACAGTAAAAGGACCCAACTCAAACTGAAACTTCCCTCTAGGGGGGTCTTCCTCCTCTCTCTCTGCCAACTTGGGTAGTGAGGTGCCCACCTCCCCTACTCCTAACTTTGCTAGGGCAACACCTAGCTTACCCAAAGAGGTCACCCAACACTTGAGCAACCCCACCATGACCAATAGGGTCAGGGGGCCTACTTTGCTATTGGCCCTGGGGTCTGCCTCCCAGGCCAAGTACAGTGCTGCCAGGAAGGCTAGCACCCAGCAGAGGCTACTGACAGCTGTCAGTACCCAGAACCACACCCTAAGCTCTCCACTGACAGGTGGCTGAGCTGCTTTAGGGGCAATTGTGAGGTCCTGGCACCCCTCTTGCTGTCTAGAGTGGGGGGCTACCACTTCCTGTGGCAGACACTTTCCTTCCACTCTCCCTTCTGTCAGTGCAGGGGCAACACCCTGCATCTGGACAGCTGCCTGACTACTCAGGACTTCCTTGGGGTCAGGTGAGGCCTCACCAGTGCCAACTCTGGGCTCCCCCCCTACTGGGACAGAAGGCCTTTGGCTCCCTGGAACTCTCTTTAAGAGTGGCCTACCCTTCCTTTTCTTCTTTCCTTTTCTTGGGGACCCCTGTCTCCTAACTGTAGGGACTGACTCCCCAGGACTTTGGGTTGGGGGGGCGCCCTGGGCGACCACCCCATCTGGGACCAGACTCACCTCTGGGAGGTCATTGCCCAGGATACAATCTAGGGGGAGGTCAGCACTGACTACCACCCTAATCCAGTCAAGGATACCCTCCCTCTCTAGGGGCACTATGGCTACAGGTTTGGAGGTGACCTCCCCTGTGGCTATCCTGACTTTCTTTGTCTTTCCTGGGACATACATGCCTGGGGTCACTAACCGGTCACTCACTATAGTGTGACTGGCACAGGTGTCCCTCAGGCCAGTGGTAGGGATCCCATTCACTTGAATGTGGTGGAAGTGCCTACTCCCACCCTCAGGGATCACCAGCTTACCATCTGGTCCTGTCTCCCAGCACAATGCTAGGAGGACTTCATCTTCTGAGGAATCCTCCTCTATGGCTACACTGGACAGCCCAATGCTAACCACCTTCTTTGGACAGGCTGCATCTCCTCTGAAGTGACCTGTCTGCTGACAGTCAAAGCAAGCCCTACTGTCCAAGAGCTTTTTTAACCCTGGGTCTCCCTGTCTCTGCTTGTCAGAGTGGGAGTGGGATTTACTCTCCTCCTTCTTAGGGTTCTGGGGTACAGAGGGAGTCTCTGTGGTGGGCTTACCACCTCCCTCCTTAGGTTTTTGGGGACCTGTCCCCCACCTCTTGGAGTCTCCCCCCTGGGACTTGACAACCACCCTGGTTCTCAACCACTCATCAGCTGCCTCCCCTAGCTCTCTAGGGTTGGTCTGCTTAGAGTCCACTAGATGCTGGCGTAACCTTTCTTGGGTACAATTGGTCAAGATGTGCTCTCTCATGATCAGATTGTATAACCCCTCATAAGTATCTACTTTGTTACCAATAATCCAGCCCTCTAGTGCCTTTAGTGAAATGTCCACAAAGTCAACCCAAGACTGGGTACTGACCTTCTGGGTGTCCCTGAACTTCATTCTATATTGCTCTGGGGTCAGACCAAACTTCTTGGCTAAGCACCTCTTCATACTAGGGTATGAATCTGCCTCCTCACCCCTTAAGGTCAGAAGCCTATCCCTCCCTGAGTTGGGGACCAACTCCCACAAAAGGGAACCCCAGTATTGAGGCCTAACCCTTCTCATTTGGAGTGCCCTCTCAAAGGCCCCCAGCCACTTATCTATGTCATCCCCCTCTACATAGGCAGGAACCACCCCTTTGGGTAATCTGGGGCAAACTCCCCCACCCATGGACACCTCAACTTCTTTATTGCTGCCTCCATCTCTTTTCTCTTTGTATGCCCACTTTTTCTTTTCTAGGGCCAGCTTCTCTGCTTCCAAAGCTATGTATGCTAGCTGGGCCTCCAGCTCTCTTTCTCTGATGGATGGGTTCTCTCCTCCTGAAAGGACCCCCTTCCCACCACTAGCTTTGGATCTGCCCCTAGTGACTGTGTTTACTGAGGACCGTTCTTCCTCATCCTCACTTGGGCTCAGATGCCTTCCCTCCCCTGAGTGGTTAGAGCTTGCATCCTCCCTTCTTTCTCCCTCCTTGGGAGCTTCTTCTGACTCTACCTCTTGGGCCTCAGCCCATGCTGTCAGGGATGTGATCAGGATTTGCTTCCTGAGATCAGTGGTTGCAGGCAACCCTCTTTCAATACACAACCCCCTAAGCTGGACTACTGTCAGTGTGGGTAGGCTAGCCAGATCAAGCTCCATGGTTCCCTAGTTTTGTGTCAACAAACACTTTTTGCAAAAATTGGAAATAATGATTTAGAAAAATTACAAAAATTCAATAATTGAAATTAATCCAAATTAAAAATTTAAAACAATTTTTGCACTAGGACAATTTAAAGGATTTTTAATTTGTTTTACCTAAAACTGTAACGTGATATTGAACACAAGTACAGGATCCCGTCGCTGCTTCCAATTATGTTGCAAAATGTGTTATTGGTAGGGCAGGTAGGTACCTACACCTAGCAACAAGCCACTAACCTCCACATAGTCACAATTAGGTCTCAGTAAATTAATCCCAGCTCTACCCTTGGTAGCTTGGCATCGAGCGTCAAGGCTTAACTTAGGAGACAAAGTGTAAAGCATTCAAATATCACAAAACAGTAATTAAATAAAACACAGGAAACAGTTTAAAAATCCAAAACCAATTTATAAAAATAGCTTATATTTTTATCTTTAAAATGACACAAAAACGATTAAAATCGATTCAGGGGAACCGGAGATATGAATTTTTAAAGTATTATTATTTTCTAGCGCTTAGAAACAAAAAGCGCCAATCGGGTCATCTGGTTGCACCAGGACCGGGGCAAAGTCAAACTTTCAGGCCGACCGCGATGGAGCCCTGCTCGGCTACAAGTCGCGGGAGGCCTCGGTTAAAAAGTTACCTTCTGACTTAGTCTCTTTTTTGATGTTTTTCTTCCCCGGGACGAACCTGCCAGTTGAATCCGACCTCCTGGAGCCCTTGTCCGGATACGCGAAGTCGGTTTCCTCGGTGGTGATTTTTACCTTCGGACTTAGTCGTTTTTTCGAGATGAAAATCCTTCGACCGGGTTAAACCTGGATCTTGATCCGATGTCCGTGGAGCCCTTCTCGGATACGATGGCTGGGAGGTCCCGGTCAACTTTTTACCTTCGGACTTAGTCTCTTTTTTGGATGTTTTTCTTTACCGGGACGAACCACGAAGTCAGGCCGGGTCGTGGTTGAGGCAAGCCGGCTAGAATTTCCGCGTCGGGTCGGTCACTTTATGGAGCTTTTTTTCAAAAATTCTCCAATCTTTTCCAAACTTCTGAGGCTTCACCCAGATGTTCTTTTAAGGTTCTTTTGGGGTCCACAGCTCACCCCAAGGGTCCAGAAGTTCTGTGATGGTCCTTGGGGGGTGCGGACTTCAACTCCCAGAATGCACCTGGCGCAAACTCCTTTTTGGCCACTGGACAGTGGTCAGCTGGTCGCTTTCTTCAGGAGTTGGTGCAGGGGACTCTGGTTAGCAATTTTTCACCTGTAGCACACAGGGAGTCCCTCCTTGAACCAGTTGAAGCCAGGCAAAGTCCTTCTTGTGGTGAAGCCCAAGTGTGCAGCTGGTGCAGTCCTTCTGAGTGCAGGTTCCAGGTGCAGGCCAGGGGTCCAGCAGGGCAGTCCTTCTTCTCCTTTAGTTCCTTTCTTGTTGAATTCTGGAGGGGATCTGAGGCGTGGGTGCAGGTCTGCCAGTTTTATCCTTGCTCCTGGGTGAAAAGCAGGGGGGCCCTGGTTCTCCAATCAGGGACAGGGTCGTCCCCCTGTGATGACCACTTCCTGGGAAGTGTGGCAAAAATCCATCCCAGAAGGCAACAGTCTCTAAAAATCCAACATGGATGAATCTGATTTTTGGAGGTTACATCTGGCTGAGCCCACCCACTGGTGTGGCTAAAAATCATAAACACACCCCTCTCCTGCCCTCTCCTAATCTAATCAAGGGGGCACCTAATTGTCTGGGGTTGCAGGATGTGGGGGTGTTGCTGGGTGCTGCAAATGTCCTTCTCTGCCTTTGAAGACCAGTTTGGCAGCCCTCCCCCTTCCTGCCTCACCATCTGCTGAGGGGAGATTCTCTCCCCCAAGCACATTCCTTTGTGTGAAGCCTGGCCACTTCACACCTAATCAAGGTAGCCTGGCAGAAGCTGCTGCAGGCTGGCCAATCAGAGCACAGCAGCAAAAACAATGCAGAGCTGAAATTGGCAACTTTTTAGGTAAAGTCTAAACTTTTTACCTGGACAAGTTATATTAAATCCAACAACTGGAAGTTGTGGGATTTATTACAACAATCAATTTGATACCAAATTCTTGGTATGTAACATTTAAGGAGACTTTAAAATTTAAAATAAAGTCTGCCCATTCTAGCCTATGAAGGCCATTTACTTCAATGAGGGAAAAACAAATTTGGCTGTTTTTACCTCACCAGGGCTTATAAATCTATTTTTATAAAGTCCCTGCTTATAGTTACATGGCACCCAGCCCTAGGGGCACATAGGGCACACCTTAGGGGTGACATATATGTAACAATAAGGTAGTTTAAGACTTTGGAAGTACCTTTAATTCCAAAGTCGAATTTGCATATAACTTTAATTTAAAAGCAGCCAGCAAGGCAGGCTTGCTTTTAAAATGACACTGGGCACCTCAGCAATGCACCTAGGTGTGCACCACCTATGCTGTGGTCCCTAAACCTACATGCCCTACCATATACTAGGGACTTATAGGTAGGTTAACTTAGCCAATTATAATTAGCCTAATTTGCATATCCATTTTACACAGAGCACAGGCCCTGGGACTGGTTAGCAGTACCCAGGGCACCATCAGAGTCAGGAAAACACCAGCATAAAGTGGAAAATGGGGGCAAAAAGTTATGGGGCCTCTGCAATCAGCCCTGTTTTCTCACAGGGACGTAGCCCTCTTTAGAAATATGGATACTTTAATGTCAATGGATGCTTGAAGAATGGGAGGCTGTCTAGTGGTGGGTGATTTATATCCCAATGAGGAGTTTATCTCCTTTCAGGAGGCACGGAATGCGTTTGGATTAAGTGCTGGTCAGTTTTTGCAGTATGCCAAGATGGAGAGCGTGATTCGAGAAGTCTGGTCTGGATTCTCGGTGGCCCCACCGACATCAAAGGTGTTGAGTGGGCTGATAAATTGGCATGAGGAGTCTCACTTGATTACCCTGTCTTACAAAGCACTTCGGGGGGAATCAACCAGGTATGGTGTGCAGCGTGCAGGGCCTGGGATCGAGAACTGGAAGATCCCTTCGAGTATGTGGACTGGGATATGGCGCTGTCGCTGGTCCGCACGGTCTCTTGTAACAACAAGTTTAAGCTACTGTATTTTAATTTTGTACACCGTGTGTATCTTACACCTGCTCGCTTTAATAAGATTGACCCGACTAGAGAGGTTGGGTGTCCCAGATGTGAGAAGATAAGTGCCTCCTTTCTCCATTTGGCTTGGTCCTGTAGGCAGGTGCAGCAATTTTGGTGGGAGGTGGTTCAAAGGGTAGATAGGATCATGGGTTTCGGGCTCAAAGTGACACCTCTGACCTGCCTTGAGAAGACCATGGGGTAGGTGCATCCCATATAGACTTGCGCAACTCGGTCTGGTGCGGGCTAAGAGTAGGGTGGCTATAGGCTGGATGAGTACTCAGAGCCCATCCATTCCTTACTGAATCTGTGATGTACTGGAATGGGGAGCTGCTGAAGAGAAACATATGAGGATGACACACAAGGAGGAGAGGACACTGACGGACTTAGGGGGTCATTCTGACTTTGGCAGGCGGCGGAGGCCGCCCGCCAAAGTCCCGCCGTCAGAATACCGCTGCGCGGTCAAAAGACCGCTGCGGTTATTCTGAGTTTCCCGCTGGGCTGACGGGCGACCGCCAGAAGGCCGCCCGCCAGCCCAGCGGGAAACCCCCTTCCATGAGGATGCCGGCTCCGAGTGGAGCCGGCGGAGTGGAAGGGGTGCGACGGGTGCAGTTGCACCCGTCGCGATTTTCAGTGTCTGCTTGGCAGACACTGAAAATCATAGTGGGGCCCTGTTAGGGGGCCCCTGCAGTGCCCATGCCATTGGTATGGGCACTGCAGGGGCCCCCAGGGGCCCCACGACACCCGTTACCGCTATCCTGTTCCTGTCGGCGAAAACCGCCAGGAACAGGATGGCGGTAAGGGGGGTTGGAATCCCCATGGCGGCGCTGCAAGCAGCGCCGCCGTGGAGGATTCCCCAGGGCAGCGGGAAACCGGCGCGACATCCATGGGCGGTACAGCCGTGGTCAGAATGCCCATGGATGCACCGCCAGCCTGTCGGCGGTGCATCCGCGGTCCCCGGCCCTGGCGGTCCATGACCGCCAGGGTCGGAATTACCCCCTTAGTTGCCTGGGGAGCACTATTGGAAAGCTTCACAGGCATGGAGGTGGTCTAGTCCTGACTGGAGCACGGATGATGATGGTGACTAATGGAATGTTATGTTGGTTATAAAAGGTGACAACCAACTGTGGGGATGTTGCAATGCTGGTAACCATTGTATATAAATAAATTGGTTACATAAGGATGTCCTTGAGTAGGGGAGGCTGGGGGTATCTACTACTGTAATGCTTGGTTCTGCTTCATATTTCTGTCTGTATATGTCCTTGTCCTCCAATCACAGAATAAACCGATACTGTGATATCTCACAATGATATGCACTGCACTGTGTTTTTTTTGTCATGCATATTAAACTCAATAAAATATATATATTTTTGACGCAATATGTTTTTCAAGATATTTTTGACACAATATTGTATCATTGATTCCTAATCTTGAAGTGGAGCCAAGAAATAATTATAGGGAGACACAAACTTGAAAAAACATGAAAGAAACTACACAGAAATGACTTAGATGATCAAATAACAAAAAAAGCAAAACAGCATAATAATACTAAGAAAAAGAGTCCTATGGTTCTTGAAAACAAAACAAATGCATTCTCATTGATTCAGACAAATTGGGTCACTAGCTCTAAAGGAGATAAAGATTAAGATTAAAACAAAATTATTGATTCCAACATATTTCCAATTTTTAAGGATCAGATGGGATGTCATTGGTTACTAAAAAAGGAGGAGGAACCTCACAAAACAGGAAAAGGACCAGACACAGAAGAAGAGCGATAACTAAAATAAGTTCTTCTAAAATCAGACATCCTAGAGGCTATGAAAATATAGATGGACCAAAAAAAGAATTTAGCATTCATGAAATAAATACCTTGGCAAAGTCTTCCTTCTTTACAGATTCAAAGAAGTTGTTCAGAGCAGGGGGAAAAGAACCAGTAAATAAAATAAAAATCCACAGTTGGAGTTGAATGAGCTGGTAGAAGCTGGAGGACACCACTGAACAATTAAAAAAATCACAGAGGTGGGAAAAATGAGAAACCAAGATCTAAATGAAAGGTCAAAGAGCAAATGTGACAGAAAGGGAGATAAATAATATGGAGGAAGATGAAATAGAAGAGAAAGTCCATACTGGTCATCAAATGATAAAGAGCCTTTCCTCCTAAATCAAACATATCCCCACACTAACCTCAACTTTTTGAGGATATATTTTGTGGATGAATATTGTTGTATCCTGAACTACTTATGTTTATTGAAAACTGAGCACTTAAAATGTAATCGTAGGAAAATCCTAATCTGAGAAAGTTAAGATCTAATAATGAAGAGAAAATGTGCTTTTGGAGAGACATGCATGGATTGGAACAAAATGTTATTCCACTAGAATAACAAGAAATATAAAAATCCATAGATACCATAAGGAAAGTAGGTTTTGATTTATGATCAGCTCAGAATTACCCAAATGGTAAAGGGATAGACAAATATAACAAGAGGATTCCTAACAAAAGCAAATAAAGAAGAGAAATTAATTATCAGTGAAATCATATTTATTAAAAAAATAGTAAAGGAAAGAAGGATCAAATTAAATAAAACAGTAACCCAGAACTAGACCTGGATAGCTGAAACAGTTAATCTAAGGGCTCCTACAGAAAACATTTATGAGGCCTAGCATAAAAATGGAACATTGCATCATAGAAAATAATGGGTTTTACATGCAATAAAATGGGATTAGATTCCCTTATGCAAGCAGATAATGCAAAGATAATAGTTCTTAATGATACATGCTTACAGTAAAAACTAGTATGGAATACCTAGAAATAACCAAGCAATAAAGGCAACAAAATAAGTAGAGAATTAATAATATTGATCACAGTTCTACTGAAAGTGAATATCACACAAATCTACAAAGAGCAAAATTCCTTTCTGATATTATAACTGACAATGCTATGAAATAATATGTAAATGTAGATAGTCTAATAATTCTAAATATCTATGTTCTGCCGGACATTTTTTTATTTATTTAAATAATTGAATGTAATTCTGGAAGATATAGAACTAAAATAATCATAGATAATTCTGCTAATAACAGGAGACTTCAACAGCAAAATCCCTATCCCTAGAAGTGAAAATACAGATATAAGCTGTCAGGAAGGGATGATGGCTATACCTAACCAAGTGCTAAACAAAATAAATATTAATAAAAATGGAAAACCTAGCTCTAATATGAAATATCCATGGCCTCCAAATATTAAATAGAAAATCCAAAAATGATCATCCTGCAGCTAACATCTTTAACAATGGGAAGACAAATTCTCTAATTGATTACACGTGTGTCCTGGAGATATGATTGATAGAAAAAAGCATTTTAGGATCCTGTGTGTAGGACAATCGGTCATAAGTTGTGTGGCCTGCACGAGTTATAGGTCCACACTTGTCCTCCACTGTGAATTGTAGTGTCATGTGAGTTATTAATGACGGAACCCCTTTTGCTCCTGATGGACTTGTAAACATGGTGTAAGTGTTAGACGGCGATAAAGATAATGCAGGTTTAAAACATTGGGTTTGGGGTTACACGCAGATGGCCAGCTCTGTGTGTGGTGTAGTCATCGGCGGGTAAGCAGGCTGAGGAATATGCTAGTGACAAGATAGGGGATAAGTACCCAAAGTTCTGCATGCTCTCCCAGAGAGTTTGCTGTGGTCCAAACAAACTGATCATGCATGCCACGAGTGCCTTCACCAAAGTGTGGAATTGACATTCAACGCATGTGGAGTCAAAGCACAACTATAGCCAGCACCATACTTCCTGGAGAAGCGTGCTCAATTACAACCACCAAGCACCATCAAAAAATCACAATCCTTGTTAGAATTTGCAGAACATACATACGAGATTCTGAGGAAACAGATGGGAGCACCCTGCCTCACACTCCAGCATGCAGTAAGCCCCATTGCATCATGGTAAATGCAGTACAAGTTTGTTTTTACACCATAAGGTAGTAGTTTTTCACCTTAGTCGGTGCAGCTAGTGCTGTATATCTCTGACATGTGTTTCTGGGTTTATCCCTTCATCAGCAGAGAGCAGCTTTGTCTGTGGGGTTGCTGGAAATGCTGCCAAAAGTCCTCTCAGTTTTATGAACCACTCACTGGCACGCAGGTGTTTCAACCATAGGTCGTCAACTCGCTGGCTCAAGGGAGCCTTGTTAAACAGGAAACAGATTGGAGCACCGTCTCACATTCCAATATGCAGTCAGCCCCAATGCATCATGGTAAATGCAGTAAATGTTATTTTTTACTTCATAAAGTAGTCTGTAGTTTTTCACCTTAGTAGGTGCAGCTACTGCTGTATATCTCTGACACGTGTTTCTGGGTTTAGCACTTCATCAGCAGAAAGCAGCTTTGCCTGTGGGGTTGCTAGAAACGCTGCCAAAAGTCCTCTCAGTTTTCTCTACCACTCACTGGTACGCAGGTGCTTCAACCAGAGCTTGTCAACTCGCTGGCTCAAGTGAGCCTTTTTAACCAGGAAACAGATGGGAGCACCATGCCTCACACTCCAGCATGCAGTCAGCCCCATTGCATCATGGTAAATGCAGTACAAGTTTGTTTTTACTCCATAAAGTAGCCTGTAGTTTTTCACCTTAGTAGGTGCAGCTAGTGATGTATATCTCTGACACGTGTTTCTGGGTTTAGCCCTTCATCAGCAGAGAGCAGCTTTGTTTGATGGGTTGCTGATAAGCTACCCAAAGTCCTCTGAAGTTCTCACTACCACTCACTGGCATGCAGGGGCTTCAACCAGAGCTCACAAACTTGTTGGCTAAGTTGAGCTTACTTAAACAGGAAACAGATTGGAGCACCCTGCCTCACACTCCAGCATGCAGTCGGCCCCATTGCATCATGGTAAATGCAGTACAAGTTCGTTTCTACTCCATAAAGTAGTCTGTAGTTTTTCACCTTAGTAGGTGCAGCTAATGCTGTACATCTCTGACACGTGTTTCTGAGTTTAGCCCTTCCTCCGCAGAGAGCAGCTTTGTCTGTTGGGTTGCTGGAAATGCTGCCATAAGTCCTCTCAGGTTTCTGTACCACTCAATGGCACACAGTTGTTTCAACCAGACCTCGTCAACTCACTGACTCAAGGGAGTCTTCTTAAACAGAAAACAGATGGGAGCACCCTGCCTCTCACTCTTGCATGCAGTCAGCCCCATTGCATCATGGTAAATGCAGTACAAGTTGGTTTTTACTCCCTAAGGTATTCTGTTGTTTTTCACCTGTCAGAGATGTTTTTCACATGTCAGAGATATACAGCTAGTGCTGTATATCTCTGACGTGTTTCTGGGTTTACCCTTTGTTAGAAATGGGGTCTTTGGTTGGCAATCAGGTTACCCCCTGTCAATGCAAGGACCATCACTCTGGTCAGGTTAAAGGAGAATTACCCTCAGTTAATCCCTGCTCAACCCCCTTGGTAGCTTTGCACAAGCAGGCAGGCTTAACTTCAGAAGGAAGGTGTAAAGTATTTGTACCAACACACACAGTAACTTAATGAAAACACTACAAACTAACACAACACAGGTTTAGAAAAATATGTAATATTAATCTAAACAACAGAAGACCAAAACAACAAAAATCCGACATACAGAAGTCAACTTATGAATTTTAAAAGAAAAAGAGTCTTAAATCCTTAGAAAACAGTGAGAACGCTGTTATTGCACAAAAGTAGCTGGGTAGCGTCAAAATAAAGCTGCCCGGGCAACTGTGCGTCGAAAAAGGCCAGCGAAGCGTTGATTTTTCACTAACAAGCAAGACCGTGCGCCATTCCTCCTCTAGTCACATCGGTGTGCGTTGTTTCTACTCTCCAGCGAAAGAGTGATGTGTTGATCCCGAATGGGCACCTCTGGTCCGCGCAGGCTTTGCGTTAATTTTCTACACCCAGCGATGTTGTGTTGAAATCCAGTCGCACGGTGTCAAGAAACCGCGCTGCATGGTGGCTTGCATCATTAACAACAGCCGGTGTGAGTGTTATGCGTTGTTTCTCCAGCCGCTTTGCGTTGATCTCCCAGCCGCAATGCAGGTGGAGCATTGATTTTAGCCACGAGGACAGCAGCTCATCGTTTATCAGCCACGAGGTGGGTGGAGCGTCGAAGGTTTCCACACACGGCGGTATTTGTGTGAATTTCTGACCTTTTCCACCAGCTGCACGGGCCCAGAGACAGGTTAGGGCACCACTTGGCAGGCAAGACTCTCAGCAGAAAGCCCAACTGCTGGCAGAGAGAAGTCTTTGTTATCCCTGAGACTTCAACAACAGGAGGCAAGCTCAGCTCAAGCCCTTGGAGATTCTTCACCAATGGGAAGTCACACAAAAGTCAGTCTTTGTCCTCTCTCAGATAGAAGGAGATACTGTCAGGCAACCCAGCACAGCACAGTCACAGGCAAAGGGGAAGTGCTCCTCCTCCAGCTTCTCCAGCTCTTCTCCCAGGAAGAGGTTCCTCTTCGTTCCAGAAATAATCTAATTTTCAGGGGTTTTGGGTGCTCTTCTTGTACCCTTTCTGCCATTGAAGTAGGCCTACTTCAAAGAGAAGTCTCTGTTGTTTTCAAGATCCTGCCTTGCCTAGGCGAAGCCCCAGACACACACCAGGGGGTTGGAAACAGCATTGTGTGAGGGCCGGCACAGCCCTTTCAGGTGTGAGTGACCACTCCTTCCCCTCCCCTCAGCCCAGATGGCCCATCAGGATATGCAGGCTACACCCCAGCTCCCTTTGTGTCACTGTTTAGAGGAGAGGTGCAAACAGCCCAACTGTCAAACTGACCCAGACAGGGAATCCACAAACAAACAGAGTCACATAACAGTTTAAGCAAGAAAATGTCTACTTTCTAAAAGTGGCATTTTCAAACACACAATCTAAAAGCCAACTTCACTAAAAGATGTATTTTTGAATTGTGAGTTCAGAGACCACGTCTATCTGCTCCCAAAGGGAATCTGAGCTTTAATAATATTTAAAGGCAGCCCCCATGTTAACCTGTGAGAGAGATAGGCCTTGCAACAGTGAAAGCTGAATTTGGCAGTGTTTCACTCTCAGGACATGTAAAACACATAAGTACACTGCACTCTGCCCATGGAGCTACCTAGGGCCTACCTTAAGGGTGTCTTACATGTATAAAAAAAAGAAGGGTTTAGGACTAACAGGTGGGTACTCTTGCCAAGTCGAATTGGCAGTTACAACTACACTTCCACACACTGCAGTGTCAGGTCTGAGCCATGTTTACAGGGCTACTAATGTGGATAGCACAACCACAACAGATAAAATGCTACTACCTTCCTAAAACCACCATCACCATTTAATACCGCCATAAATACGAATACTGGTGATAGATGGACAGCTTGGGTACAGGCTTTTGGTGATTTCATTGATGCACTAGAGAAACCAATAACAAGAAGATTATCAAATACCTTAAGAATCTTGCTGGTGAGGGTGGAAGAAAAGTCATAAAGAAAATGCTGTGACCTGTCGAAGATACATGCTATCAAATTAAAGAAGCCTTGAATTTTAAATTCAATTCAGTGCCGATTGTAAACTATTGAAGGTACATTTTCAATCAAGAATGTCAGAGAGCTGGTGAAACCATAGACACATTTGTTGATAAATTGGATATGCTTATCCAACCTTGTCAGTTTAATTAATTTAATGATTAGGAAGAAATTAATCAGAGAGTTATTGAAAGATGCCTGTCAGGTTCATTCAGACCATGAATGCGGAGAGAAGTTCGGAGACTGGAGCGAGTATTCATGGCTGCCAGACCTCAAGAGTGTGCTGAGGTGCTCAGAGTGAGTCAGACATGAACATGAAGAGTAAGCAGAAGCACAAGCCTGAAGGACACAAAGTGATGTCTCTAAGGAAAAATAAGTTGTGTTTCAGGTGTGGATTTTCATTTGCACACAAAGGTAAATGACCTGCCATTCAGCTGATATGCAAAGGATGTGGGGAGAGAAAGCCATTTGTCAGTGGTTTTCAAGGCAAAGGAAAAAGTAAGCGCATCAGGGTCAGAAGACAAAATGACCACTCAAACCTTACGGAAGCGGCATCCGACGAACGCCCACAATGCCAAGCACCACACTAGTTGAGGCAAATAGGCACCAAACAAAGTCAATCTAAATCATTGTCAAAAAATTATTCAGTATCAATATCAAGTGAAATTGAAAAAGCTGATGGTGCCATGTTGATGTTTACCTCGAGAAAATGTGTGCATGTTGGGCTGGCCGCATGTGAAGAAAAATATCAGTCAAAGAAAAGTCAACATGAAAAAATACCAAGGTCATTCAACCATTGTCCGAAGATTACACTGAAAGTAAACAGTTGTTCAGTACCTTTCATTATCGACATTGGTGCATTGATAAACATTATGCCTGAGAAGACAAATAATGAACTATCTCAATTGCCATGACTGACACCATCAAAAACTCGAGTATATACATGGGCTGCATCAATGCCATTGAAAAGTCAAGGTTCATTCATAGCGATAATGAAACACAAGAAGACAAAAGTGCAATTGCCCATTCAACACCCACTAAGCATGTCAGAGTTGCTAAAGCATGTATGGGAAAGAACTGTTGTTGACTTTTTCAGTCCTCTTGACAACAAACATCACCTGATGGTGATTATTGATAAATACTCCTGTTTTCCATTTTTAGAAGATCTGTTGTCTATCATTCAAAAGAGAGTCATCAAGAGATTGGGGCCCTCATTACAACCCTGGCGATCAAAGACCGCCATGGCTGTTCTGACGATTGCACCGCCAACAGGCTGGCAGTGCAATCTTGCTAATTGCGACTGCGGCAGAAGCGCCGTGGTCCCACCGCCGGGACCGGCGGTTTACCGCCAGGTTGGTCCCGGCGGTTTACCGCCAGGTTGGTCCCGGCGGTTTACCGCCAGGTTGGTCCCGGCGGTTGTAATCCCCCAGGGCAACGCTGCTTGCAGCGCTGCCCAGGGGATTACGAGTCCCCCTCCCACCACAGCCCCATGGAGCTTTTCACTGTCTGCATAGGCGGGCGTTGCAGCCCGCCAATGTTGTAATGAGGGCCTAGGTGACATCTTTGTGACACAGGGAATTGCTGCAATCTTAAAACCTGACAATGGCACACCTTTAATCAGATGAGAATTCAGAGACTTTTTCAGACATCTTAATGTGAAGCATCAGAAGACCACACCACTTTGGCTACTAGCCAATGGCCCTGTCGAATGTTTCATGAGTACATTAAGGAAAAAAGCAGTTCAGCGTATTTTATTGGAAAAGCTAAACCTTAAACCTGTCTTGAATTCTACCCTGCAAGCTTCTTGTTTGACTCCTCGCTCAGCCATAGGTGAAAGCCATGCAATTTTGATGTTCAGGAGTGTCATGGTGACCAAGGCACTTCAATGGGCCAACAGTTAGTACTGAGGAAGAAGCCCGTCCTAAAGACTTGGATCATAAAAGAAAAATGAAGGCCTATGCCCTACTAAAGAAACCTACGGCTGACCCGAGCGACCTGAAAAACTTCCGCCCCATCTCTCTCCTGCCTTTCCCAGCCAAGGTAATAGAGAAGATCGTCAACAAGCAGCTGACCACCTTCCTGGAAAACAACAACCTGCTCGACCCTTCACAAACCGGATTCCGAACCAACCACAGCACGGAAACCGCCCTCATCTCAGTCACCGACGACATCAGAACCCTGATGGACAACGGTGAAACAGTCGCCCTCATCCTCCTCGACCTCTCGGCTGCCTTCGACACCGTCTGTCACCGCACCCTAATCACCCGCCTCTGCTCCACCGGGATCCAAGGCCAGGCCCTGGACTGGATCGCCTCCTTCCTTTCAAACCGTTCCCAAAGAGTTTACCTCCCTCCGTTTCGCTCAGACCCCACCGAGATCATCTGCGGCGTACCTCAAGGCTCACCGCTCAGCCCGACACTCTTCAATGTCTACATGAGCCCCCTCGCCAACATCGTACGCAAGCACGACATCATCATCACCTCCTACGCCGACGACACCCAACTTATACTCTCCCTCACCAAAGACCCCACCAGCGCCAAGACCAACCTACAAGAGGGTATGAAGGACGTTGCAGATTGGATGAGGCTCAGCCGCCTAAAGCTGAACTCTGAAAAAACGGAACTCCTCATCCTCGGCAACACCCTGTCCGCCTGGGACAACTCCTGGTGGCCCACGGCCCTCGGCACCGCACCGACCCCCACAGACCACGCCCGCAACCTCGGCTTCATCTTGGACCCTCTTCTCACCATGATCAAGCAAGTCAACGCTGTGTCCTCCGCCTGCTTCCCCACCCTCCGCATGCTCCGCAAGATCTTCCGCTGGATCCCCGCCGACACTAGAAAAACCGTGACCCACGCCCTCGTCACGAGCCGCCTGGACTACGGCAACACCCTCTACGCTGGGACCACAGCCAAACTCGAAAATCGCCTGCAACGCATCCAAAACGCCTCGGCCCGCCTCATCCTCGACGTACCCCGCAACAGCCACATCTCCGCACACCTGAGACACCTGCATTGGCTCCCAGTCAGCAAAAGGATCACCTTTCGACTTCTCACCCACGCACACAAAGCCCTCCACAACAAGGGACCGGAATACCTCAACCGACGCCTCAGCTTCTATGTCCCTACCCGCCTCCTCCGTTCCTCTGGCCTCGCGCTCGCTGCCGTCCCTCGCATCGGCCGCTCCACGGCGGGTTGGAGATCTTTCTCCTTCCTGGCGGCCAAGACCTGGAACTCCCTCCCCACCAGCCTCAGGACCACCCAGGACCACTCCGCATTCCGGAGACTCCTAAAAACCTGGCTTTTCGAGCAGCAGTAACCCCCCCTTTCCCCTAGCGCCTTGAGACCCGCACGGGTGAGTAGCGCGCTTTATAAATGTTAATGATTTGATTTGATTTGATGCAGACAAGGGATGAAGTGCAAAAGACATTATTTTCGCTTTAGGAGATTGAGTGCTTTTTTCGTCAGTTGAGAAAATATAAGTCTGATGTTCCATTCCATGTTGTAACCAGCAAAGGACGCATGACTACCCAATGTCCTAGAAAGTCCGTTATGCAAGTTTCCTCACATTTCCAACATGTAGCTCACCACTCATCAGATACTGATGTCAAAGTAGGGAGTGGTTTTGAAAGAACAATATAAAAACCCCTGACTGCTGTTGCTCTTCCATTGCTAACACAGATCATGGACACTTCTATTGCCAGTTCTCAGTTTCCGAAGACACGATCGGGATGAATAATGAGAGCACCACGAAGGATCATTGAAAAACTGTGATTGTGTATACATGTGAATACATTGCAAGTTTGTATTTCGCAGAGGGGGAGATGTAGTGTAGTGAGAGTTATTAATGATGGGACCCTTTTGGCTCCTGATGGATTCCAAAGAACTGCGACATAAGTGTTAGAATGTGGTGAAGTGAATGGAAGTTTAGAATGTCGAGTTTGCGTTACACGCAGATGAATAAAGAAGTGTAGTACCCAGCTCCATGTGAATTTATGTTGACATACTTCAAGCCAAATAATGCAGCCATAGACTTCCCTCCAGAGGGCACAACACTCCAAGCTGCAGAGCACATGCTCCATCCTGGGGTAGCCTTGGAAAATTTTGGACATCCTTGAGGGGCTATCTCCTCAGAGTCAAACACAACCTAGGGTGGGGACCCTGAAAATTCTTTTGGGGGGAGGTTGCACTGCTCCTGCAGCTCCCCCAGCTCCCTCTCATCCTCCTGGGGCCACCACAAGCTCAAAAACAAGTGGTTTTCTTCTGGAATTCGATCCAGCCCCACAGTCATTTTGGGGAGCTCACACTGTGCATTTTTTTATAACGGCTCTCCCACTCTTTCCCTCAGGGTGTCTGTTCCATGCAATTTTCCTTGTGTAGGAGGCTGGCCCTCTATGTAGTGAACAAAACTAAGTACACTGTGCAGGGGGTCCAGGCAACCACACGTTGGTTTCCAGAGTCAAAAACTAGATCACCTAAAGCTCTAGTTTTCGAGGTAGCTTGGTTAGGCTAATCATGGAGAAGTGCAAAGCATTTATTGTACTCACAGTATCAATCATGGAACTCACACAATTTTTCAAGTTTAAGTAAATGCAGTCTCTCTGTGTGTAATTACGCATCATAAGAATCAATAGAGGACCACCTATAAAAATGCATTTAAATATAAAATTGTACAGTTCAGCTCTGGCAGGTTGGTTGCAGTCGTTGGTGGGCACACTGTACCAGCAGGAGAAGTTCGGGCGGCTCCCGGTTCCGGCGGGAGCAGCCTTGGAAAAACTCTTGGAGCTAGTGCAGGGCCACTGCGAGGGACTGCAGGAGGCTGGCCTGGTGTCTAGTGGGTACCTATGGTACTTACACCTTATACCAGGTCCAGTTATCCCTTAGTAGTGTAGTGTAGTCAGTGTCTAAGGGGGGCATGGATGAGAAGCCAAGGCTTATCTAGGAGACATGCAAAGCTCGTGCAATACCACTGTAGTCACACAGTACTCTCACACATGAAAGAAATCACTCAGTGTTACAAAAATAAAGGTACTTTATTTTGGTGACACAAATACCAAAAATACCATAGAGACTATTCACCCTTAGGAGGTAAGTAATACACAAATTATATATGCTAGTATGCAGAAATATGCATAAAACAGTTAGAAAACAGTGCAATTTGTGAAAATCACAATAGTTAGAACTAGGCCTGGGGAGCACAAACCATATACTAAGAAAGAGGAATGCGAACGTCGATCCCCCACCTAGGCAAGTGTAGTGTGTAAAGGGGAGCTGGGAGCACTAGAAAACCCCAAAGGTAGGTACTAGAACCTACCCCAGTGACCAGGAAAACAGGAGTAAAGCATAGTAACTTTCCCAGGAGACACACAGAAACTAATAGAAGTACTATGCAGACCCCAGAAGAGACTGCAAGACACCAACAGTGGATTCCTGGACCAGAAGCCCTGTGGAAGAAGGGCTCCAAGTCCAAGAAGCACAGAAGAGTCCAGGGAGAACAGGAGCCCCTGCTTACCCGAATGAAAGTGCAAAGGAAGAACCACAGCTGAAGAAGAACAGTCAATACTGCACCCAAGAAGACAAAGTCGGGTTCCTGGAGGGGGCAAATGATGTCTCACGCCGGATGGAGAATTGCAGTTGGGTTTGCGTCGTCGGAGTCCGCCGACAAGCCTTGGCACATGCAAAGCTTGCGATTGGCGGAAAATGACGCTCCCTGGGACCAGGAAGGACCAGATGGACTCTTACCCAGGATGGGAAGCCAGAGGGGCTCCAAACAACTCAGAGAGCCCACAGAAGACCAGGCAGCACACAGAGGAGTCCCACAGCATAGGGACAAGAAAGTTGCAAAAGAAGCCCACGCAGCACTACGACATAGGCTCCCACGCCGCTGGAAAACCACTCAGGAAACTGGGTGACCTATGTCCAGTACATGTGTAAAATGGTGTCCCCACACTCACAAAGTCAGGTAAAATGGTCTTGGAGGTCTTTGGGGCACCTCTGCTAGTGCAGGGGTGCACTCACACACAGGTGCTTTGCACCCTGGCTTCAGGGCTGGAGGGACTGCTATGGTGTGACTTAAAGGCAACCTGGTGCAGTGTAAATGGCAGTGAAAGGGTGCTTGCACCTTTTCACGCAGGCTGCAATGGCAGTCCTGCAGAGGCCTTTGCATGGGCTCCCTATGGGTGGCAAAATATATGCTGCAGCCCCTAGGGATCCCCTGGAGTCCCTATGCCCTGGCTACCCAGATACCATATACTAAGGATGTATGAGGGGGCACCAGTATGCCAAATGAGAGTGAAATACAGAGTTTTGGGAGAGACAGCATAATTACTTGGGTCCTGGTTAGCAGGATCCCAGTCAACACAGTCAAGCACACAGTCAAGCACACCAAGAAAGAGAGTACTTTCCTACAGGGACCAGTTGGAAAAGATCTGCAGGGGAAGATTTAAAGGTGGGACCCCGGGGTCCCCTTGTGGTGTTGAAGTCACAAGGGGTGAGGGACCCTTGGGGCACAGCTGGCTCCTCGTTGCAAGGCGTAGGGCAGCCGGGTACAGGGTGAGTTGTTCATCCAAGGGCTGTGCGCAAAGCTGCCTCTCTGGTCCAGATGCAGTCTTCGGGAGGCTACCCCTCTAAAGCCTGCAACACCTATTTCCAAAGGGAGAGGGTGTAACAGTCCTCACCCAAAGGACATCTCTTGTTCTGCCTTCCTGGGCTTGAGCTTTTCAAGCAGCAGGAGTGTAGAAACCTGTCTGTGAGGTGGCAGCAGCCAGGGCTGCCTCGAAAATCTCAGAAGGCTGGAATGGCAATACTGGGGGTCCTCTAAGGAGACCTCAGAGTTTATAGGATCATACAACCAATGCTTGCAAAAGCATTGGGGTATGATTCCTACATGTTTGATACCAAACATGCCTATGTTCGTAGTTACCATTATGTAGTTGGACATAGGAAGTGACCTATGTTCAGTACATGTGTAAAATGGTGTCCCCACACTCAAAAAGTCTGGGAAAATGGTCTTAGAGGTCTTGGGGGCACCTCTGCTAGTGCAGGGGTGCCCTCACACACAGGTACTTTGCACCCTGGCTTCAGGGCTGGAGGGATTGCTATAGGGGTGACTTATAAGTGACCTGGTGCAGTTTAAATGGCAGTGAAAGGGTGCTTGCACCTTTTCACGCAGGCTGCAATGGCAGTCCTGCAGAAGCCTTTGCATGGGCTCCCTATGGGTGGCAAAATATATGCTGCAGCCCATAGGGATCCCCTGGAGTCCCAATGCCCTGGGTACCCAGATACCATATACTAAGGACTTAAAAGGGGGCACCAGTATGCCAAATGAGAGTGAACTACAGAGTTTTGGGAGAGAGAACATAATTACTGGAATCCTAGTTAACAGGATCCCAGTTAACACAGTCAATCACACTGACATCAGGCAGAAAAAGGGGGTAACCATACCAAGAAAGAGGGTACTTTCCAGCAGGGACCACTTGGAAAAGATCTGCAGGGAAAGATTTAAAGGTGTGGCCCCGGGGTGCCCTTGTGGGCACAGCTGGCTCCTCTTTGCAAGGCATAGGGCGGCCGGGTGCAGGGCGAGTTTTTCATCCAAGGGCTGTGTGCAAAGGTGCCTCTCTGGTCCAGATACAGGTCGCAGTCACTGTCGATTGCAGGACTATGGGGGTACTCTGGGGGGAGGTCCAGGGTGTTCCTGAAGTCCCTCGACTGGTGCTTCCTTCTGATCCAGTTGCAGCTTAAGGGAAGATGTTTTGCTTGGTTACTGATGTCCACTGACCAGTTTCTGGGGTATTGACATGACTTGGTCACTGGAGGATGCAGTGGCACCAAACATGTCACACTTGCGGACTTTGTCCTGGTGGTCGTCGATGTGTATTAGGGTCTGGCTGCAAAGTCTGGTTCAGAAGATATCGGACAGTCAGTGAAGTGACCCTCACTGGCTTGTTGGTTCTTGCTTGGTTGTTGAGTGGTACCTCCACTCAGAAGGGAGAACTGGAGCAATTTGTGAAGCCTAGAGGACCCCCGGGTTTCTTGGAGTCAGTCCAGTGTCCGGCTTCTCCACAGCTGCGATTTTCGTGTCCTGAGTGCAGCAGGCAGGGTTTGGCACGTCGTCTTGATGCAGCTGGTTCACAGTTCTCTTGCTTTGGATCTTCTTTGGTGCTGGTCTTCTTTACCCTTTCAAATCTGATTTGTTGGTCTAAGAGTGCACACTAAATTCTGAATTTAGTGGGTGTTTTAGGGGGAACCTGGTAGTGTCCAATGGGACACTTACCTTTGGGTGGCTACACCCACTATAGTGACCACTTCCTGTGGGAAGGTTCACTTCACCAAACCTCATTGACTATTTTACTCCATTCCAAGATGGAGGAAACTGAATTTGAGGGTCCACCTCACAGGCAACACCTTAGGGGTGGTGCATGCCAGGTGAGGCCACTCCTCCCACATTTTGGTAGGTTTCCCGCCTTTGCTCCTGCCAAAAGTGGGGGTTTGCAAAGGGGGATGCCAGCTGCTGCTAGCAGCAAGCTTGGGGCTCGTGTTTCAAGGACGGTAAGCCCTTTGAAGCTCACCACCACTGCCAGGACAGTGCACATTCCTGAGGGAGGGGGTGTTAGCTCTTCCACCCAGGAAGGGCATTGTTTTACAAACCGGAGAGGCAGGCCTCTCCACCCAGGTTTTTATATTGGCTGTCTGGAGGGGGCAGCTGCATAAGACCAGTCAGCAACCATGCCAAGTTAGTTTAGCTTTTGCAGGGGGCATCTCTAACGTGGCCCCTGGGTACATTTAGAGATAAATCCAATATCGGCACCAGCTTGGATTTATCATTCTGAGTTGTTTGATACCAAACAACCCAGGGTTCAGAGTGGCCATCACGTATCTGGGAAAATTGTATTGGCCAGTGTCCAGAACATGCATTCAAATGTCTGCTCTGTTCACTCACTATGTCCCAGGTTGGGCAAGGACACAGTGGGGGCATATTGCTCATGCTGCTATGCCCTCACATATAATATGGAGCATCCTGCCTTAGGGCTGTAAGGCCTGCCAGAGGGACTAACCCATAGTAAACGCAGTGCATGGTGGACAGGGCACACAGGCAGTGCACACGTCGAGTTTGTATTTTAGGTTTGCACCAGGACACACAGCCTGCAAAGGCAGTGCTTGGTGCATCTGGATGAATGGCCCTAGAGGGTGGCGCAATCAGTGCTGTTGCCCTCAGGGGCCTACCCATAGTACCCTGGTAGACTTGACAGCCTTAGGGTGGTCATCCCCAACTTTTTGCCTGCCTCCCTCCACTTTTTAACTCTGTTTCTGCTGGTTTTAGGACTGTGCGCACTTTACCACTGCTAACCAGTGCTAACGTGCATTTGCCTTCTCCCTTAAATCATGGTAACACAGGTTCATACCCAATTGGCATATTTGATCTACTGGTAAGTCCCTAGTAAAGTGCACTACATGTGCCTAGGGCCAGTAGATTGAATTCTACAATGGGCCTGCAGCACTGGTTGTGCCACCCACATAAGTAGCCCTTTAACCATGTCTCAGGCCTTCCATTGCAAGGTCTGTGTGTGCAGATGCACTGCCACTTCGACTTGGCATTTAAACTACTTGCCACACTTTAAACTCCCCTTTTTCTACATATAGTCAATCCTACGGTAGGCCCTAGGTAACTCAGAGGGCAGGGTGCTCTGTGGGTAAAAGGCAGGACATATATCTGTGTGTTTTATGTGTCCTAGCAGTGGAAAACTCCTAAATTCATCTTCCGCTGCTGTGAGGCCTGCTCCTTTCATCAGCTAACATTAAGGCTACCCTCATAAACAGTTTGAGTGGTAGATTCTGATTACAAAAAGGTAAACAGGTCATATTTAGTATGACCAGAATGGTAATACAAACTCCTGCTGACTGGTGAGGTTGGATTTTATATTACTGTTTCAGAAATGCCACTTTTGGAAAGTGAGCATTTCTCTGCACTTAAATCCTTCTGTGCCTTACAATCTACATCTGGGCTTGGTTGGTTGACAGCTCCCTTGTGTATTTCACCCAGAAAACCACAAACATAGGATGCTCAGTCACCCCTACATACATCTGCATACTGAATGGGTCTTCCTGGGCTGGAAGGGCGGAGGGCCTCACACTTATATTTCAAAGGACATAGGCCTGCCCTCACACAATGGACTGCCAAACCCCCTATTGGGACCTTGGCAGACAGGATTGTACTGAAAAGGGACCTTGTGCACTTCTAAGCCACTCTTTGAAGTCTCCCCCACTTCAAAGGCACATTTGAGTATATAAACTGGGTCCCTGACCCTACCAACTCAGACACTTCCTGGGAAAGAAACTCTGCACCAGAACCTGCAACCTGCCAAGAGAAGCTGCCTGGCTGCCCAAAGGACTCACCTGGACTGCTTTGCTGTAAAGGACTGCAGCCTTGCTGTTACCCTGCTGCCTTGCTGGCCTCTGGCTTTGCAGAGATGTGTTCTCCAAGGGATTGGATTGAACTTGCCTCCTGTTTTCTGAAGTCTCAGGGCCAAAATGACTTCATCTTTGCAAAGAACTCCTTGTGTGGCGAAAAATAGAGCCTGCCGGAAACGACACACAACATGCTTAATGGGGAGTGAATCAGCGCATCGCCGAACCGGAATGACACAGCCTGGCTCCCTGAGTGGAAATTGATGCAGTGCCAGCATTGTGACTGGGACTTCGAGCACAGCCCACTGGATCGAAGCATCGCTGAGCCGAAACAATGCAGCCCGACTTCCTGCGAGAGGAATTGACGCAGCGCCTGCGTGAGACAGAAACTCCAACGCAACACCCACCAAATCAAAACAGCACCTGTGACTTCGTACTGCACGCCCTGGATTTCCACGCATCGTCCCTGTGCATCAAAAGACCCACATCACGAACAGGATTCAAGCCTGTGTGTTGGAATTCGACGTAAAGACCTTGCCACGTAGAAAATAATCAACGCATCATCTGTGTGTGCCTGGAAATCCAACGCACACCTACCTTTTTCAATGCATCTCCTCCTCTGCGGTCTTTGTGCGTGTAATTTTGACGCAAACCAGGTACTTTGTGCTTGCAAGACACCATTGTTGCTATTAAGAACTTAAAACTTATCTTATCATTCTAAAAGAGATATGTCAACGTGTATTTATCAAATCTTAATCGTTTTGACCTTAATCCAATCAGATTAATATTCTATATTTTTCTAAACCAGTGTGGTGTATTTTTGTGGTGTATGCACTGTGTTATTGTATGATTTATTGCACAAATACTTTACACCCTGCCTTCTAAGTTAAGCCTGACTGCTCAGTGCCAAGCTACCAGAGGGTGGGCACTGGATAATTTGTATTGTGTGTGACTTACCCTGACTAGAGTGAGGGTCCTTGCTTGGACAGTGGGTAACCTGACTGCCAACCAAAGACTCCATTTCTAATATACCTAATGCTCCTGGGCACCTAGGTGCCCCTTTACGAGGGACTTATAGTGGTAGCTAAGTGTATATCCAATTGTGTTAATGCATCACAACAGATTTAGGGAAAGAGCTCTGGCTTAGAGAACCTCGTTAGCGTGGGCCCTGGGCACTACAATTTGTAGAACACATTAACATCAGGCAAAATGTGGGGGAGAAACCATGTCAAAAAGAGGCTCTCTCTCAGACTTTGTTTTGGGACAACTCGGGGAGCCTGCCCCTAGCTGCCCCCGCCAGCTCCATGAGTGGCCAGCATTCTGTGGGTAGATGTGTGCTTGGTGGCTGCCCTTCTCGCTCCCCCCAGACATGGATGCAGGGAGGGGAGGCAGCCACACAGGGGGAGTGTAGTTGCACTACCCCCTCCTTTACTTCGGACCCAGGGATGGGGTCCTTGACCCCCTCCCACCTTTGCGGGGGGTAGCACAACGGTGCTCGCTCATCCCAGATGCTTCCCGGGCCCAGGGAAGGGGTCCTAAGCCCCTTCCTGCTTCTTGAGGGGAAAGTGCAACAGCGCTTCCTCACATTTTCCTTTGCTTGGGATCAGCCTCTGGGCTCTGACCCTCTGTGGAGGCAAAACTAATTACTGCAGTAGAGCCCCAAGCTCTTTGTTGCCAACATGGAATTGGGTCAAATGTTGCCAGACCTCACAAGGGCACATCTTGGATCGCGCTGGACCGTTTTGGTTGATTTTTGTCTTGCTAGGGTTCACTAGAGGTGCACTTTCTTCAGGCCTCCGGGCCTCAAAGGTGATGAACTTTGCAGGGAGCAGATTTCACTGACTCCCGGAGCCAGCCTTTCATTTTGCTCTTCCTCTGGGCTTCTCTCCTTCTTGGCACAGAAGCCTAGTCTTTCCCCCAACTGATCCTCAGAGGATGTATGGGGCAAGCTTCCCTGGTCCTGGGGAATGCCCCACTAGTCCTGGGGTCAATCAAAGTCAGATTCCTTAGGCCAGATGGAAGTCAGGGTTGCCTCCTTCCAGTTGTCCATGGCAGCTGCTACCAGTTTCAGTCTCCATCAGAAAAGCACGCCCAGCAGAGAGCTTTGTGCCCTAAGTGGGGCTGGGAGTGTCCAGCAGGGATGCACCTCTGGTCTATCCTAATGTGCCACATCACTTTTATGTTCCTGTCCCAACCTCCCTGCACACGTCTTCTGGGATATTAAGAAATAGCGCCATCAGGAGTCACTTGCCACATCTGCTCTGGGGTCTCAGCTCCACCCCTTGCTGATGTCACAGCCAGGGACTTCCCCAGCAAATCTTCAAAGGAGCCCCCCCCTTAGTTTGGCTCCAGAGGTCTGGGCTTCCTCCTTTGTTTAGTGGGCTTGGACAGGCCTTCCTACTGGCACAGGGTGACAGCTGGCTGATTGAAGCAGAGCTGTTTGCCCCACCCATTTCCTTCCTAGGTTCTGCCTTAGGCACTGTAGACTGCTTCCTTTGTGGAGGGAGGCCTTTGTTCCTGCCACTGGAGAATAAAGTAACTAACCCAGCACAGCAGGGTGACAAAAGGCCTGTGCTCTGATTCCAAGCGAGCCAGAGAAATATCACATTCTTGAATGGTCCATAAGTTGTACAGATATGTCTTTGGACATAACACAACTGTTCTTTTCACACAGGTTACACTGTACATCTGTACGACTCCGGTGTCTGTAAACCAAGGAAAAGTGGAGCTGCACTGTAAGGCAGCTGTCCACATAAGTATATAATAAAGTGTAACTGCAGACAAGACAGTAAACCACGCTGACTTTCCCTATTTGTGTAAACCTACATTAGAAGGCCTATCCCAGTCCAATACCCACCCCTGCAGAGTCCCTTCTGCAACAGGCTACCTGTGCCCAGTTCCAGGGTTGTGCACAACACTTATCTTCCATGCACAGCCTTCACACATATGTACTGGCATCTGCATGTGTTTAGGGGTAACCAGCCAAGTGCCTCTTACCCTTAGTAGCGCCGCAGCAGCCTAATCCTAATAAGCAGACACTGGTGATTGACATGCGCAGTCCATTTGCTTTGAGTTTACTGTGGGTGAATCCAAGGTTATGAGGCTCCACCACAGTAAAAGATCTAAAACCAGGTGATTAAAATCTGAGTGTTTTAGATGGGCAGAACTTACACTCTTGCAATACGGGACCTAGGTAGCGAACCTAAATCTCAGCTACTGACTCAAGCTATCATCGCATACCCATGATACCTGAAACCTAGGTAAAAATTTACAAAGATCAAAAATAAGATAATATAGTACATCAATAATAAAAATCTTTGTGAGGAGAAAATAAAAGAGTTTATTATCTCCCTTTGGGGGAATGATTCAAGAAGACACTTTGAACTCTTATGATACCTTTATGCTAAATATGAAATAATGTTTAGTCATGAGAAGTAATCTTCAAAGGAAAACCTCTACAAAGCAGAAAACAATCACCAATGAAGAACAACTGAAATACATTTTTACAAGCAAATATGTAACACATTCAAATTAAATAAGTTTGAAATTGTAATTGTAAATTGTACTTAAATACAGCTTACTAGCCCTGGTGAAGCGCTGAAGCATTTTTCAGCGAGTAGCACACTACTTAAGAACCCAATATTAGAGTTTAATAGTTGGTAGATTAGCAATAAAGGCTTTCTTTTTTTATTGTGAATTTCTTCTGTTAAGTTTGTGCTTTTTATTTCTTTTCTGTTTTGTAGGGTTTAGAGTAGGGCTAGAATGATGGGAATAAATTTGAAAAGGAAAAGTAGTAGGCTGCTTTTGTAAGTAGTGGTCATGCGTGCCCATTAGTTGGATGAATTGTCTAAAAGGAGGGGAAAGTTTGAGAAGATTATTTGAGAGTTCATAGCAGTCAGAAAGAGTTGGAAACAGTCAAAGAGAGGCAGGACAGGACAAAGGTTGAAGGTAATATATGTTTTTATGTTGTTATAAAACTGAATATAACTCATATATATATACACACATATATATATATATATATATATGTGTGTGTGTGTATATATATATATGAGTTATTATATATATATATATATATATATATATATATATATATATATATGAACACGGCACTGGGTACAAAATTAGGGGAATATTTATACTTTTTGACGCAAAACTGCGTTCCGGCTTGCGCCATTTCAGGACACCAGAAGGGCACCTTATGAATGGAATGGCGCAATCCGACGCAAAGAGTGGGCTAGCGTAAAAAAAAAGTGATGTCAGCTGGGTCGGGGTGGCGGTATGGGCGGTTTTGCAAGACAGGAGTCATGCCTTCACCCCAATGGCCAGCACAGGGGAAAAGGGTCCCCTGGGCATGGCCATTGCACCCTGTGCCATGTAGGGGGGGCCATTTCAGGGCCCCCAATGGCAATTTTAAAAGGACTGTAACATACATACCTTTACGTATCTATGCTTACCTGGGATGGGGTCCCTCATCCTGTGGTGTCCCTCTGGAGTGGTTAGGGGTAGTTCTGGGGCTTGGGGATGGCGCCTGTGGCCTCTTTCCATGGTGTTTAACCATGGAAATGGGTCCATAGGCCCCCTAACGCCCCTAATGCCTGCCCTGACCCAGGCATTATATAATGGTGCTAAGCAGGCTTAGTGCCATTATTTAGTCCCGCCTCCCTCCCGTGCACCATTTTTGCACAGGAGGATAAATAAGGCGCTAGGGCCTTAGAGTCATTTTTTGGATGGGAACGCCCACCTTGCATCTCATTGATGCAAGGTGGTTTCATGCATCCAAAAAATTACTTTAACTCAAAAAATTTGCGCTGAATTAGCGTAAAAAAATGACACCAATTCAGTGCAAACAGAGTATAAATCTGGGCCTTAGTGGGTGTAAATACCCATATGTACATAAAAGAAGCAATATGTACATAGCGTGATTCTTCCGGTGACGTATGCCATTTTGTTTTGTCAAATAAATGTAATTAACATATACATAAACATATGTACATGACACTTTGTAAATGAAAAGGTTTTAGTAGCAGACATGAACCCATAAATATATATATCTATATATGTACAAAGAAGCAGCAATAGTTACATGGGCTGATTTACACGTCTTTTTTAGTGTAACATACAGATTTATTTCCTTATATAAATATATCTGCTTAGAACAGGAAGCATAGTTCAATATAGAATGACACAGGCATAACCTCATCCCCATACCGTGAGAAGCATCCTTTGCCATGTCTGAGTATATTGTTTTCGTACACGGCTGTTTAGTGAGTATAGTTGTTATGTGGGAAAGAACCAACTTTTGACTAATCTTCTCAAGGTAATCTGGAGATAGCTTCTTATCTGAAGAAAGAAAGGGGTATAGAGTATGATGGAAAATAGAAGTTATGAACAAAAATTACCACAGCTTTGAAAAGAATATATCATATGAAATTTTGGAACTCAGTAGGAAATAATCTGGTGAAAAAGGAGCACAATAGTTGTCGTTCAAAAGGATAAGAATATGTGACTTGACTTTATGAGAAGGATGTGCAGCATGAGCGAACTACAGGAGGTAATGTGAAATGAACAAATTAGTCTCATGGTGTTAACATCATCATCATACACTATGAAACTTGAAACCATGATAAGTGGAAACAAAATCCAAACTCTTACAGTGGCTGAAAATGAAACGTATATATGAAATACTAAACATTTCTGAACCCAGAGGCCATATGGGATACCAGCTGACATGAAAAAAATGTGTTAAAAGTAACAAGGGAACCCAAGAGTCGCGTCAGACCTTGGGTAAATTTCTATAGAAACACAGTGGCCCCTGGACTAATATCAACTACATAATTTTACAACCAAAGGGTTGTAAAATGTATCACATTAAGAAAAAGGCTTGCATAAAAACATCAGAAATGGCCCAGTGTTGCTCTTATATGTGTAATACACATGATACACATGTGTGCAAAATAGTGATCAAAGTATGTGTCTAAGGTCAATAACAACACATCCTGTTCATAAATTTGTAAACATTGTAAATTGGGTCTTCTATCATAGTCGAAATTTTGATTCCTTAGAGGAATGTCTGGGTCATATCGGGACTCGAAGTGATTCTTTAGTTGATAATATAATTCTGGGGTCCACTGTGTATTTAGATTTGAAGAAACTAATGTGACAGACCTGGTCAGAGCTACTCCAGTCACTTTATTATTCTTTGAAACAGACATACAAAATCCCAGATACCTGGAAAGGGAGCATATGACTACCAGTCCACAACAAGCATTTGTAAAACACTAGGTCTCGCTTTAGCAAGAGTTAGAGCTGTTGCCGTTGTAAATGAGGGTGACAACCTCACATTTTGGACCTTATAAATATTTAGCCATGCAGCTAATTAAACCTTTATCAGAAATAAACTGTGTTTGTGCATTCTTTCATAGACTTGGCATTAGACTGTAATGGTCTGAACAGACCCTACAGAGGACCACAATAAAAACAGCATTTAGAAGAAACATGGTCATCCATATATTCAACCCCTATAGGGCATAATTACATAAAAAAGAATGACAAAGAACATTGCAGTGTAACCATAAAATCAGCTCCATGGGGGGATAGTATATTACACATTTTCAGGCCTAGCAGGCCTTTTAAATATTATTTAACTGTGGAGTCAGCAGCACAGGGATGCAGTGCTGCAGTTCGTTACTAGATGTCCCTTTTGAGTCAATAGCAGAAGGTGCAGTACCTCTGGTCATGGCTAGATGCCCCTGTAGAGTCAACAGCAGAAGGTGCAGTACCACTGGTCATGGCTAGATTTCCGTATAGAGACAACTGCAGAAGGTGCAGTACCACTGGTCATGGCTATATGTCCCATAGAGTCAGAAACAGATGGTGCAATACCACTGGATGTGGCTAGATGTCCCTGTGGAGACAAAAGTACAGTGTCACAGAACGCTGCCAGGACTTCTGCTGACGTCAGAAGCTCAGAATGTCCCCCAAACCTGGAAACGGCCGGAGAAGTACCTCGTCCTCAATGAAATGGATGAAATATTTAGCCATGCTGCACATTAAACCTTTATCAGAAATAAACTGTACTTGTGCATTAGCAGAAGGTCCAGTACCACTGGTTGTGGCTAGATGTCCCTGTAGGGTCAACAGCAGAAGGTGCAGTATCACTGGTCGTGACTAAATGTCCCTATGGAGCCTACTGCATTAGTATTGCCTTATGGAATTATCATCCTTCAGCCATTAGAGAGCATAGTGAATTACACGTTTGCAAGTCTAGCAATACTGTCAGAATATTGTTACAAACAAAGGCCTTGCAACACAAACTCCTCTCAGCTGCAAAAAAAAAAAAAAGTTACAGCTATAAGTGAGTTTAAATATGCATTGCATGGAGAAAGAGGTTATGATTTTTGCCCCCCCTCTGACTTAGTGTGACCAACAAGATGGCCTGGACAGAAAGAGTACATTCTTCTGAATGTTTTGGTGGTGGTCCCATTGCCCTATGACCATCACAGGCTGAGTTATGCCCAAAAATGTATTGTAAAAGGAATGCCTGCAAAGCATTATGGGGTGATTTTCCCTGAGTGCAGTAAATATTGCAGTATCAGCTCTCCTGCTGTACAGCGAGAGCCGCTGTTAAGTATTCAATACCTGGGTCGATTTCATGCTGTATAAAGCCACAAAGAAAAATGTACAAAACACATACACGCACACACACAACACAACTACTTGAATTTACTGATTATATAAAGTAAGGACCAAGTGAAGGGCAAATTTGGAAAATTAACCATGCATGTGAACGCGAGTGCTTACTGACAAAGACGAGAGGCAGGAAACAAAACAATTGTCCGTCCAAACAACAGAAAAACAATCCAGGCAAAATTAAACTGTACTTGGCCGGTGCTCCTCAGCCAAGTACAGGAAGTAACATATTAGCTGCCAAACCAGTTAGGAGGAGCAAAACAAGAGTGACACTGCCTTCAACTTATGGTAAGTAGTGATGACGCAGAAAAAGAGGGTCCTACATATATTCATACATATTGCATAATCAAACGTATAATATAGAGTGATGTTAGTAAAAGAAATAATATACGAGGGAAAATGTGCCCTCGGGGTAGTTCGCCATCATTGTAAACGAGCTTTATTAATCATGAAGTATTGAAAATGTAGTAATCCGTCATAATCGCAAATGTATGCCATGATTTCTTGTTTGAAAAACTGTTTTGCTTAGCTTAAATTTAGTATAGGCTTTGGCCTAGTTGCCTGGCTTCAAATTCTAACTGCGTGATTCTTTTTTTCCTTGAACTAATGAAACATATATTCTTGCTTGAAGTTGTATTTTTTCAGTAGAAACTGGCTGGTACACTTATCTCCAAGGTTTCGTGCTAGGCCGGTTACATCCCCTTTGATACAAGGTCAGTCTCTGCAGGTGTGGACAATGAAGGTACAGATACCAAAAATAATTGGCAAACCATGAGACAATTTGTGTTCCAAGGCTAATGTATGCACAAATAAGTTCTAGTAAAAGGCAATTTTTCATTGGACAATTTGAAGCCAACCTATGAACCCTCCAATGGAAGACCCTGCAGAATTTGGAATGTTTCTTACTTAAACTCACCGGACAAAGAGAAGTCAGCCATTTTCCTCGATGCCAGTTTGAAGCCTGATGCCAGACTCCATTTTGGACGACACCCTGATACCCTTTTCTCTATTCGAGAGAAAGAGACTTAAGAATTCTCACCCTAGAGACTTTAACTTTGATTTGCCCCGTCTTGCCTATGCAGTAACTTTGCCCCATTCTCCTTGCCGCTGCAAGGAAACTTGCCCTTAACTTTGCCCCTTCGAAACTTGCCCCATGCTGATCAACCGGTACCTGAAGGACGAAGACTTTTCTTGAATGCTGATTGTATTTGGTAAATATGAAAGGATAAATGTATTATGCATTGTGTTTTTTTTCCTTTTAGGTACCAACTGCTATTTTGACAGGGCCCTAGCTAGAAGTTTTCCAAATTTGTGTTGACTAAATTCGTTTCGCATGAAGCCCCACATGCCAATGCTAATTAGAGGTTAGTCGAGGTATTCATTCAATGTATCATGAAGAATTGAAATCTTGTTATGCTGACCGAATGTATGCAATTAGTCAAATACAGTTAGTCACATTGGTGATTTGCATTGCTATAACAGAGTGTATCATCATCCAGATTTTGCGTAGATTGCGTTTCTTCCACCGTTATGGACAGCTAGTAATGTTCATATACATATATCAATTGGTGTTGAGACATATATATATCGTGCTAGCTTTGTTAATATAGGGAAATAAATTCACTAACTTTTAATAAACTGGTGTGGTTATTCATGACTGAAAGGTCATGGTGCGCCGAAATACCAACTGTTATTGATTTCTGATGTGCTATATTGACCTATTAATTGGGTATTGATTACCGATTACAGTGGTTATTGATTTATTGATCTGAGTGACTCGACTATTTTAGGATGAGGAGAGCCCGACTCGGTTAAAAGATCCACCGACCTCCAACGTGTCCAGGTACAGGTAATTTATAAGGGCTGGACGCGTTACCAGTAGCAGGCAGGCGGGAGCAAAGTCCTATTCCAACAGGTCTAGCAGGCAGTGCATGCGCACTGTCTAGGCTCTACCGAAAAAGGTGACAAGCTAACCCCAGTAACTATAGGATTATAGCTCTAATGGCTTGCTCATCAAAATTATGTATAAAACATTGACTACAGTAGGTAGAAGATTGGGTAAGACATGCATTTGAGTTCTGAAGTCACAATGCCTGATGCCAGAGCTAGTAGCTGAGGTGAAAGGTGGCTCAAGTCACTGAGCAGCTGTTTAAAGCAACAAAAATTAAAAGTTGCTTTTCTTTTTTCCACTCTATATTCTAGCTTACAGTGACAAGCAAAAAGAAAATGTTTATTTTTTTGCCTTAGATACTTTTAGAAAGTTAGAATGTTTCTACACAATTGGAGCTACTGCACCTTTTTTTGTTATGAAACTCATTGATGACTTGCAAAATTCCTAATATGTCCCTCATATCTCTTTTCGTCCATTTGAAATTCTTCTAGTAATGCCTTACTGTGATACAGTTTAGACTCAATAAGGCAAATACTGTATTTTGGAACTATGTACTGTATTACTGATCTAAAATAATATTAATGGTAAATTATTGCATGTCTTAAATGAGTATAAATAAGGCTTTAAATTTGGAAATAATGACGCCTAAACATATTGTTGACAATGGTAAATGTTTTTGCATGATAGTTATGAAGAACATTATTTATAGTATTTCTCGTCTCATGCTGTGGCGTAATAGTCAGAGCTGCCAACTATGGAGCTCAGGAACTACATTCTAGTCTCAGCATTGCCTTAACATCCTGTATTTCTGGGCAAATTATTTAATCTCACTGAAGTCTACGAAAAATGAATGCATCCTTGTGGAATGTATCTGGTGTTCATGTAAAGCTCTCCAATACATTTGGGTCGAGTCTGAACTATATGAAACTGCAAAAAAAAAAAAAAGGTCAGAAAGTTACGATAAAAGAAAGTAAGATTTTTTTTAACATTAATAAAGTGGAAACATTCAAACAGAAATCTGCATGAGTGCAGTGCTACAGAGAGAAAAAATAACAGCTTCTACCATAGCTTGTCAAAGAGAATTAAGAAGTGGCCCCAATATTCCTTCTTAATGCACAGCAAGTTGAACATATGTTGAAGCACCTGTCTTGAGTAGGCTTGGGCGGAGTTCGCAGACTTCTGCTATGCCAAACTCTGCAAAGTGCCGAAAAAACTCCAACGAACTGCGTGGAGTTCCGTGAGCAGTGGACTTTGGGTAAGTCACGTTGGTATTGCTTTTTTTCAGCACAGGATTTTGTCACGCACTGAACATCAGTGCAAACAGCATTACACAGAGCCTAATAGAGAGCATAACGTGTGCAATTCCTGTTGCAAAATCCAACAACACATTTACGACAATATCCTTGTTAGAGAGGCCTACTAGGAACTTCAGTCATTAATATTCAATCTCAACAGGAGAAATTAAATCCCTTCACCCCACAAGGCACAAAAGGTTGGACCTTGGGAGTAATTATTAATAAAGAGCTGCAAATTAACAATCTTTCATTACAAATATCATTGAATTTTATGAGAGTCTATAATGAGATGTTTTAGTAAGTTTTAAAGTTTTATTAAATCTCTTTTAGTAGGTAATTTCTTTATTGGTAGTTCATACATGTTTTAATATGAATATCAATATAATACAGAGAGCATGAAGTGCGTTCCATAATGTTTAGCCCTATTCCAAGCTGAGAAGAATGGAGAAAAGCATCAACAGAACCCATGAAGTGTTCTAAATTCAAAAGGGGGAAAGCATGAAGCCTTTAGCATATATCTTAGTCATTTGCAGAACTTCCTATAAAAAAAGGTTCAATAAACTTAGTAGAGTCTAAAAGCAGCATAGTTTCAAGAAGAGGGAATAAATGAGTATCTCAGAATAAATCTGAGGAGCATCAGCAAAGAGACAGAATGTGCAGCAACTGACTATGTCTGAAAGAGTGAGTCCCTCTATCCTAGGAACAGATATTTTTATAACAAAAATTCATATCAGAAAATGCAACACTTCTTGGTAACTTGTGGCGATAATCCAGTGCCTGGTCCAATTGAACTACAATGTCATCATGGGAATAGGACAGCTTCCATCTATTTAGTAAGCTTAACAGAGAGCATCCTAGCCATAAGATAAAAACATACTACAATTTGTAACCCGGCTATCCATTTAGCTTGCTTTCCCAGTGCTATAACACAAAACAAGTCAGGGTAAGTGGAGCACTCTGCTTGGTAAGATCACTCCCTTTCCCATTGCTTTCTACGAAGATTATACCAACATTTCAATACATTATTGGTTTCTTATGTGTAGGAAAGTCCTCCTTTTTGCCCTGGTCACCCCCACACTTTTTGGACAGGTACTGGTGGTTACTGACTCTTGGCTGTGCCCTGGGTACTGCTTACCAGTCCCAGGGCCAGTGCTCTGTGTAAAATGGATATGCAAATTAGGCTAATTATAATTGGCTAAGTTAACCTACCTATAAGTCCCTAGTATATGGTAGGGCATGTAGGTTTAGGGACCACAGCATAGGTGGTGCACACCTAGGTGCACTGCTGAGGTGCCCAGTGTCATTTTAAAGGCAGGCCTGCCTTGCTGGCTGCTTTTAAATTAAAGTTATATGCAAATTCGACTTTGGAATTAAAAGTAGTTCCAAAGTCTTAAACTACCTTATTTTTACATATAAGTCACCCCTAAGGTGTGCCCTATGTGCCCCTAGGGCTGGGTGCCATGTAACTATAAGCAGGGACTTTATAAAAATAGATTTATAAACCCTGGTGAGGTAAAAACAGCCAAATTCGTTTTTCCCTCATTGAAGTAAATGGCCTTCATAGGCTAGAATGGGGAGACTTTATTTTAAATTTTAAAGTCTCCTTAAATGTTGCATACCAAGAATTTGGTATCAAATTAATTGTTGTAATAAATCCCACAACTTCCAGTTGTTGGATTTAATATAACTTGTTCAGGTAAAGAGTTTTAGACTTTACCTAAAAAGTTGCCAATTTCAGCCCTGCATTGTTTTTGCTGCTGTGCTCTGATTGGCCAGCCTGTAGCAGCTTAGCCAAGCTGCCTTGATGAGGTGTGAAGTGGCCTGGCTTCACACAAAGGAATGTGCCTGTGGGAGAGAATCTCCCCTCAGCAGATGGTGAGGCAGGAAGGGGGAGGGCTGCCAAACTGGTCTTCAAAGGCAGAGAAGGACATTTGGAGCAACCAGCAACACCCCCACATCCTGCAACCCCAGACAACTAGGTGCCCCCTTGATTAGATTAGGAGAGGGCAGGAGAGGGGTGTGTTTATGATTTTTAGCCACACCAGTGGGTGGGCTCAGCCAGATGTAACCTCTAAAAATCAGATTCAGCCATGTTGGATTTTTAGAGAATGTTGCCTTCTGGGATGGATTTTTGCCACACTTCCCAGGAAGTGGTCATCACAGGGGGACGACCCTGTACCTGATTGGAGAACCAGGACCCCCCTGCTTTTCACCCAGGAGCAAGGATAAAACTGGCAGACCTGCACCCACACCTCAGATCCCCACCAGATTTCAACAAGAAAAGAACTAAAGGAGAAGAAGGACTGCCCTGCTGGACCCCTGGCCTGCACCTGGAACCTGCACTCAGAAGGACTGGACCAGCTGCACACTTGGGCTTCACCACAAGAAGGACTTTGCCTGGCTTCAACTGGTTCAAGGAGGGACTCCCTGTTTGCTACAGGTGAAAAATTGCTATCCAGAGTCCCC